>NW_012122487.1:22001-115312 GCF_000951035.1 Colobus angolensis palliatus
AAAAAAAAAAAAAAACAATTAGCAAATAGAGTTGGGAGACTGTGATGCAAGTCTAATTGCCCCAAGACTAAGGTCTTAATCAGCACCCTTTTATCTCTGACACACACTTTTTGCCTAATATGCATTTAGGAAAAAAGGAGCTTTCTCCTCAGAAGCATCTCTTTCCAAGTACAACTGGGAGAACATCGTGATGCTGCCCACTGGAGTCCCCCTATATGAGAAAATACAACAAAGTTTAAATAATAAAAAAGAATAGCATTAATTAATTGGGCAGGAGATATTTCCTACTTTTAGACCATAAAAAGCATTACATTTTCCCCTTTTGTGCCAAATTACTTGAGAGACTTATCTACTGAAGACAGACCTGATCTGAACAAATGGCTGTAGTCCTGAGAGCTTCCAAAGCTGATAAGCAAAGATGGTTGAAATTCAAAGTAGTCAATACAGACTATGCTACAGGAAGCTTTTAAAGTACAAATTAGCCCATTTATTATGTCTGAGATAATCAAAGTAGCATGTTTTGCCTTGCATTATGTTTCTCATGTTTCCCATAAACCATGTTTTAGTATTCTTTTGGAGGATTAAAACTAGAAGTCATTCCTAGTATTGGCAAACATTTCGGTCGAGTAGTGTAACTACTATTCTATTAGGCCTTGCAACTTAGCAGCTGGTCTCTTCAATTACACTTTTTAAGTAGGACAAGACTCTGAAAGAAAGCAAACTCTTTTTCCTGAGTTCTACAGTGGGATTGGATATGCTGTGGTATCTCCCTAAGGCACATTTCCTTAAGCAAAAGTGTGTTTTTGCAGATGGTTACTTCTGATCACTTACTGCTACCACCAAACAATTGCATTTTTTTTTTTTCGGTTCCTACAGGGCAGCTATCTAAAATTAAGTCAGAATGTGCAAAATTTTTGAAGGAGAACAGAATTGATTTATATAGACCATGATAACTAATCATTTCTTTTTAAAAACATGCTGCAGTTGGCATAGACTCAGTGAAGCTTCAGCAAGAGTGTTTTAAGTGTCATGGTTGTTGGTTTATTGTTTTATAAAGAATCCCAAAATTGAATTTTTTTCTTTTGTACAATAGAAGAAAGAGAGTAACTTATTTTTTTTTTCTTTTTTTGAGTATATGATGTCTTCCTTTAATACACTAAATCAACGTCTTTCCATTTCGAGTGGGTATAGATTTTTTCTGACTCTGCTTTCCCACTTAATTCAAGCTAGAATAAAAGATACTTTTTATAAGCAGATTTCATTCTATCCAGTGTGTACAGTATAGAATTGACTATTTTGCTGTCAAGAATGTGTCAAATATCAGTGATGTCACATGGTTAAACCTACTAGTATTCAAGGTGCTCCTGAACAATATAGTCCATAGCTGAGTAGACTCTTCAATTAGTCTAGGTGTCAAAGACCTAGGACACCATATTTCTGGGATGAACACATGCAGATGTGTGTCCAACAAGTCAATCTTTACTTATCTGGGCGTCATGATCTCCATTGCTTTTGGATTTCAATTTTGCCAAATTATTTATTCCTTTTACTTCCTTCCTTGATCTTACTTTCTACATTATAAATTATGCTTGATACCAGACATCATACATTTGCTAATGATTCAGAAGTGTTTCAGAACATTTTTTATGTCAAAACTAATGAATATGATCATTTTTTAAAGCCAGGAGGACATTTTTTTATGGCAGTCCCTTGAGCCACAAATAGGATCCAAGATGTAGCTTAACATTTTTCACTGATTTGAAAGTTCTATTATAAGTAAAATAAGAAATAATAATCAGACTGAAATAGAGACTGCATTCAATACATTTTAAAGTATCACTATTTTTCTATAATATTACATTTTTACTTCTGGCATGCAGTCATCATCCTAATGTATTCTTTGAAATACAATCCTTGAGCAAGAAAGCCACTATTTAAATGAGATAATTTATAAAGCTATCAAAACTTCTTAATAATAAGGGAGAAAAAGCAAATGAGTCTCATATAGACCATGTTCCTATCCTTACAACTTGTCTTTATCCTTGCAACTTCCACAATTTTAAAATTAAAAAAAAAATTTAAGCTCCTAAAAAAAGATAATTTTGTTTTGCCCAAGCTTCACCTCTTTTGATCACTTAAACATTCTCCTTTTATGCATTATGCTTTATATTTGTCATCTCACTTTTTTCCTTCTATTTTTACTCTACTCTTTTTATTTCTTCTTATTGCTAGAAATACCCCTTATATCTTCCTTCAGTTTTAATGGTATATGTCAAACAAAGATGATAAATGTTGGGCAAAGCTCAGAAACCAATTCCATAAAATTTCTGGATTGGAATCATATTGACAAGTTATAATATATTTGAAAAGGTCTTTTCTTCTTTAAATTTTGTTTTATTTTTGATTTTGATATAAGATGAGAAACATTCAACTTCTCTGAAATATATTTTAAGAATAAAAGTTAATCTAACTTTAATAGGCAAAATTTAATTCCAGATTGCTCTTGAGAAGTTTTCTTAAAGTTAAGTTTAATATCATAGTCTTCTCCTGATTCTACCTGAAGGAGGCCGCAGAGTTTGTTTATATAAAGAGAAGATGTGGGGGTCTGGGCACAGTGGCTCATGCTTGTAATTCCAGCATTTGGGGAAGTTAATGCAGGAGATTACTTGAGACCAGGAGTTCAAGACCAGCCTGGGCAATATAGTGAGACCTCCCCTCCGCAAAAGAAAAAAAAATAGCTGGATACAGTGGTGCACACCTGTAGTACCAGCTACCCAGGGGGCTAAGGAGGGAAGATGCTTGAGTCCAGGAGTTCTAGGTTGCAGTGAGCTATAATGGCACCACTGCATTCCAGCTTGGGTGACAGAGCGAGACCCTGTATCTAGAAGAAAAAAAAAAAATAGAAGAGATCAAAGTGCAAATCCTGAGTCTATCCCTTCCTGATGGATGAAACTTTGCAGGTTAGCAAGTTAGTTTCTCGAGGGAGAGTATAGACCTGGTAATATTTTATGAATACGACTCAAAGTTCCATAAAATCTAGCTGTTAAATAAATGTTTATTTCCCTCACCATTGTGTAACCAACTTGTCTGTATGAGTGTTACTAATAGGGTTATCACAATTAAGAAGGAAACAAGGGTTATTTATTTATTTATTTACTGATTTATTGTCTGAGTTGTATAACTGACTTCATAACTGCAAATGCAAATTCTTCATTTTGATATTGTTTGATAACAATCATTTTGTAACAATCATTTTTGTGTTATAAAATAACCACAGAAATTATTTTGTTTTTATCTCTCTCATTTTCTTTAAATAGAATTGTGAGGCTGAGAGGGCAAATATAAAGATGATTTACAAATGGGGAGAGTCAGCCGGAGCAGTTACATGTCATAGCTTGTGATTGACAGGCTAAATCCAAAAGTCAGGTTTCCTGACTGTTGTTTACAATAAAGTGTATAATTAAGAATTAGAAACAAGGTTTATGTTAATATATGGTAAATGGACTGTTTATGGTTGTCAGCACAGCATAACAACTAAGAGCATGGACTCTAGATCCAGATTTTGAATGTGCCACTCCCAGCTCTGCTACTTGCCAGTTGAGTAAAATTGGGTAATTAACTTAAGCTTTAAATATTAGTTACTACTTCAAGCCAACAGGCATATGAAAAACTGCTCAACATCACTAATCATCAGTGAAATGCAAATTAAAATCACAATGAGAGATCATCTTACATCAGTCAGAATGGCTATTACTAAAAAGAAAAAACAAACAGATGTTGGCAAAGATGCACAGTAAAGGGAACAGTTATACACTGTTAGTGGGAATGTAAGTTAGTAAAATCTCTGTGGAAAACAGTGTGGAGATTTCTTAAAGAACTAAAAATAGAACTGCTATTTGATCCAACAATTCCACTACTAGATATCTACTAACAGCAAAATTAATCATTATATCAAAGATACCTGCACCCATATATTTATTGCAGCACTAGTCACAGTAGCAAAGATATGGAATCAATTAAATCTTCGTCAATGGATGACTGGATAAAGAAAATATGGTATATATGCACAGTGGAATACTATTTAGCCATATAAAAGAATAAAATCATGTCTTTTGCAGCACCATAAATGGAATTGTAGGTCATTTTCTTAAGTAAAACAAGTCAGACACAGAAAGACAAATACCACGTTTCACTTATAAGTTGGAGCTAAAAAATGTGTATACACGGGTATAGAATGTAGAATAATAGACAGTGGGGACAATGGATGTGAAGGGAGTGAATGATGAGAAATTACTTAGTGGGTACAATGTTCAGGATGTTTACAATACACTAAAAGCTCAGACTTACCAATCCATAATCTATCCATGTAACAAAATTGTACTCATAAATTTTTACACATAAAATAAAAAACACATAGTTACTACTTCATTAGGACTAAATGATATAAAGTATGTAAATTGCATAACCTTAAACTTGGCACATAGTAATTTCTCTTTGTGTTTGCTGTTATCAGTATTACATGTGTATCAGCTAGAAAGAATTATAAGATAAATTTTAATAGTGAATAATGGAAATCCATCAGATACAGGATATAATTAGATATTGTCTCATTTTGATTTATTTCTTATAATGATAGATATACATTAGTCAAATTTACAGATGAGGAAATGGATACTCAAAAAGTAAAACCTCACTCAAGTTTGTGCAAGTAATACAAACCAGAAAAAGGTATAAACACAAATTTGTCTTCAAAGCCTTTATGTTTTAGATTGAGGCACACTACATCACTTATAAATTAGCTACTATTTTCCTTTTCACATAAGCAAACTTAGGGCCAAGAGAGAATTACCTACACATTCTATGAATGATATACAATTAGTAACAGGCCTAAACTAAGACCCAGGGCTCCTAAATCAGAGTTCAGCACTTACATGAAACCAGGCTATGATTTAAATAAGTATGTTTTTATAAAATAGTCTATAATCTCACATTATTGTCACTGCCTTATGTGTTTAAAAAAAACTTATTGTAGAGAATAAGTACAGAAAAGCATTTTTAAAATTTAATGAGGCATTTCTTCCCTGAATCTACAAATTCTAATAAAAACCACAACCAGACTGATACATAATTCATAGAAGCTAACAAATTACTGTGCATTTGCAAAAATGACCTGTTCTTTCCTACTTATTTTCTGTGTGGTACATTAATGTCAAAAATAACATTGTGGTAAATATAGACAGCATAGTACAACAAACAATATCGGGATAATGTATTGATATAACTCACACCAGAAATGCTAACAGAGCAATTAGAGGGCTCATACAGTTTTAAAATGAAGTCAAAAAGGTCAGCCAAGCTTTTATTTCAGCAAATGTTACTTTATGCTTTATATCCATTTTAGAGCAAAGATTCAAATCTTTTTTACCAGAAAGACAAATCAGATAGTCCAAATTCCATTCTTAAATCCTACCAAATGGACTCCATTTAGGCTTTCAAGAATCACATAAACATGTTCAGGATATAGACCTATACCAGTAAGCAAAACATTAGTAAAAACAGTAAATTACTGTAATCCCAAGAATAACATTCAAAATGGCAAGTTTCCAGATCTGTTCCTTGAAAAGACTGTATTAGCTATATGGGAAGAGATTGTAGACAAGAATAAAAATCTTCTTTTCTCAAGGTTAAGGGGTACAGTCCCATTCTCAATATTACTTTTAGTCCTGGGACAAGAGCCCAGTAAGGGTCTGGCTAATGAGATAGATTGTGGATACCTTGGATAAAATTATGGGATATGGGACATTGAAGGGAAAAAATCCACAAATAAAAACAATCAGATAATAAAAAATGTTTAATTTTAAGGTATTTGAAGTTCATCAGAGCATATGTTAACAAAGCCTGTAATAAAGAAAAAGCATACAACTTTGTCTTTCTTAGATATAATTTTATCTTTCTCCAATAATATCAGCCTGCATAACATGTGGTTGGAAAAATGCCAATCGATATTCTAAGTTTATACCAGTATTTTCCCACATGTACGGCTCTTGCCATTTATGGATATTCATTTCATTGCTGTTCTTCTTCATGAATGGTGCCTATCTCATGAATGTGTTTCTTTTTATTTAATATAATATTCTGCATATAGATCAGAGCTGAAATACCCTTGGCATTACAAAGACAAAATGCTTACAGACTAAATCAGAATTTAAACACTGAAAAAGAGCAAACACCATACATGTCTGAATTAAAACTATGATAATTATTAATATTAGACTATTAATACAAATACTTTAAAAATAAACATCAGAATTTCAAAATTCAAAACTCTAAGGTTTGTTTGGTCATATCTAGGTTCATAAATACTCACTGTCCAGGAGAATATAAATGTGTTCTGAGGCAAAAGTCACATGAATAGAATTGATTATGAAACATTAATTGGTGTTTCTTATGTTCAATAGAAAGTGCTAGGTAATATGAGTAAATAGTAGTGTAAGATTTCTCCCCTTCTGCTCTAGAGGTCCTGGAGGAGAATCAATTTCCTTGCCTTTCCTGGCTTGTGGGGGCCACCTGCTTTCCTTAGCTCAGGCCCCTTCCTCTACCTTCAAGCCAATCACTTCAATCTCTGCTTCTGTCAACACAGTTCCTCTCTGACATTGACCCTCTTTCTTCTCCCTTATAAGGACCTTTCTAATTACTGTATATGCATCTTATCTAATAAGCCAGGAAAATCTTTTCATTTCAAGATCCCTATTTAATCACATCTGAAAAGTCCCTTTTAACATGTAAACTAACATATTCATAGGGTTCCAAGAATTAGGATGTGACCACCTTTATAGGGGCCATTTTTTCTGATTACCATAAAGGAGAATTCACCTGAGTCTCATACTATGATACTACTCAGAGGTTCTGGAAGTCATGCTTTTAAAGGGATAATTATTTTAATAATAAATACCTTTCGGAAACTAATATGTATCTAGCAAAGTGCTCTATGATAGAGATAAAAGGTGTATAGACCCAGTTTCTGTTTTTAAAGAAATGTTAATCTAGTGTGACTTTAAAAAACCTTTTTGACCTTGCCCATTGTATGAAATACATTTTACTTTACAATGCAGTTCACGTTTTCATCTTTTGTATACATGTGTATGTCTGAAAAAAATTTTCATAAAATCTTAGACTACTAAGAATCTAGCATTTTTTATTGTGTCCTTTTTATTTAAAGCAAGCATATGTTTATCACAATACCCTAATGTGCTTTAGTTGTCAAAACAGACAAGGATTTAAATGTATAAAAATCTTACTGCTCCTATAGGTAATACAGACACATGTCTAACAGTGTAATAAAGATAATAGCACCATTACTAGCTAGAGGAATGCAGACTATACTTGAGTTATCACTTCACAGAAACCTTACAGGATATGTGTTTTTTAAAGTGAGCCTTAAAAGGTGACTAAACATTTACAGTCAGAACCAGTGTTTAAAGTTGTCCAAGCAAAGTAGGCAAAACCCCTAAGTATTATCCAAAGTGGCATATTCAGGAAACTTCAAACCTCAGAGTTCAAAATGCTGGAAAATAGGGTATAATTGGAAACTTGTCAAGAGATGGGATAAACAAGTGAAGTAGACAAATGAAATAACAGTGGACCTGTTTGAAGACTTTTCATTTGTTCGGCCTCATCTGCTGTGAGATCCAGTTAGATCTAAACTGAGAATAAAATGGTAAATAAAAAGACAAGGATTTGCTCTCATAGAGCTTACATTCTAACATTTAACTTATTCTTTAAACAATGATAATAAATTCAAACTTAGCATATGGGCAAATGTCAAGTCACGGAAATATTTTATACAGAAGAGAAACATGATGAGATTTATGCTTTTAAAAGATTATCGTATTTGAGATGGACTTAGTGTATACAGACAAAAACTTTGTGCATAATGAGAAATAGAACTAAGGCAATATCAGTGGCATGACTCTCAGGGCGGATATTTGAAATGTTAATGAGATAGAATTTATAGGATTTGGAGATTGTATATGAGTGGTGTGGGAAAAGAGAAATGAAGGATAATTTCTGTAGTTTCATTTTTGCTGAGTAGGTGGATGGGAGTATCTTTCAATGAGGAAGAATTTACACTTGCAAAGCAGTTTTAGGATAATGGATGCTAAGTTGATTAAAAATCAAATGTACATATATGGAAAATGGAAAAACATATAGAGCCGGGTCCCAGGGACTCAGATTGTGTATTAGAAGATAGGTGGCATTTCAACCCATGATATTAGGATAAATCATCTAGGAAAAGTATTATAATAAGAGAAGAAAGAATAAATCCCCATACATGCCAACATTTAAAGGATGATCAGAATGGGATTCCACAAAGAATTTGTAATGAGAGAGGAACTATACTATAGGACAGAAATTTGTAATTAGAGGGAAATGATAATATGTAATATATTTGTGTGATAAAAAAAGAGTATTGAGATTAAATGGGGTGGTTGAAAGTGGATCCAAGAGGTCATATAAGAAAAGAGGTAAAGAGCATGCATCCAATATGGTAATCAGGGTATCTTTGATAGCATTAGTTGAAGTGATGTTGTGGAATGGTGAGGTAGATATTATAGTGGACTGAGGAATGAGGCAGGAAATCGCATGACGATGGTGGTTATAGCCTGTGGTTTTAGTTTGCTTTTGGAGGAATGATAAGAGTAAATTGCTATAACAAGAGCAAGGTACAGACAGTTGTCATTTTTTAAAAAGGAGCAACTTATTAGACATTTTATGTTTGGGAAAAATAGTGTGAGGTTCATATTAGAGGGATCATTGAAGTGGTTTAAAAGGTGTAATGAGAGCAACAAGGAAAATGTGTATGTTGTGGCCTATATGGTCCCTTGCCCTTTGTGTTATAGTGTATGCACATGTAATGTACGCATGCATGGTGTAGAGTAAAGAAAAAAAAAACATTTTAGACTCCACATTTTAAAACATGGGTCCAGTTGATTGTTCATAGTAGAACTCAAGAGCTTTTCACATTCATTTTTGGCTCTCTTCTCCTTCTCACTTGTAAAACCACCAAGGGCAATTAACATAAACAGGCCAGTGATACCCTTGACTTTGCGAGGTAATTAACACAGCAGGAAATACATTCTGGGGCAGACAGTTCCAAAAAGAGTGGGTGGAATCTTAATGGGAGACTAAGGAAGAGTAAGCAAGTTAAGAATTCCAGACCATATATAACTCTCAGATCATTAAATCTCAAAGCTATTTTTAAAAACTCAACAACCTGAAAAGAATTATTTTAATATTTTCTTCAGTTTCACCAGTGGCTGGACTTTTATTATTATTATTATTATTATTTTTTCTGATAGTAGTGTTTAGATAGACTTTCTAAAATCATTTAAAAGCCAACCTAATTGCTAGCCTTGCATAACTTTCTAAGGCATTATTTAAGCAATAATGACCTTCACACTGGATATGTTCTTGGCATTAATGACCAGTTCAAACTATTGGTAGGCTCAGGTGAAACTTGGGGCCTTTAATAGAGCCTGCCATTAATGGTCAGGAAATGTCTAACTGGGAGGTCATTAGTGTGATTATAAATCATAATAATGTAAATAAAAAAAGCAAAGTGTTCAAAAGTTACAAGTTGAACATCAGGTTGCCATGGATACTATTTTCCTAGATACAGCAACCCAGACCACTAACCAAAGGAAAACAATTCTCCAGTTTTACAGTTCCTTCTAGGATTATAATTGCTTTTTGGATACAAATATTGATCCATAGAATCTGAAACAACTAACATTCCTACTGTGTACAAATAAGGACTTGTGGAATGGAAGGCATTTAAAAAGGTTATTCTTTCTAATTTCTATTACTACCATTAGGATAGACTGAACTACTTTAATATCTTGTTATGTTTAAACTATTCAAAGAAGGAAAGTAAAGACATCATAAGTAGGGGTGGATCTAGTTTTTGTGAAACCCAAGGCTCACGTTTTAGGATCCCTTAAAAAAAAGAAATCCAAATATAAAATAATTCTAATATAAAATATTCATTTCTCCAATGCTGCCACCACAAGGGGAAATGTGACAGAGACAGTTATTTTACTGATTGCAATAACAATTTCTTACTTTTGCAAAGTTTAGAAAAATCATATGCCTATATAATATTGCAAGTATCTTCCCTTATGTAGAAGCTGAAGGATTTTCTCAATTTTAGGCTTGATTCTTTTAACAGCAAATTCTCCCCTTGTATTCTGTTAAGAATCCTACAAGTTTAGACAAAGAAAGGGGGCAAAGAGATTATCTAGTGTAACAACCTCATTGTAGATGAGTAAATTGAAACTCAAAACGCTAAAGCAGGGAGGCTTAACCATCCCAAGTTCCCTGACTCACACTTTTCTGCACCCAAGTTCCTTAACTTGTATTGGCTTTTTATAGGAGTAGGACTGCCTGGAACCTGAGTGATTTATTTTAGAAATTTTTGATGAACCAGTGAAGCAGATTCAAGGGGATTATATTTGCATGGAACTTCTTGATGGAGTAAAGCATTTTCGAGAAAAGAGCTCAAATTATTGTTAATTTTGAAAACAGGTTCTGTAGTGGAAACCACTAGTTATGAAAACTAGACACCTCCTCCCCATCTTTCATGGGAAATGAACTACGGCAGAAACATCACTGCCCAAGCAGGCCTACATTTCTCAGCCTCATCGTACAGCTGGGTATTGTTCTGATAGGTGGGGGTCGAGGGCAAGGAAGAAATACAGAAATTCTCATTGTATTTCAATGCATTGAGATGTGACAGTGTAACCACTTGTTTGAAAGTGGTTAAAACAAGAGCTAGGGCACTTATCCTCAATTCTTAAAGATTTCTTATTATTTGTTTAAAACTGTTAGTGAATTGATTTATTCCTTGGACATTTCAGAACTTGCTTGCTATTGGAATCTTAAGAGTATGTGAGAAATGTCTCAGAAAAGATCAATTTCAAAGGCATGAGTGTCCAACAGAAACTAACTGGTGATGCCACAAATAATTGATTAAATCTCACCTTACTCACATTTGGGAGATCTTGGTTTTAATCTTTAGATGAAGACATTGGTCCTGCTATAATTTGTTAATAAAAGAAGTAAGTGAGCTGGAAATATTTCCAGATAAGATTATCAAATTATCGCTTTTTTCCAGTAAAGTATAAAAGATACATGTATTGGTGTGATGACTTTACTATCATCTCCAGAACTGTTTTATCATATAAACTGATGTCAGTGTGTGTGTGTGCACACGTACTCACATATAACATATTGATTTTCATTTCTTGTCAAAATTACATTTATTTGAGCAGCATTTCTTGTTTGAATATATTTTGATATTGACCTCAAGGGAAGAAAGTCAATAACTGCATAATATACCGCCAGCCATAGAAACCAAATATTCAGACTTCTGTCAGTGGCACATCACCAGACTAGTATGGATGCCTGTGAGACCGGCGGCCCTGCAGGGCTTGTCTAGAGGGAAAGGGGTTATGTAGAGTTAAGAAAGAAACCTCAGCAGAAAATGAGAATTAAGGGGTGAAAGGTAGTTTGCAGATGTCCGAGTAGATCTCCTAATGACTAAAGAAACAGAATTGTGATTTTCAAAAGGGAAGATTTCCACAAATGGCAAATTTCTACTCCTTTCCCTTATGTAGCCTAGTTACTGTGGTTTGGAAACTGGACAATTTCCGAATGTGACTTTTCCTGAGACCAAACTTTTAGAGAAATTATTATCCTGTACCTTCTCAGTTTTACATTGCAATCTCATTTATTATCTATTCCACTAACTCTTTTCAGATATGAGGTAGCAACCACTGAACTCAGATCAAAAGGAATATTTTTTACCCATAAATTCATCAGACTTAAAAGTCAAATCTTGAACAAAATAGTTCCTTTGAACATGATGTTCTTTACTTATTTTGGATTAGTGTAAAAACTAGAATTGGCTCCTGGTAATAGGAGATAGCTACTTTGATCACTGCTGCCTAAATTGCAATGACATTTTCTGAAGTTCTAACACCAAGGACACTAACCTGCAACTGATGAGTTCTGTCTGAGAAAGCACAATATAGGACATCAATAAAAGTAAACACACAGGGGCTAGTTAATGCAAAGGGTAATACAGCCACCTTGACACCCTAAGGATCTGGGTTTACAAGCAGCTGAGCTCATTGCTTCAAGGAGTCTAGGGCCAGTTCCTGTCTGTTTTCTACGCATTGAAAATCACCCACTATTAAGCATAATTGACAAGTTACTTTCCAATAGGACTGTGCATTAAAATAAAGTTGTTTTTTGCCTGCATTTTCAAAAGCAATGTCCAGACATACACAATTCTGATAGTTTTGGGGGACTGACTGTGTAATAAAGTTCCAAAATTTCATTTCAGGCTTCACTTGGCTTCTGAAACTTTTCCACAGCATGTAAAATAATTAAAAACACCCTGCCATGTTTCTGGTATTGCATCTGGTGATTCGTGAACACTCTCAGACACTTGAGAACTTTGTCTTTTGGGTTCCTAAAGAGGTGATTACAAACATGATGCAAATAACAAATTGGAAAAGTATCTTTTGATTTGTGGAATAATTTACTAGAAATTGGTAATAAAAAAAGTCTATTATCTATATGATATTAAAAGAAAACATTTTAAAAATATAAATCTAACACAATAGGTCATAATACAAAATACATATTCAGACCTGAAGAATTGAGATGCCTAGTTTTGGAATACAGTAATCAATCAAGCCAGGTTTCCATAGTGGTATCTGCATAAATCATATTTTTTTCTAAATATAATCTCTCCATTGTACTCTTTGAGGAAGGGAGTGTTATTCCTGTGTACATTAGACTGAATGGCTAAATAGTTTTTTTGAAGGGATTTTCTTTAATGAAAATATTTTATTGACTATTTTATTGATAATATTTTAGCATTTTCCTCCTGTCCTTATGAAAATTTTTATTATTTTTCCACTAATTATTTTTTAAAGTTTCCCTACTTCATTCCCCTAGCTTCATTTCAACTTGCCATTATACTCAAACAGTATAACATATAGTATGGCCACAATAAATAGCAGCCATAAATGAAGCCTCTTGTGTTTTTTAAGAGCATGATATGCTATCTCAGCTTTGCATAAATTAGAACAAGATTTCTCAAATGTGGCACTATTAACATTCTGAGGTGACTAATTCATTGTGGAGAGTGCTTCTGTGCGTTGTAGAAGGCTTACCAGCATCTCTGGTCTGGACCTTCTAGATGCCAGTAGCGCCTGTTCCTCCAGCTGTGACAGAAGCCATTATCTAGTTCTCTAGACATTGATAAATGTTCCCCAGGTAAAACATTTCTCAGCTGAGAAATGCTGACTTAGCACATACTGTTCTTTGTGTTAGGAATAACTTTTTTCTTGGCCTTCCCCAGCGGCATACTACTGTCCATACATTCTGGAATCACCTTGATGTGTCATCTCCATTTTAAGCCTTAATTGAATTACCCAGGGAGAAATAAGGGCTTCTTCTATTCTCTTTTCGCTATGACAGGTTTATATCCCTGTTAAAATTCTTAGAATAAAACATTCACCTTTTATTCTGCTTGTAAGAGTATCTTCATCCCTTACTTGCTATGCTACTTAAGTGAAAAATTAAGGGTATGTTACCTTTTTCCATGGGGTGTTCCCAGATTCTACCATAATTCCTGATACGTAGTAGGCATCCAATAAATATTTACAAAAATGATGAACTTAATGACTAAATAAATAAATGGGGCTGGAAAGTTTATAAAAAATGAACTCATAAATATATTTTTACTTTCATACAGAACACTTGTCTGGAAAAATATTCTTTTTTAATTTTTTTTTCTTAAATTCTACACTAAGGAATTTTGAAGTCATAAAGAAAATTTACTGATTACAGTTGGAGTGTAGGGGTCCAAAAAGTCATTAAAGTTTTATAAATAAAAAAGGGATCTTATATATCAAATTTTTAGAAATGGTATTTGATGAGATTATCACTCACACAAAAGACACAAGTAGCTGACATGAACCTATAGTTAGTTCCTTTGTTCTCCAATGCTGAGGTGCTAATTAATATTTGTTAGTGATGATGAAATGCAAAATTTTATACAGAAATATTTTTTCTTGCTAGTTGCACATAAATATTGATCAACTGCTTTGGAACAAATTTACTCTTCAATAAGATAGCATTTCAGTGCTTATGTAGCCAATATAATCTTATATATCATCGCAGTAGACTAAATAATGCCCGCTGAAAAATGCCTGAATTAGAATTTCTGGAATCTGTGACTATGTTACGTTATATGGCAAAAAGGACTTTGCAGGTGTGATTAAGTTATCTTGATAAGGGAAGATTTTCCTGGATTACCTAGGTGGGTCCAATATAATCTCAGAGGGCCTGATATAATCAGAGAGATAGAGACAATATGACAATGGAAGCAGAGAGGAATTTTAAAATGCTACACTACTAGAGTTGATGATGGATGAAGGGGCCATGAGCTAAGGATGCTGGTGGTCTCTAGCCAAAGTAGACCTGCTGACACTTTGATTTTTGTCCAGTGAAACTGATTTCAGACTTCTGAGCTCAGTATCTATAAGACAATAATTTTTTATTATTTTAAGCCACTAAACTTGTGGTAATTTGATACTGTGGTGATTGAAAACAAATAAAATCATTATGAGGAGAAGCCTTTTGACTTACTCTTGGTAAGAATTCTGTATTGAATGTGTAACTCTATGTATTTAAATATCATGTTTCTATTTTCTATGGGTAAACATTGTTTGAGACTATACACCATTTTATAAATATGCTAGAAGTGTTCATCCATTCTCATTTACTCTATCGTCTGTCAAGCCAGTTGCTCTGGGATAGTGGACAACATGGTTAGTACACTTGGGTAGCTGCCAGTGTTCAGTGACGCTGTGAGCAAGCTTATATGTAGATCCTGAAACACATAGGGTGTTCATCTATGCCAGAACTATTTTCTTATGATCTGTGTGAAGTGTAAAAGCTTTGTAATAAGTGTTGCTCTCTAGAAGTTCTTATAATTTTATTTAAGTGTCTCGACTAATTTGGCCTTTTGTATACTTGTGATTTTATGTGGTGTTTCAATGTGTCTATATATTGAAATGGAAAGAAATGACATCTTTATAATATTAAATATTTAGATCTTCTTTACTGCATCTAATAAGCTTTTCTATAATGCAAACTTGCACATCTGCTGTTTGATTTACTCTTAGGTACTTATTTACTTTTAATGTAAATGGCTTTTTTTTCTAACTTTGTTCTCAGCATATAGGAATAAATGGACTTTGAATTCAGTAACCTAGATTAACTCTGTTATAAATTCTAGTAATTTATTAGTAGTTTATTTAGGAGTTTCTATGTATATAAGAACATTATCTGCAATTCTTTTTCCTCTTATTTCTTGTTCCTGGCTTAATGAGCTGCTAAGAATGGAAACAATAACAGAAAACTGTATCTTGTTTCTGATCTCAAAGGGAAAGCGTTGAACACTTCAATTTATATATGATGGTGCTGAAATGGCTTTTGTTTTATTGTGGAATAATTTGAAGGTAGAACAAATAGGATTTTATGACAGAGTTGATGTGGCAGTGGATTGAAAAAATGTGGTAAAATATGATTTCTTTAGCTTGGTGTAATACAGTTACTATGCTAGGAGGATTGGAGGAGGCTATAAAATCAAGAGCTCGGTTTAAACCTGTTAAATTTGAGATGTATATTAGATAGGCAAATGGATATGGAAAGTAATCACTTAGATATTATATTAGTCAAACTTCTCCAGAGAAACAGAACCAATAGAATATATAGAGATATATAAGAGAAGATCTAGTCTGAGAATTGGCTCATGTAATTATGGAGGCTGAGAAGTCCCATGATATACCATCTGCAAAGTGGAGGACCAGGAAAACCTCTGGCGTAATTCAGTCTGACTTCAAAGGCCTAAGAACTAGGGAGCCGATGTTGTACATCCTAGTTCAAGGCCAAAGGCCTGTGAACTGAGAAGGGTAGGCCATGGGTCAGACAGGGGAAGTGTTATTATGTAAGTCCTGGAGTTCAAAATCCCAAGTTCAGAAGAAGGTGGATGTCTCAGCTCAAGAACAGAGAGAAAATTTACCATTCTTTTGCCCTTTTGTCCTATTCTGGCCTCCAATGGATTGGATGATGCCTGTCCACCTTATTGAGAGTGGATCTTTATTCAGTCCACTGATTAGATTAGTCAAATGCTAATCTCTTCCAGAAGCCCCTTTACAGACACACCCCAAAATAGTTGTACCAGCTGTCTGGATATCTCTTAGCCCAGTCAAGTTGAAGTATAAAATTAACCATCACAAGTCCGCTGCTTGTCAGCTTGGCATTCATATGTGCCTCCTTAAACCGTACTTAATCCCCAAATAAAGCAAGGACGTAATTCTCCCTAACATTTCACGACCATCCTGCTTACACCCAGACATGTACTAATCTCTTCAGAAGAGTTGATGAAGTCTTTGAGTGACGTTTACCCTTCTGGTATTCTCCTGTAACTTAAACGCATGACATAAAATTACCAATACTCAAATACTGATATAAAATTAATATGTCTTATGTTACTAGATAAAGGAATAAGAGAGGAAAGAACAAAAACATTTACTTAATATACATTTGTGTATATATATATATGCACACACACAATACATTCATAACAAAATAAGAAAGAAATACACATGACAATTATAGTTTTTATTTCTTTAACAGCTCATGTGATTGTAGCTAGTATTTAAAACTACACTTTTCTACTCCCCATTCTGTGTTCCTTTTGCTATCATTTCTAATAGGTGGTTATTTGTAGTCCTCACTGAATTGGGTTGCTGTAATTTTCCATTGACCTTAATCACATGGCATGGCAATACTAAGAGATATTCTAAGGAATCTCATTGCCTTAGCCCTGTAAGATATCACCAACTGGATGATCCTACAGCTGAATCTTCAAAAGGCCATTCCATCATCTGTCCAGCCAGTTGCTTTGGGATAGTGGAGATGGTAGGACTGGTGAATTCTACAAGCATGGGCCTATTGATGCACTTCTTTGACTGTAAAATGTGTTCTTGGTAAGAAGCAATGCTCTATGGAATATTGTGGTGGGGAAGATGTTCTGTAAATCCACAACTGATTGTTTTTGAAGAAGCATTGCATGCAAAGAATGCAAATCCATATTCAGAGTAAGCGTTTATTCCAGTAAGGACAAAATTTCATTTCTTCCATGATAGAAGTTGTCCAGTGTAACCAACCTACCACTAGATACCTGGATGATCACCTCAGGGAATGATGTTATATCAGGAGCTCAGTGTTGGTGTCTACTGTTGGCATATGGGCACTCAGCATTGACTAAAGCCAGATTAGCCTGAGTGAGTAGAAATTTGTTTTGCTGAGTCAATGCTGCCGCCATGGCAACTTTACTTATTAGGCCGCTGAGCAGTGATGAGTGACTGAGGAAAGAAGCTGATTGGTATTCACAGAATGGATCATCCTATCCATGTGATTATTAAAATACTCCTCTGCTGAGACATCCTTTGGTGAACATTCAAACAGGACACAAATATCTTCATGTTTTTTTCCCCATTCTGAGACATCTATCCATACACCCCTTCACTCAATTTCTTTGTCACCAATTTTCTTATCATGTTCCTTTCAAGTCCCTCATCATCCAGCCAAACCATTGACTACAGCCCATGAATTGGTACACAATTCCATGTCTGGTCATTTCTCCTCCCAAGTAAAGTATACAACCAGGTTCCCTGCCCAAAATTATGTCTATACCTAACCCACAAATTCATAAAGTTGGGAGTGCATAGCACACTCCATTATCAAATGGAAGTGGTATGCATGTGATAGGGCCTGAACAGCCCCTGAAGGCACAAGTAAGTTTCATTAGGAAAGGGCCCAAATGCCCATGGTACCCACTCTTGCTACTCTGCCTTCTTTCTCCAAACGTGCACCTATGGCATCATGAGGAGTTTCCTATGATCAGTTGACAGAGAAAGAGAAGACCTGGTCATGGTTTACATATGGTTTTGTACAATATGCAGGTAACACCCAAAAGTGGACAGCTGCAGCACTACAGCTCATCTCTAGGACATCCCTGAAGGTCAGTTGTGAAGGGAAATGTTCCCTATATATGAAATATCTGCATTGGATAATTTGTAATCAATCTCTTATAAGAGGCAAGGATATTTTTGAACATTTGGGCAAAATTAAGGTGAGAGATAAGTTTTTGCATCTGGCTCCTACTACAACCCAGAAAGATACACAACACCTAGTGGGCCTGTATGGATTTTGGAGACAATTCACTCAGTTGGTTATACTGAAAATCTGATAGTTTTGAGTAGGGTTCAGAATACCAGAAGGCTCTGTAACTGGTCCAGGATTCTGTGTAAGCTGGTCTGCCCCTTGGAGCATATGATCCAACAAATCCAATGGTGCTTCAGGTGTCTGTGGTAGATAAAGATGCTCTTTAAAACCTGTGGCAGGCCCCTATAGCTGCATCGCAGTGCGGACCTTTAAGTTTTTGGAGCAAGGACTTGCAATCATCTTCAAATAACGTAAAAAAAAGAAAAAAGATGGCCCTTGGCCTTGATACTGGACCTTAGTAAAAACAGAATGCTTGACTTTGGGCTGTTTACGTAACCATGTGATCTGAGCTACCTGTTATAATTGAATCTCTATAAATAGTTCACACAACGGACCACCAGCACTGTTTTTACTACTGGAAATAGAGTCATATTTAAATCTAAAAAGATTAAAGAGCCAATCCAAGAAACCCCAAAGCCAACTTAGAAAACTCATCCTTAAAATTCTGTTTCTCTAGAACCACTGTTAGTATCAAAATGAAATATGTCTTGATTTTAGAGTAAAGGAACAAGAGAAAGAATGAGACAAATTATCAATGTTTAAAGGCTATTTAAAACCTTAATACTGGATAAAATACCAAGGCATAAATGGTAGATCAAGAAAAAGTTGAAAGAAGCTTGCCCTGAAGCATTCAACTAACAGTTTAAAGTGATGAAGAGAAACAGCCAGGTCTGGAAGCGATGGCTCAAGAGGTAGGAGGAAAACCTACCTCATTCAAGAGGTAGGAAGAATAAATGACATATCCTTGAAACCAAGCATAGAAAATGTGTCAAAAAGAAGGAAAATTGCTTAAACTCCAATTATTATTATATGAATAATGCTTAAATAAATATTCTTGCATCTATATCATAGATCACTTGCAGTAGTTTTTCTGGTAGAGTAAATTTCTATAGTAGAATTTTGAGGAAAAACCCTATGTCAATTTGCAATATTGATAGGTGTTTTACAATTGCTACCAGAAGAGGGGGATTATACAACCTTACCTATCTGTCCTTAGTATGAGATAACACATACAGAGAAATACATATCTTGCTCCAGATATCTTTCAGGAATAAAGAAATTTTGTCAGGTTATCAAAGACGGAACCTGCACTGGTTTGCCCATTTACAGACACTGGTTAAGTCAGAAATCTCTGATTTTCATTTGAGCCACACAAAAACCATCATTAAATAGTAAATTCTAAAATTCAACATATAACCAGGCACACAGTTGGCTCTCCCTGAATGAGACTTTTTTTTTTATAGTAGATGGGCAAGTAAATCATATTGGAAGCAAGTGAGATAAGGCTATTATGATTATCTAAGACATCAGACGTGATCAGGAGAGCTGCAAATAAATCACATCTACTTCTAAGTGTATGCTTTCAAAATCTTCAGACATCTAATTATCACTTTCATTATTTTTATTTTATCCACATGTGACCTATAATTTTAATCATTTATTATATTTAAAATCAATTTACTCTCTTTTGCCTAAATCTACTCTAGAAGAAAAATTTATATCACTGTTATGAATGGGGAGAAGGTATCACTTGTCGTTAAAGGAAGGTACTGTAAGAATAAACATAATCAGTACAAACAATGTTATTAAATTTCAGGTTGATGTTATTGCTTGGCAAAGGCTTCGAACTCATGGAATATAAAAAAGAAATTACCAAGGGTTAGAGAAGAATTAAAGGTATATTTGTTTTTACTTGGTATGCTTCTTGAATGGTAAAGGCATGGATTGAAAACTTAAAGTCTGAACTATTTCTCATCATAGAATGTTTTACTCAGAGCAGCATTCTAGTTTATTAACAAAGTAAAAACTAGTTGTAGCTCTTATTTTTCAGTTAGAATTACAACTGCTATTTTACATGAATGTCATGAATGTTAGTCCACAGGACTTAAAACAAACATCAGTATCCATCTCATGAAACCATAATAATAAGAATTTCTGTTTAAAAGGAGCCCTAAAAATTAGATTTTTTTTTTTTTTGAAATGAAGTCTCACTGTGTCACCCAGGCTGGAGTGCAGTAGCACAGTCTTGGCTCACTGCAACCTCTGCCTGCCAGGTTCAAGAGATTCTTCTGCCTCAGCCTCCCGAGTAGCTAGGACTCAAAAATGAGCACACCACCACACCCAGATCATTTTTGTACTTTTAGTAGAGATGGGGTGTCACCATATTGGTCACGCTGGTCTCGAACTCCTGACCTTGTGATCTGCCCACCTCTGCCTCCCAAAGTGCTGCGATTACAGACGTGAACCACTGTGTCTAGCCAAGAATTAGAAATTTTTAACTCTCTTCTTTTTTTCCAGGAAAGGGTACACTTACACCATGTTATTGTCAAAGATCTCTAGAGAAAGACTTTTTAAAATTTATATTTATGTAAGTAATTTTAGATTATTTTTGTAGCTGAGGAGGGAGTCCAGAAATCATCCAGCATGATAACTTCACTTTTTATACAATAAAACTGAATCTCGGACACATTAGTGGAAGTCTGAGAGTAGAAAACACAAACAAAAACTGGGTACAGACTGCAAGTCTGTTTAAAGTTAGCATTTCTTGGGCATAGAACTCTATCTTATAACATCCTTTTTTAAAATTGTCTGTTTTGTCTCACAGTCTTAGAAAAATCTATTAGGAACTTTAATTGCTTTAAAAGAGAATAGATGGATGATTATACATTTGCATTAATTATAGAGAGATTGCCCTAGTGGGAACATTTTAAAGATAGGAAAGATAGTCATGTCAGAACATGGAGAGCAAATAGAATGACATAGAGGAAAAGCTTCATGAAGACGAAACACCTTTTGCTGGATGTTTGAATGCTGGTGTCCCTCCAAATTTCATAGGTTGAAACCTAACTCCCAAGGACATGGTATTAAGAGGTGAGGCCTTTAGGAGGTCATTAAGTCATGAAGGCAGAGCCCTCATGAATAGGATTAGTGCACTTATCAAGAGGCTTGAGGGAGCCTACTAGTTCCTTTCCATCATGTGAGGACACAGCAGCAAAACACTACCTATGAAGCAGAGAGCAAGCCCTTATCAGATATTGAATGTGCTGGTACTTTGATCTTGGACTTCGCACCCTCCAGAACTGTGAGAAATAAATTTCTGTTGCTTATATATTACCCAGTCTAAGAATTCATTATAGCAGGCTGAACAAACTAAGATACCTTCCAGTAAGTTTTTGTTCACACAGAGATGTTCTCTGCCATACCCCAATACACTGGTTTCTTGCTCCCAAAACTAATTTTGTATGTTTGTGATAACTGCATAGACAAGATACAAAAAAAAAAGTTCTTAATCACAATAGCTACTAATTATTTTAAATAACAAATATGTATAGAGTGCTTATTATGTTCCAAACACTCTATTGGGTGCTGGGTAGACTCTTCACCTCATTGATCTAATGGGAAAAGTCAGCAGTAAATTAACATTGTCTATTAATTTCCCTCTTTGATGAGTCAAGAAAGAATTGCCAAAACCACTATCATCATTTATAGGGTCAATAAATGAACTGGTACAGGCTCAATTTGCCAATGATGCTTAGAGGACAAGGAACTGAAAAGGCACAGGATAGCATAAGAATTTCTATTTAAGTCCCATAACACTCATATCTAATGTATTATAGTTTTGTTTTTTTGTTTGTTTTACTTTAACCTCATGCCCAATGTGAAACAGCTTTTGCTAAATGGAGTTCCATTAGCCATGATGACTTCTGCCTCTAGCTAGTCCCACAAATCTTTCAAATTTCACTTGTAGAAAATGTAACTAAGACTAAAATTAAATAAACAAACCAATGCCCATGAAAATTGTTTGTCTTGTAACTTTAAGCATAAAAATGTCTTCTTTGAAACCTGACCTATTTTTACAAGGGCAAGCATAAGTGGTCTTCACATTTATTATGGCAAACAAAGCTCCACATTCCCCTGCTGGAAAGAAGCAGCATTTTAACGTTGATGAAGCTCTGTGCTGAGAAGCAACATCCTCCTCATCACTGCTATCTGGATACTGTTTGTGCTTTATTCACACTTGCGCTATCTATTCAAAATGAAAGTTTTGCTCTAGAACACAAATGTAGTAAAAATAGACAGATTCCATTTTTTTCCCTTATGTCTGTATACGTTCTCTCTTGCTCTTCACTTTTCAATTAAAACAATTTATCTGTAGACAATTCCTAATGTTTTTAGTAAATTTATTCCTGAAAAAAATAGCATAGAACTTCCTAAGTGAAGTTATAAGCAGTATAGAAAACAGACACAGTACAAAATAAAAATAAGTTTCCTAAATAGAAGATTGACTAAAATCAACTTTTATATAGGAGCGTGGTTCACAAGAACATCCAATTAATATGTGTGTGTTGTGCCTGTGTGTGTGTATTTCATTCCAAACGGCTTAATGTTGGAGACCAAAAAAGGGCTGAAAAACGCTAACACTACACTATTGTTTTGGATTATTCTATCAGTGAAAAGTAATTTATTATTATTGTTATTATTGGTGGCAATCAATCAGTTAGTAAAATTTATTGAAGACTCATTGTTCACTACAATGGTTGATGCAAGGGGAATATCATGAGTCTCATCTTCTTGCTATGAATGTTAAAAATTCATTTTCATTGTTTATCAGTAAAGCCTTGAGGCACTCAAAGATTCCTAAATACTGGTTATTAAATATATTCTACATTATAATATTGATTCTATGCATGTATACACAATGTATGACTATATCAATTACATGTGTGTAATGAACACTTTTAAATATATAAATATATTAATAATAGTTTTCATTGGGTGCTACGCTGTAAGTGCATTTTTTCTTTCTCACACTTTGCCAAATTTTAAACATAGAAATATTTAACTTATCAGATTAAAATAATACATTTTTATATTTGTATAATCTTTATGAAGGAGCATAATTTAACTCATAAAAGTGGGTAATTTGTTTCAAAAAGGTGAGATAAAAGATCCAGTTTGGGCTAGGCATGGTGGCTCATGCCTGCAATCCCAGAACTTTGGGAGGCCAAGGCGGGCGGATCATGAGGTCAGGAGATTGAGACCATCCTGGCTAACATGGTGAAACCCCGTCTCTACTAAAAATACAAAAAAATAGCCTGGCGTGGTGGCAGGTGCCTGTGGTCCCAGCTACTCAGGAGGCTGAGGCAGGAGAATGGCATGAACCCAGGAGACGGAGCTTGCAGTGAGCCGAGATCATGCCACTGCACTCCAGCCTGGGCGACAGAGCGAGACTCCATCTCAAAAAAAAAAATCAAGTTTGACATGTTTACAGACTGCCTCAATACTGTTCACATATGAGAGACTATGTCGCATGAAAGACTCACGATCCCAGCTATTGTTTCTTTTCTTTCTTTTTCTTTTCGCAAGACCAAGAATAGCAAATATTGCATGGTTATTATACATGGCAATGCACAAGTTCTGGGTTTCCTCTGGAGGTTTTACCATAAAGTTCTTTAATTTATACAACCAGTCACCTGACAGATATCTTCTGCCTAGAGTGAGGTTTAACACTTTTAATTTTAATTTAATTTAATTTTTATCTTTATTTTTATTTATTTTGAAAGTGGATCTCACTCTGTTACCCAAGCTGAGCACAGTGACATGATCATGGCTCACTGCAGCCTCAACCTCCTGGGCTCAAGTAATCTTCTTGCCTCAGCCTCTTGAGTAGCTGAAACCACAGGCACACTCTTCCATACCCAGCTAATTTTTTGTTTTTGTTTTTTTGTAGAGATGAAGTCTCACTATTTTGCCTAGGGTAGCCTGGAACTCCTGTACTCAAGCGATCTTACTGCCTCAGCCTCCCAAAGTGCTAGGCTTATAGGCATGAGCCACAGTACCAAGCCAGGTGTAGCCTTTTTGTTGTTGGTGGTTGTTGTTGTTATTGTTGTTGTTTTCTTTAGACAGAGTCTCTTTGTTGTTGGCCCGGGCTGAAGTGTAATGGTGGAATCTCAGCTCACTGCAACCTCTGCCTCCTAGGTTCAAGCAATTCTCCTGCCTCAGCCTCCCCAGGCATGTGCCACCACACCCAACTAATTTTGTATTTTTAGTACCAAAAAATACATGTTGGTCAAGCTGGTCTTGAACTCCTGACCTCAGGTTATCTGCCCGCCTTGGTCTCCCAAAGTGTTGGGATTACAAGCTTGAGCCGCCGCACCTGGCCAGCACTTTTTAACTTAAAGAACTTTCATCCCTCTCTCCCAGAAACATTTTAGTCCCCTGATATTTCTGACACCCCTGTGTTTTCTATTTTTCACAATTGTGCTTCTAAGGTTTGTTCTGTGAGGGAGACGTGCGAGGGGAGAAAAGGCACACACACAATACCTTTAAAGGTAAACAAGCTTTATCCCACATAAATGGCAATGCAGATATAATAAGCAAATTAATATAATAAATTGATATAATAAGCAAATGATATAATAAGCAATTCGATATAATAAGCAAATTGATATATTAAGCAAATTGCAATGGGAAGGGGAGAAGGGAAAAGGGATTTACATTCACCAGACTATGGAGGATCCACCACCAGACTGGGAAGCAACAGCCTGGGCTCCAGAGTGGGCCACTCCTCCATGCACAGATGAGGAGAGGTCTCATGAAGCTTCGGTGCAGTCTGGGACCCTAGCTCTTTTTGTAACAAGTTGTATGGCATGAGGCCCAGTCACGAGGGCCCTGTGCAACTGGGATCAAGGAACAACTTGTCTTTGGGATTGTCTATTGTTTTTCAATAACTAACATATAGGAATAGATTGAAATGGAGATTTCTCCAAAACAGCTCTGGATGAACACTTCAAGGGGCTCACACAACCTGTTCCGGGACTTGGTGACCATTGTTTGTGGCCAGGTTCAAATGAGTTCAAATTTAATATTTAACTTTCCCTACACAAAGTTCTGTTTATTAAATATGGAAGCTTCACAGGACTTTATTCTCAGTCCTTTTCTTTCATATCTCTATCTCTTTTCCTGGGACAACTCATTTCCTTTCAGAATATGAATCACCATTATATTCCCTAATCTATTTCTGTGATTCAAATGGTTTCTAGTGTATTTATGTACAGTTCTCCAAACTTTCTACCTTGACATCCCATGGCAATTTCAAAAGAACATATTTGAAATCTGCATATTCCTCTGCAGCTCTGCTAAACCTCTACTCATCTCATTGCTCAATATATGAAGACATTAGTTTCCTTGGCTCCTTTCAAATTTCACTCACTCAGCAATGTTAAGCTCTGTTTGTTCCTACTTCTGAAAAAAAAGTTCTCAATGTATCCACTGTTTCCCATCCTCAATGCCATCCCCCACGTCCCAACTTCAATCATTTCTTTCCTAAACTGCACAAAGAGACTTCTAACTGTTATCTTCACATCTGTTTACTTCCCAGTCATCACAAATGGTCTCCATAATAATGCAAAAATTATCTTCTTATTATTAATTTTTTCATGGCACCAGTTCTTTATAAAACTATTATTTTATTTTATTTTATTTTTGAGATGGAGTCTCACTCTTGTTGCCCAGGCTAGAGTGCAGTGGTGCAATCTCGGCTCACCAAAACCTCCACCTCCCGGGATCAAGCGATTCCCCTGCCTCAGTCTCCTGAGTAGCTGGGATTACAGGCATGTGCCACCACGCCTGACTAATTTTGTAATTTTAGTAGAGACAAGGTTTCTCCATGTTGGTCAGGCTGATCTCGAACTCCCGACCTCAGGTGATCCACCTGCCTCAGCCTCCCAAAGTGCTGGGATTACAGGTGTGAGCCCCCGTACCTGGCCAGAACTGTCTTTTAAAATTGTAAAATGATGTCATAATTCCCCTAATAATAGATTGATAACTGCTCATCACCTTAAAAAACTTCCAAAATCTTTAAAATAGATTATATAGTGTGTATGGGACAGATTTTATCTCCCTCTCCAGGCTTATCTCCTAGTATTCTACATATTGCTTTCTCCATCTCAGCTCTCTCAGGCTTCTTTCAGGTTCTTGAACATACGAGACTCTCTCAATGTCGTAGGCTTTCACACGTGCAGGCTTCTCACTCCTGGCTAAATGCTTATCCACTGTATTTTTTTTTTTTTTTGACGGAGTTTCACTGTGCTGCCCAGGCTGGAGTACAGTGGCGCGATCTCGGCTCACTGCAACCTATGCCTCCCGAGTTCAAGTGATTCTCCTGGCTCAGCCTCATGAGTGTCTGGGATTACAGGTGCCCACCACCATACCTGGCTAATTTTTGTACTTTCAGTAGAGACAGGGTTTCACCATTCATTCCACAAAGTTCAATTCAATTATTGATTTGCTTATCCGTGAAAAAAATTGTTGCCTATTTGTTATGTGTAAGGCACTGTAATAGATGCTTGGAAAACAAGGCTGAGCAAAGAAAACAAAGGGTATTTTTTGATGCTTAAGCACAGAGTAGCACAACTGTATTCTTGAAATGTTATAAATATTTTTTCCACAGTAGCTATATGCTTAACATCATTTTAATTTTTTCTTTATTGTCTGTCTTTTTCATTAATGGTGAGTTCCATGGAGGCAGAGACAAATTATTTACTGTATATTTAGCTAATCTTTTTTGATCAACTAGTACTAACATACTAAAGGAAAATCCCCAGGATAAGATCTAAACTACTTGCTGATGTGTATAAAGCCACTAATGCCCTGACTATAATTTCTCACTTCTCTACCAAGTACTATCTACATTTTAGCCATGACAAATTACGATTAGCTTTTTTTTGAGCTGGAGTCTCACTCTGTTGAGAGACAGGACTAACTGGATTTCCTAAGCCGACTAAGAATCCCTAGGCCTAGCTGGGAAGGTGACCGCATCCACCTTTAAACATGAGGCTTGCAACTTAGCTCACACCCGACCAATCCGGTAGTAAAGAGAGCTCACTAAAATACTGATTAGGCAAAAATAGGAGGTAAAGAAATAGCCAATCATCTATGCCTGAGAGCACAGCGGGAGGGGCAATGATCTGGATATAAACCTAGGCATTGGAGCCGACAGCGGCTTCCCTCTTGGGTCAGCTCCCTTTGTATGGGAGCTCTGTTTTCACTCTTTTAAATCTTGCAACTGCACACTTTTCTGGTCTGTGTTTGTTATAGCCGGAGTTGAGCTTTCACTCACTGTCCACCACTGCTGTTCACCGCCGTCACAGACCCGCTGCTGACTTCCACCCCTCTGGATCTGGCACGATATCCGCTGTGCTCCTGATCCAGCGACGTGCCCATTGCGGCTCTCCATCGGGCTAAAGGCTTGCCATTGTTCCTGCACTGCTAAGTGCCGGGGTTTGTCCTAATGGAGCTGAACACTAGTCACTGGGTTCTGCAGTTCTCTTCCCTGACCTTCAGCTTCTAATAGAGCTATAACACTCACCGTATGGCCAAAGATTCCGTTACTTGGAATCCCTGAGGCCAAGAACCCCAGATCAGAGAATAAGAGGCTTGCCACCACCTTGGCAGCGGCCCACCACCGTCTTGGAAGCTGCCACTACCATCTTGGGAGCTCTGGGAGCAAGGACCCCCAGGTAACACTGTCACCCAGGCTGGAGTGCAGTGGCATGATGTCGGCTCACTGCAACCTCTGCCTTCTCGGTTCAAGCGATTCTCCTGCCTCAGCCTCCCAAGGAGCTGGGATTACAGGCGTGCACCACCACACTCAGCTAATTTTTGTATTTTTAGTAGAGACGTGGTGAAAACATGTTGGCCAGGCTGGTCTCAAACTCCTGACCTCAGGTGATCCACTTGCTTCAGCCTCCCCGAGTGCTGGGATTACAGGCATGAGCCACCACACCCACCCCATGTTCAGCTTTTTAAACCAACTTTCTTCTTATTTTTAGCCTTTACACAAACAATTTCCTGTATCAGCCTCCCAAATTACTGGGATTACAGATGCGAGCCACCGACGCGTGGCCAATTTCCTCTATCTTGAATGGCCCTTTCTGAGTTACTTGCATGGGAATTTTTTTTTTTTTTGGTCACATGGAGTCTCGCCCTGTTGCCCAGACTGGAGTGCAATGGTGCAATCTCAGCTCACTGCAACCTCTGCCTCCCGGGTTCAAGCGATTCTTCTGCCTCAGCCTCCTTAGTAGCTAGGATTATAGGCGTGCATTACCACACCTGGCTAATTTTTTATATCTGTAGGAGAGACGGTGTTTCACCATGTTGGCCACGCTGGTCTCGAACTACTGACCTCATGATCTGCCTGCCTCAGCCTCCGGATGTGCTGGGATTACAGGCGTAAGCCACTGTACCTGGCCTGGCATGGTAAATTTTTACTTTCAGTCTCAATTTTGTGAATAAATTCATAAAGCAATCCATGAATTGTGAATCTAAGTTGTTTGAGGAGCCATGAATGTAGATGTTAATTCTGGACATTTGACTATAAGAGGACAAGATAAAAGGAATCTCTTTATATTTGCATCATATCCTGGTACATGGTTGCCAACTCTGGAGAAATGGGAGGTTTATTCCAGTAGATGAAGAAGATGTCAAAGATGGTGCTTGATAGTACCAAAGGAGAAGGAAAAGATGGTTCCTTTCCTTAAAGAATCCACACTAGAGTGGAAGAGACAGAGTGGTTAATATGTATAATTATGGTCATGCTTAAAAAAATTGATATATGTTAGAGGAAATGTAAGAAAAATAACTGAGGGCCAGGCATGGTGACTCATGCCTGTAATCTCAGCACTTTGGGAGGCTGAGGTGGGTGGATCAGTTGAGGTCAGGAGTTCAAGACCAGCCTGGCCAACATGGTGAAACCCTGCCTACTGAAAGTACAAAAATTAGCCAGGTGTGGTGGTGGGTACCTGTAATCCCAGCTATTTGGGAGGCTGAGGCAAGAGAATCACTTAAACCTGGAAGGCATAGGTTGAGTGAGCCGAGATCGCACCACTGTACCCCTATACTCCAGCCTCGGCAGTAGAGTGAAACTCCATCCAAAAAAAAAAAAAAGAAAAAGAAAAGAAAAAAAAGAAATGGAACATACATTTTTCTGGATTATTAAATAAGGTTTCATTAAATAAAGTGACTTCGTTAGATAAAGAAGATGAATGTGATAGTGGTAGAAATTGAGGAATAGGGATAAGAAGAAAAAAAGCCCTCAATAGTGACTTTGAGTTGAGAGAAGCATAACTGTAGAAAAAAATCACTCCACTGTGCATCCATCTTTCTGGGGTCTGAAGTGTATATAGTTAGGAAGCCCATCTTTCAGAAAATAAACCTAAAATTACAAACCCAAAAGTAGTACAAGTCAAATATAGAATGAGAAAAGAAATTACACACTTACAAAACATTCAAAATGTCACAAGGTAACAGCATTTTCAATAATGTTTCTTATTCATCAAGGCATAATTTACATAAAATATACAAATATTAGTAGAGTTTCATGAGTAATCAGCTATCTAATCAAGATATAGAACATTTCTATTAGTGCAGAGAGTATCTTTATGCTCCTTTCCAGTTAATCTTCACTCCCACAGGCAATCACTGTTCGGATTTCAATAATCATAGAAGGCTGGACATGGTGGCTCACACATATAATCCCAGAACTTTGAGAGGCCAAGGTGGGAGGATTGCTTGAACCTAGGAGTTCGAGATCAACCTGGGCAACATAAGGAGACCCTGTCTCTATAAAAGCAAAAAAAAATTACAGTATAGGCTGGGTGTGGTGGCTCACACCTGTAATCCCAGTACTTTGAGAGGTCAAGGCAGGAGGATTGCTTGAGGCCATGAATTTGAGGAAGCCTGGACAACATAGGAAGACTTCATCTCTACAGGCATGGTGGCATGTGCCTGTAGTTCCAGCTACTTGAGAGGCTGAGGTGGGAAGATAGCTTGAGCCCTGAAGATTGAGTCTGCAGTGAGCTGTGATCATGCCATTGCACTCCAGCCTGGGTAACAGAGTGAGAAAGTGAGGTCCTGTGTCAAAAAGAAAAAAAAAAAAAAAAGAAGATTACTTTTGCTTCATCTTAACCTTTCAAAGAGTCATTCAGTGTGTACTTTTTATGTAAATGTATATACACATATAAGCATATGTTAATGTATGGCTGTTGCTCAATGTACTAATTTGGAGATTCATTGATGTTATTATATATATCAGTAGTTTGTTTGTTTCTAAAGCTATGTTGTATTCCACTATAATAATGGGCCATAGATTTCTTATCCTGTTATGGAATATTTTGATGTTTAGTTTGGGGTATCATGAGTTAAGCGGCTATGAACATTCATACAAGTCTTTCCGTGGACATAAGTTTTCATTTTTTATTTAACATGAGTAAAGATCTAAGAGAGACACCGATGGGTCATGGGTTTAATTTTACAAAAATTTGTCAAACTGGTTTCCAAAATATTCATGCCATTTTACATTCCCAGCAGAAATTTAGGAGTTTCAGGTTTTCCAAATGCTCTTTTTTTTTTGGATGTAAAGTACTATTTAATTTTGCTTCTAATTTGCATTTCCCTTATATCTGTTGATGTGGCTAATTAGTGAGTAAAAAGATGTTCAACATTAATAGGTATCAGAAAAATGTAGAAATTTTAATTTTCAAAAAACTCCAATTGATAATTTTTCCATTATTTTTGCTTTTTGTTCTGTCCATTCTTTTCTCACACTAAGATTGGTTCTTCATTCTCCCATGGAGGCAATATTTAGATTGTTTCCATATTTAGGGTATTATAAGTAAAATTGCTACAAACATAAGTATATAGTTGGGTATATTTTCACATATTTCTCCATTCACATACAAGTATTTGATATTATATAATTCTTCATTTACTATGGGTAAATTCCTAAAAAAAAAAAACTATGTGTTACTAACTACTTCTTTGTAAAGTATGCATTCATATCTCCTTCTATTTTTATTTATTTATTTACTTACTTATGTATTTATTTGTTAGCCAGATCCAGTGCTGGGATTGTGGCTTGTTGCACCCTCCAACTCCTGGGCTCATGGAATCCTTTTGCCTCAGCATCCCTAGCAGCTGGAACTACAGGTACATGCCACCTCACCCAACTAATTTAAAAAACATTTTGTAGAGACAGGGTCTCTCTTTGTTGCCCAGGCTGGTCTTGAACTCCTGACCTCAAGTGATCCTTCTGCTCCAGACTCACAAAGCACTGAGGTTACCGGTGTGAGCCACCACACCTGGCCCATATTTCCTTTTAAATTGATTTCTATAAGTTCTTTATATATTATGGATTCAAGTCCTTTAGAGATTCATGTATTGAGAATATTTTTCTGAGTCTATGACTTGCATTTTTGTTTTCTTGGTGTTTTTAATGAGCAAAGCATTTAATTTTGGTGAAGATAATTTTTTATTTATTATCCTGTGTTATCTTCTCACTCTGTCAATAAAATTTTTTTCTATAAGATTAAGAAGATATTTTTCTATGTCGTATCAAAAGGACATGCACATTTGGATTTTATGTGTATGTCTTTGATCTGTCCCAGGTATTTGTGTATGGTGTAGCAGGCTTGTACACATAATTTGTTTTCCCCATATGGATATACAGTAGTTCAAGCAGAATTTGTTGAAAATAATTTTCTATTACCTGTCAGATGGAGCATTTGACAAAAGTCAATTTTCTATATATGTGAAGTTTGTTTCTGAACTCTTTGTTTTGTCTTATTCATCTATATATCTATAAGCCAGTACAACATTGATTTACTTACAGTAGCCATGTAGTAAGTTTTTTTTTTTTTATTTTTAGTAAACGACTTTAAATTTATTTAATAAAATAGGCAACTTTTAGAAAAATTTACAGGTAATTCTAAAAAAAAATTCTATGTTGAAATAAAAAGTTGTCTTTATTAGAAAATATATGGGAAAGAAACTGATTAAAATATATAAATATACATATTCTGTTCATATATATTTAATGCTCAAGTAACTAATAGAAAGTTCTTGTCTACTTATTTTGCACAAAGTATTTTTTAAAATAATTTTATTACTTTTTATTTAATCATTTTATATTGAGAAATGGCCAAACTTTCATCCATCCAGAGTGCATGTACCACTTTTATTCCCATAGGTAACGTATGAGTAGTCTGTCTTCTCAACATGCTTTCCAGCATTTCATGTTTTCACTATTTTTTTTAGCCAGGTAAGTGTGTGATGATATCTCACTGTGGTTTAAATTTGCCTTTCCCCAGTAGTTAATGGTGTTGAATATCTTTTCATGTGCTTATTTTCATCTAAATGTCCTTTTCAATGAAATGGCTGCACATATCATTCACTCATTTTCTAATCGGATTCTTTGGTTTTCTTATTGAGGTTTTAGAGTTCTTTATATTATGATACTAGTCCTTTGTCAAATATGTAGTTTGCAAATTTTTCTTTCGGTCTGTAGCTTGGCTTTTCATTTCCTTCACTGGTCTTTATAAGAGAACAGTTTTTTTTATTTTGATGAGGTCAAATTTATCATTTCCTTTATGCACATTCCATTTGGTGTCAAGTTTAAGAGCTTTATTTGGACTTAGATCTTAAATACATTTTCTATTTATTTTCTAAAATGTTTAGAGATTTACATTTAAGTTTATGGTAAATTTCGAGTTAACGTCTGAGATTTAGATCAAGATTCTTCCTTTTTTTGTCCATGGATTTCCAATTGCTCTGTTTGTCAAAATGGCTTTCCATTAGATTGCTTTGGTTACTTAAAAAACTCAACTGGGACTGTTTGAGTGGGGTCCTCTGCTAGGTCCCACTAACAGCTCGAGAAGGGGAAGTGAAGGGAAGTTAATTATTCATTAGCTGCACCTCACACTGTCTCATTAACTCCTTTCTGCTAAGTGAGGATAGAGGCTCAGCTCTACCAACATGGAGGAAACAGGACACTGTTTGCTTCTGCTGTGCTGGAGACAGATCAGCTCCAGATCAACACCACCCAAGTAGGGGAAATGAGAGTGCCACTTCCTGTTTTCATGGAGTGCGGCTTATGGCAGAATATCTGTGTCCCCCTTCCCCACTGAAGCCATAGAATGGGGACAATTTATTCATTTGTGTTGGAGTAGAATAGAATATGTATTGCCCGAATGTTTTCTGTTTTGTTAGGCCATCCTTTTTCTGGTGCATTGATTAGGAAGAGCAGGCTTTTCTTAGAGGTTTTTTTTTTTTCTATCTGTGCCTGTGAGTGGTTGTTTTGGAGTCTCCTGCAGTATATATGGGAGGCCCAGTCTGGTATATATGGGAAGAAATAAGAACACCCAGGGAACTCACTGCCATGTTGATATAGTTTGGATGTATGTCCCTGCCCAAATCTCATTTTGAAATGTAATCTCCACTGTTGGTGGTAGGGCCTGGTTAGATGTGATTAGATCATGGGGGCAGATTTCTCGTGAATGATTTAGCACCATTCGTCTTGGTACTGTTCTCCCAATAGTGGGTACTTGTGAGATCTGGTGGTTTAAATGCATGTAGCAACTCCCCGCTCAATCTCTTGCTCCTACTCTGACCATTTGATGAGGCTGCCCCCCCTTTGCCTTCCGCTATGTTTGTAAGTTTCTTGAGGCCTCCCCAGAAGCCGAGCAGATGCCAGCATCATGTTTCCTGTACATCCTGCAGAATCATAAGCCAGTTAAACATCTTTTTATGAATTACCCAGTCTCAGGTACTTCTTTATAGCAATGTGGAAACAGACTAATACACATGCCATTGATCAAGTCCTGAAGTTCCTAGGCAGTCTGCTTTTTTCTTTTGACCTGCAAAAGTCTTATTCTTCTTGTTTGTGTTGTTTGTCAGGGCTTTTCAGTTGTAAGAGGGAGAACATGGAAAGAATGGAGCTATTCTATCTTGATCAGAACCAAAGTCCTCCAAATAATGTTTAAAATATTGGAAAACATTTGTATTATCAACAAATATTATAGTAGTACATGTATTACAGTTCCTTATATAATTAATAGCTTGATGTGTAATTTTATGTCTCTTTACAGAAAAACAGACATTTGAAAGGAGTACTTTGCCGTCTTTCTTATTTGTTAGTCTATGTTCAGAAATTAATAAATAATACTTCATAACTTTATCACTTCTATCTTGAATATATTTCACATATACTAAGTTCTACCTTTTATTAAGAAACTCCAGGTATTGACTTTATAAGTGCATTTATTGCACATGTGCTACTTCCATTACAAATATATGATTCTTCTAATATATGCAGATATCTCTGGCAATCTTAAATTTATATTAACTGAATGTTTCACAATCTAAGAAAAAACATCACATAACTGAAAGTCATAGATTTCATCCAAACATATTTTTATATTTTAAATTATCTCCGGTTTTTTTTGTACTTGAAATACTTTGGGAAACCTTATGCATACAAATGGGAGTATTAGATCAAATTATTCCATGTTGGCATTTTAAATATGTAGATGCATTTACCCATTTTAAATGTTATATTTATATTAATATTATGAAGTTTTCTAATCTTTTAAATGCACTTTCACTGTGATATTTTTCTTCTTGTGAGATTGAAGATATATACATCTGTTATATAATTGTTTTTTCACTAGCTGTTTTTCTATTTGTAGTAGATTGCAACAAACATTGGCAATTCTTAAAATAATCTTTAACATTTGCACTTTCAATGTTACATTTGCAGTGATGCTTTATGTAAACAACAATACCTAGATTAGTAAACTATAAATGGTGACAAACCCTGCATAGACCTCTTAGGGTTTAAGTAGTCTCCCAGGTCACATTCTGGAACTCCAACTGGCATTTCTTATTTTCTAAATTGCAGTTTACAGAAGTTTAAATGTATTTATCTTTTCTATGGAACTAACTTCCTTCTTCCATTAGGCTATTGAATGTTGGCTCTTTTCAGTGTCAGATTTTATTGCTAATTACTAATGGAAAATAGGAAAAACAAAGAGCAACAGACATGGGACAAGTTTTCAGAATCTTACATACTCCCCTTTCCCAAAAGCAAGAAATTGTTTCTTGTTTTCTCCAATCTATTAATATGAGCAACACTTATTTCTCTTCTTCCTCTCCTGAACTCTGCACAGCTTCAATTTCACTTTCCTCTAACACAATCCAAAGTTATTGCTGAAATCTACTGGTGCAGCTTTTGCTTTGTCCCAACTAGAAGTACAGAAGCGCTTTTAGGAAACTCAGTATACTTTTTACTTATTAAGCAATTCAGTGGAGTGAGGATAACCATTTTAAACAAATGGAACAATCCATAGTCAAAAAAAACAATCCATAGTCAAAAAAACAACAATCCATAGTCAAAAATCCATAGTCAAAAAAAAACAACAAAAAAAACAACAAAAAAACAACAAAAACAACAACAAAAAACAACAACAAAAAAAACAACAATCCATAGTCAAAAAAAAAAAAAAAAGACCCTCAATCTGAACTTCAGAACTTAACTGAAAATTGATCATAGACATGTAAAACTATAAAACTTTTAGGAAAAAAGAAAAACTTTTAGAAAATCTTTGAGAGCTAAGTTGTCAGGTACCGTAAGATGTATTTCTTAGGTAAAAGAGATCTACTATTTTTGACTTATGTGGTGATTATTTCAGTGTTCAGTGTTGTAGTGTTAGTTTACATGTACATATTAAGTTAGGTATTTATATTATAGTTTATATTATGGCATCAAGTTATTATCAAAATGCAAGAACAGCCATTGGGTTTTAAGAATGAAGCATTCACTCTTGAAGGCATCGTATCCAGGCAGGCATTTAACATGGAAGTGAATGAGCCATCCTTGGTCGGCGGCTCTGACACTGCTCAACTCTCTATGGCACGTGCGTGTAAAACACCACATGGTGACCAGGAGACTAAGAGGAGTGTCAGCCTTTGAGGAAAGTTGTGCTTCCTAAGCATTCCCAGGTATTAAGGGGTTTATTATTATCTTGTAGTTAAACTGTACCCCAGGCTATTGAAGCCTAGGGAAATACTTAATATAGTAACATTAGACAAATACATGCAAGTCTTGCTGTTTTACATTCCATATTCATCCAGTCCATCTTTCTGTCCATATTGATGGAAATACTGTTTTTAGAAAGCACCTAAGAGCTTATTTTTAACTTTAATAACATGTATTGTATTATATATTGGAAGTAACATGTTCGGTGGAGAAAGTTATGAAACTAGAGAAAAGAACACAGAAACCTTAATGACAAGGTAGTCCCAAAATCCAGATTATCATTCAGGCAATGTATAATGTATATATATCATAAATACATATATGATTATTATAAAAAGCATCTGTATATAAAACTTCAACTCCTTGATATTGATATTGCAAGCAATATTTCTTGTTTATGATTTGCCTTTAACTTGCATAGTGTTTTTAATATAATTTTTAAATTAAATATTTTTATATAACCACTTGTATCAGAGCTTTTAATTATTATCATTAATTATTATATAAAGAGATCATTGTGTTAGGTGATTATTCATTACTTAATAGTAAATTTATCTTTATTTTTAATTGACACAATAATTTTACATATTCATGAGGTATGTGTGGTATTTTGACACATGCATACAATGTGTAATGATCAAATGCCAAAACATGTAATGATCAAATGCCAAAATGGCAATTGGCATATCCATTACTTCAAACATTTATCATGTCTTTGTGTTGAGAAAATTCAAAATTTCTCATTTAGTTGTTTTTAAATATAAAATGAATTTTTGTTAATCCTAGTATTATAAGGCACTGTATTTATTGCTCCTAACTGTAATATTGTACCCATTAACCAAACTTTCTCTATCCCCCCATATTCTCTACCCTTCCCAGTCATTGGTACTACTGTTCTACTCCTCTACTTCTATGGGATCAACTTGTTTAGCTGCCAATATGAGGGAGAACATAAAGTATTTGTCCTTCTGTGCCTGACTTATTTCAGTGAACATAGTGTCCCTCTAGGCTCAAAAATATTGGGCTAGGCTAGAATGTTTTACACCAAAAGCACAGAATATGTGATCGGCCAATATTAGGAATGAATCTATTGGAATTGTCCAACAGGTGAATGGAAAACTGGATAAAACTGGTAATTATTTAATGATATGAGAAAAGCTCAAAAAGAGACATTCTAAAGGGTTTTGATGTGACATGTAAGGTAATTCTCATGTAAATCCATTTATCACATCACTAATTTGCACTGCTTGCCATTGTCCTCAGAAAGTAAGTATGAACAACCTGGTATGTCTATGAAGTTCATGGATGATGCAGCCATTGCTTACTCCTTTTAATCCTAACATTTTCTTATCCAAGTACAGGGTATAATTCCATTCAGATGGAACTATTTTCATATTCCTGAATGTCTAATTCTTTAATCTTCAAGGATTTCTGTACATGTATTCCCTCTGCCTACATAAATCACTTCATTCTGTCCAAACCGTGGCCCTCAATACATCTGATCTTGCATGTCCACAATTTTAGCCTCAGAAAATATGATTTAATGACTTACCAAGTTTGAGTTAAAGACCCATTGTCTCTATTCTTATAGTATCTGTATTTTTTTTAATCTAAATGCTCACCAAAATTCATTGTCTCTTATCTGGTTATTCTCCATTATAACTACATGCCGTATGATCAGGGGCCACAGTATTTTCATCATTTTTTTGGCAAAATCATAAACAGTGCAAGACAGCAGTTTTAAAATAGTTTTTACACATTCTCGAATAAATGAGCTTCTTAAAGCTGTTCTTCAAACCACTCATTAATTTAATAATATTGATTTTGCAAATTAGGCTTGAGAATATATTTATAAGTTGTTAGAGTATCTTTATTTTGCTACATTCTTCCTCTATATTATTATGCCCATTAAGGTATTGTTGACCTCTCAGCAAAACTCCCTTTTAATCTTAATACTTCTGATTTTTCTGGATCTGTGTCTCTGCCCAAATCGCATGTCAAATTGTTATCACCAAAGTTGGTGGTGGAGCATGGTGGGAGGTGATTGGATCTTGGAGGTGGATTTCCCCTTTGGTACTGTCATCATGATAGTGAATGAGTTCTTGTGAGACCTGGTTGTTTAAAAGTGTGTAGCATCTCCTCCCTCTTGCTCATCCCCCTGGTTGGCCATGTGAAGTGCTGGCTCCCTGTTCACCTTCTGCCATAATTGTAAGTTTTCTGAGGCCTCCCCAGAAGCAGAGGCTGGTGTATGCTTCCTATCTGTGCAGCCTGTAGAAACATGAGCCAATTAAATCTCTTTTCTTTATAAATTACCCAGTGTCAGGTATTGCTTTAGATCAGTGTGAGAATGGACTAATACAACTTATTACTTGTGTCATCTTCTGTGTCATAATTCATAGTGCCAATATATCTTTGAATTTTTTTCAGAGTAAACAGCAAGATTTGTGGTCCTCAATAGAAAGAAGCAACCTGAATTTTTTTAAACTATATGGAAAAATCGCTATAATTAATGCCAAGTAAACAAATGGCAAACCCAGAAAAACATTTTTTATTTATTAGATTATCAGAAATAAAATTATTTTTATTTGTAGAAAAACATACACTTATTAATTGAGGTGTATTTGGTAACAAGAGCCATAAAAATATCTATGCACATATACTTTGAACTATAATTTCAACAGAAATTTGGACACAAAATCTAAAACCTTAATTCAAAACATATTACAGAAAGCCATATACGATATTATATTACTGAAATGAGGTATTAGTTCAGTAATACCCTATATGAAATAGTTATTGAGACCTTTGAAATATAGTCATGTTTATTATATTATCTGAGCTTCCCAAACACCTTGTCATCTCTACCTCCATGTTTATTAGGGCTCTTTTCCTTGCTGTTGCTTTAAAGTCTTCATCATCTCTCTTTTGAAGAAATACGTAAAGTGTCCCTCTCATCTTCCTGTCTCAGTTATCTTTCTAAAATATAGATATAATCCTGCTTTTACATATTATTCACCATTGTCTAACACACAAAGACCAAATTCTTTTTTTTTTAATTTATTTTTTATTTTTATTATACTTTAAGTTCTAGGGTACATGTGCATAACGTGCAGGTTTGTTACATATGTATACTTGTGCCATGTTGGTGTGCTGCACCCATCAACTCGTCAGCACCCATCAATTCATCATTTATATCAGGTATAACTCCCAATTGCAATCCCTCCCTCCTCCCCCCTCCCCATGATAGGCCCCAGTGTGTGATGTTCCCCTTCCCGAGTCCAAGTGATCTCATTGTTCAGTTCCCACCTATGAGTGAGAACATGCGGTGTTTGGTTTTCTCTTCTTGTGATAGTTTGCTAAGAATGATGGTTTCCAGCTGCATCCATGTCCCTACAAAGGACGCAAACTCATCCTTTTTTATGGCTGCATAGTATTCCATGGTGTGTATGTGCCACATTTTCTTAATCCAGTCTGTCACAGATGGACATTTGGGTTGATTCCAAGTCTTTGCTATTGTGAATAGTGCCGCAATAAACATACGTGTGCATGTGTCTTTGTAGTAGAATAATTTATAATCCTTTGGGTATATACCCAGTAGTGGGATGGCTGGGTCATATGGTACATCTAGTTCTAGATCCTTGAGGAATCGCCATACTGTTTTCCATAATGGTTGAACTAGTTTACAATCCCACCAACAGTGTAAAAGTGTTCCTATTTCTCCACATCCTCTCCAACACCTGTTGTTTCCTGATTTTTTAATGATTACCATTCTAACTGGTGTGAGATGGTATCTCATTGTGGTTTTGATTTGCATTTCTCTGATGGCGAGTGATGATGAGCATTTTTTCATGTGTCTGTTGGCTGTATGAATGTCTTCTTTTGAGAAATGTCTGTTCATATCCTTTGCCCACTTTTTGATGGGGTTGTTTGTTTTTTCCTTGTATATTTGTTTGAGTTCTTTGTAGGTTCTGGATATTAGCCCTTTGTCAGATGAGTAGATTGCAGAAATGTTCTCCCATTCTGTAGGTTGCCTGTTCACTCTGATGGTAGTTTCTTTTGCTGTGCAGAAGCTCTTTAGTTTAATGAGATCCCATTTGTCAATTTTGGCTTTTGCTGCCATTGCTTTTGGTGTTTTAGACATGAAGTCCTTGTCCATGCCTATGTCCTGAATGGTACTACCTAGATTTTCTTCTAGGGTTTTTATGATATTAGGTCTAACATTTAAGTCTCTAATCCATCTTGAATTAATCTTCGTATAAGGAGTAAGGAAAGGATCCAGTTTCAGCTTTCTACTTATGGCTAGCCAATTTTCCCAGCACCATTTATTAAATAGGGAATCCTTTCCCCATTTCTTGTTTCTCTCAGGTTTGTCAAAGATCAGATGGCTGTAGATGTGTGGTATTATTTCTGAGGACTCTGTTCTGTTCCATTGGTCTATAGCTCTGTTTTGGTACCAGTACCATGCTGTTTTGGTTACTGTAGCCTTGTAGTATAGTTTGAAGTCAGGTAGCGTGACGCCTCCAGCTTTGTCCTTTTGACTTAGGATTGTCTTGGCAATGCGGGCTCTTTTTTGGTTCCATATGAACTTTAAAGCAGGTTTTTCCAATTCTGTGAAGAAACTCATTGGTAGCTTGATGGGGATGGCATTGAATCTATAGATAACCTTGGGCAGTATGGCCATTTTCACGATATTGATTCTTCCTATCCATGAGCGTGGTATGTTCTTCCATTTGTTTGTGTCCTCTTTTATTTCACTGAGCAGTGGTTTGTAGTTCTCCTTGAAGAGGTCCTTTACATCCCTTGTAAGTTGGATTCCTAGGTATTTTATTCTCTTTGAAGCAATTGTGAATGGAAGTTCATTCCTGATTTCCAAATTCTTTTGCATGAAATTCAAGGTCCCACAGTTTGAATTTCATTTTCTACCAGCAAGCCTACTGAGGTACACAGCTTTCAGAAGAAGGACATCTTTCTTCTTTTGTCTCAATGACTTTGCATGCTTTTCCTTTGCTTAGAGTTTCTTTGTATCATCTGTAAATAGTATGGTTCTACTCATCTGTTATTACTGTGTTAAAAAGTAATCACTCTCCTCTCTCTCTCCTTCTACAGTTTTGCACACATTCGTGCCATAACTGCATCGTAACAGTATCATATCACTACCATAGCAGCATCCCCACACTGCTCAGACTTCCATGGGCATAGGGATGTATTATTGACACAGATCAAATGTTTATTGAATAAAGAAATCATTTGGTAGAAAAATATTTATTATAGCCATTTTATTATTTTGTCATTTCACAGCTTATTAACATATAAATGAAGTACATTAAACTGCACATATTTAAAGTATATAATTTGCTAAGTTTTGACATACGTGTAAATCCTTTAAGCTCTTATCATAATCAAGATAATGAACATTTTTATCCCCAATTTTTCCACATGTCCCTCTCTAAATCCTCCCCATTCAATCTTCTCCACATGTTCAGACTACTGTGCCTTTCTTAAAACAATTTAGTTTATAAAAGGTTCAGGGCTGAGCCTTGTAGTTCTCACCTATAATTCTAAAACTTTGAGAGGCCGAGGTAGTGGAAAGATTGCTTTAGCTGAGAAGTTTGAGACCAACCTGGGCAACATGGTAAAACCTATCTCTACAAAACAAAAACAAAAACAAAACAAAACAAAAATTAGCCAGGCATGGTGGCACACTACCTGTAGTGCCAGCTACTAGGAAGGCTAAGGTAGGAGGATCGCTTGAGTTCAGGAAGTCAAGGCTATAGTGCCACTGCACTCCAGCCTACATGACACAGTCAGACTCTGTCTAAAAAAATATGTATTTAAAAAGTTATGTGTTATTGCAAACAATAGCATGTAAAATTTAAACACGTAAATTCAGTATATAGCTGCTATGGTCTGAATATTTGTGCCCCCTCAAAATTCTTATGTTGCAATTCAAATCCCCAAGGTTATGGAATTAGCAGGGGAGGCCTTTGAAAAGTTATTAAGACACGAGGGCAGAGCCCTCATGAATGGAATTAGTGGTCTGGTAAAAGTGGCCCAAGAATGCTACCTGTCCCTTCAACTGTGTGAGAACATAGCCAAAATATGGCTGTCTGTGAACCAAAAAATAGGCCCTCATCAGACACTGAATCTGCTACCACCTTGATCTTAGACTTCCCAACCTCCAGAAATGTGAAAAATAAATTTCTGTTGTTTATAAGCCTAGTGTGTTACGTTATAGCAGCCTGAATGTACTAAGACAGAAGATCTGTACTGGGAGTGGAGGTACTGCTGTAACAAATACCTAAAAATAGGAAAATGGCTTTGGCCTGAGTAATGGTCCGAGGGCTTAGAGTTTTGAATTGCATGCTAGAAAAAGCTTATATTGCTGTGAATAGAGTGTTAAAGGCAATACTGGTAGGGATTCAGGAAGAGAGGAGAGCTGTAGAGAGATCCCCAATTTTCTTGGGGAATATTGAAGTGGTCATGAACAGAATATTAGTAGAAATATGATTAATAAGGGTCATTCTTAGGCAGTCTCAGAGGAAAATAGGAAACATGTTATAGAAAACTAGAATAAAGGTGATCTTTATGACAAAGTGGTAAATAACTTGGTTGAATTGTCCTAGTGTTTTGTGGAAGGTAGTTATGAACGATGAGATTGGATATTTAGCTTAATCTATTTCTAAGCCAAGTGTTGAAAGTGTGTCTGTACCCTAGAACTGAAAGTATAATAATAATAATAATAAAATAAAGTATGTCTTGGTTTCTTTTGACTGCTTATAGTAAATAAGAGAACAGAGAAATGACTTAAAGGCAGAATTTTTAATAAAAAAAAAAACAGAACTTAAAAATTTGGATAATTCTCAGCCATCCATATTACAATAAATGAAAAAAATCTGTTTGGGAGAGCATATAAATCTCTTTATCAAATTTGCAGCCAAATTTGATAAAGAGATAAACATGGATTGGCCACATCAACAGAAGCTGGGAGCTGTTAAGACAGTGGAGAGATTAGTCAACCATCTAAACAAAAGCCAGGACCCATTGTTCATAACAATGGGAGAGTCTCCTGGGAAGCATTTTGGAGGTCATCGGGGTTGCCCTCCCACTACAAGTGCAAAGTGTAAGGACCTGGGGGTCAGAATGATTTCAAAGAAGGGGACACTGTTGCCTGCAGTTCCTTGGTGCATGCTGCCTGGCACTGTGTAAATGCTTCACTCCTCACACTCCTACGTTGCATGCTCTTGGGCTGTCTTGGGTGTGTGGCTCTGGTGCTGTGTCACTATGCCTATTAAAACTGTGGGGATGTGGCTGCCTCCACCTAGATTTCAAAGGATGCTCCAGGGAGCCATGTGGCAAAAAACTGCCATGGGAGCAGGGTCACTGCAGACAATCCCCATAAGGGCAATCTCCAGTAGATTCATAGGAGTGAGCTGCCCCTTCCCCACCAGATGAGTAGAGACACCGTATAGTATCCCAACTCACACAGAACAGCCACAGGCATATGACCCCATTTCATGAGAGTTGAGGAGTGGGCTGTGCCCAGCACAGCTAAGAGAGAATGAATCCTGTCCCAGTATATCTGGAAGGTGAAACTTCTACCCCAGTGGGTTTGGAGGGCAGAGCATTGAGACAAAAACAATTATTCTTGAACTTTAAGGCTTTGGATTTGTCACTCCTTTCTTTTATCCTATTTCTCTCTTTATAATGGGAATGTTTATCCTGTTCCTGTCTCACCATTGTATTTTAGAAGCACATAACATGTTTGATTTCATGAGTTTACAGCTGGAAAGTAATTTTTCTCAGGATGAATCACACTTTGAGTCTCACTCATACCTGATTTGGATGATATTTAGCATCCTGGGCAACATAGTGAGACTTCATCTCTGAAAAAAAAAAATTAGGTGGTGCTTGCCTGTGGTCCCACCTACTTGGGAGCTGAGATGGGAGGATTGGTTGAGTCAAGGATGTCAAGGCTGCTACTCCAGCCTGGGTGACAGAGTGACACTCTGTCTCAAAAACAAAACGAACAAAAACAAAAATAAAAAACAAAACAACACAAAAGCTATGAGGGTGGAGCCCTTATGACCATAATTGGTATCTTTAAAAGAGTCCCTAGAGAGATTCCTTGCCCCTCCCACTGTGTGAGGACACAGTGAGAAGGCATAGCCTATAAGGAAGTGAGTTTTCAATAGTTACTTAATCACCCAGTGCTTTGATCTTGAACTTTCCAGCCCCCAGAACCATGAGAAATAAATTCCTGTTTTTTTAAAAAGCCATGCAGGTTATGCTATTTTGTTATAGCAGCCCAAACAGACACTGTCATATAAAATATGAATATTAAATACAGTGCATAATTTTACCTTCAGAATGTAGGATTTTTTTTAGAAAAATATTAATTATTTTTTGTATAACAAATTACCTCAAAACTGAAGTCTGAAATAGCAATTATTTTATTTGTTCATGAGTTGTCTAGACAGAGCTCAGCTGGGATGGCTTAAGTCTTCTCTATGTTGTATCAGCTGGGCTACTTCTGCATCCACAATTTTAGCTAAAGAATTCAGGATGGTCTCTCTCACTTTCTTGCTCTTCAGCTGGACTGTCTCAAATACTAGACTCTCTTTCCTTTTCTTTCATTCTCTCAGACCCCTTTTTTAGACTGTCTTTTAACTTACACATCTCTTTCTCCAGTCTCTAGCAGTCTCTAGTAGTATGAAAACAGGTTTCCTATGAGTCTTAAGGCCTAAGCTCCAGAAGTGGTATAACTTTAGTTCAACTACATATATTTTTCAAAGCAAGTCAAAAGGTTCAAGAACAGGTTAAAAGGAAGAGAAAATTGACTCAATTTATTGATGGAAGGAAGATAGCCAAAGGATCTTTGAGTAAAGAACACAACCAGACACATCCAAAAATGTTTAGGGAAACTGGAACATAGTTATCTGGGGTCCTGCAACAGAAATATATTTGGAACCCATAATAGAAATATTACTTATATCTTCCTTATTTTTTATTAGGTGAAGGACAGTGTTCTATTTTTCTGTTTTTTTAATTTAACTTCTAGGTTCAGGGGAACATGTGCAGGTTTGTTATATAGGGAAACTACATGTTACAGACATTTGCTGTACAGATTATTTTGTCACATGGGTAATAAGCAAAGTACCCCATAGATAGTTTTTTGATCCTCACCCTCCTCTCATCCTCCACCTTCAAGTAGGCCTTGGTGTCTGTTGTTCTCTTCCTTGTGACCATGTGTACTCAATGTTCAGCTCTAACTTATAAGTGAGAACATGTGGTATTTGATTTTCTCCTTCAGTATTATTTCACTTAGGATAATGGCCTCCACCTCCATCCGTGTTGCTGAAAAGGATATGATGCTACTCTTTTTCATGGTTGCATAGTATTCCATGGTGAACATGTACCACATTTTCTCTATCCAATTTACCTTTGTTGGACATTTAGGTTGATTCCATGTCTTTGCTATTGTGAATAGTGCCGTGATGAACACCTGCATGCATGTGTCTTTATGGTAGGATGGCTTATATTCCTTTGGGTATATACCTAATAATGGAATTGCTGTGTTGAATGGCACTTCTGTTTTAAGTTATTTGAGAAAACACCTCATTGTTTCCCACAATGGCTGAATTAATTTACATTCCCACCATGGCTGAACTAATTTACATTCCCACCAGCAGTGTATAAGTGTTGCTCTTTCTCTGCCACCTCTCCAGCATCTGTTATTTGTTGACATTTTATTAATAGCCATTGTGACTGGTGTGTGATGGTATCTCATTGTGGTTTTGATTTGCATTTCTCTAATGATCAGTGATACTGAGCTTTTTTTTTTATATATATATGCTTGTTGGCTGCATGTATGTCTTCCCTTGAAAAGTATCTGTTCATGTTCTTTGCTCAATATTTAATCAGGTTCTTCCTGTTTGTTAATTTAAGTTTCATATAGATTCTGAATATTAAACCTTTGTTGGATACATAGCTTGCAAATATTTTCCTCCATTCTGTAGGGTGTCTGTTTACACTGTTGATAGTTTCTTTTGGTGTGCAGAAGCTCTTTAGTTTAATTGGTCCTACTTGTCAATTTCTGTTTTGTTGCAATTGCTTTTGGTGTCTCCATCCTAAAATCTTTACCAGGGCCTACATCCAGAATGGTATTTTCTAGGTTATCTTTCAGGATTTTTATACTTTTAGGTTTTCACATTTAAGTCTTTATTTCACCTTGAGTTGATTTTTGTATATGATGTAAGAGAAGGTTCCAGTTTCAATCTTCTTCATATGGCTAGCCAGTTATTACAGCACCATTTATTGAACAGGGAGTCCTTTCCCCATTGCTTGTTTTTTTCAGCTTTGGAAAAGATCTGATTGTTGTAGGTGTGAGGCATTATTTCTGAGCTCTCTATTCTGTTACATTGGTCTATGTGTTCATTTTTGTGTCAGTACTATATTGTTTGGGTTATTGTAGCCTTGTAGTATAGTTTGAAGTCAGGTAATGTAAAACGCATGTGTCTTTATGGTAGGATGGCTTATATTCCTTTGGGTATATACCTAATAATGGAATTTTATTGTTCTTTTTGCTTAGGATTACTTTAGCTATTCAGGTTCTTTTTTAGGTTTCATATTAATTTTAAAATAGTTTTTTTCTAATTCTATGAACAATGTCATTAATAGTTTGGTAGAAATAGCATTGAATCTGTAAATTGCTTTGGGCAGTATGGCCATTTTAATAATAGTGCTTCTTCCTATTTGTAAGTATGGAATGTTTTTCAATTTATTTATGTCATCTCTGATTTATTTGAGCAGTGTTTTTTACTTCTCATTATAGGGATCTTTTTCTTCCCTGCTTAGCTGTATTGCTAGGTATTTTATTATTTTTCTGTGGTTATTGTGAATGGGATTACATTCTTGATTTGACTGTCAGTTTGGATATTGTTGATATATAGAAATGCTACTGATTTTTGTACATTGATTTTGTATTCTGAAACTTTGTTGAAGTTGTTTATTAGATCAAGGTTCTTTTGTGCAGAGACTATAGGGTTTTGTAGGTATAGAATCATATCATCTGCAAAAAGAAATAGCTTGAGCCTCTCTTCTTATCTGTGTGTGTGTGTGTGTGTTTTTCTTTTTCTTTTTCTTGCCTGATTACTCTGGCCAGAACTTTTGATACCATGCTGAATAGGAGTGATGAGAGAAGGCATCTTGGTCTTGTTCAGGTTTTCAAGAGCAATGCTTCCAGCTTTTGCTCATTCAGTATGAGGTTGGCTATGGGTTACTCATAGATGGCTCTTATTATTTTGAACTATGTTCCTTCAATGCCGAACTTGTTGAGGGTTTTTAACATGAAAGGATGTTGAATTTTCTCAAAAGGCTTTTCTGCATCTATTGAGATGACCAGGTGGTTTTTGTTTTTAGTTCTGTTTATGTGGTGATCACATTTAATTGACTTGTGTGTGTTGAACCAACCTTGTATCCCAGGGATAAAGTCTATTTGTTTGGGGTGGATTAGCTTTTTGATGTGCTGCTGGATTCAGTTTGCTAGTATTTTGTTGAGGATTTTTGAATCTGTGTTCATCAAGGATATTAGCCTTAAGTTTTCTTTCTTTATTGTTTCTCTGCCAGGTTTTGGTATCAGGATGATGCTGGTCTCATAGAATGAGTAGAGGAGGATTCCCTCTTCCTCAATTTTTGGAGTGGCTTCAGTAGGAATGTAGTAGATCTTCTTTATACATCTGGTAGAATTCAGCTGTGAAACCATCTGGTCCTGGGCTTTTTCTGGTTGGTAGGCTTTTTGTTACTGATAATGGAAGGTGTTTTAAATATTTAAAACTGATATCATGAATTATTTTTAGTTTATATGTTTTATCTGCTGAACTAATACTTGTTACTTATTTTTTAAAATTAAACTTTTTTCTGAAGACCTTGTGTCTTCCCACGAATCCTTCCCATCTTTATGGCAATCCTTCTCTGCAGTGCTATGTAATGAAAATATGCTAGCAAAGGCAAAGTTCTATAGAAAAGCTAAGACCTATGGAACTGAGATAATTTATTCAAAGTAAACACCTGAAACGTGAACCTGAAGAATATGTCTTTTACCAAATTTAAGTAAAAAATTTTACAATTTCAAACTATTTGGATAAGCTTTTCAAACTGAAGCTTTATTATTGTATTTGTTTTTGGTTTGGTTGGTTTTTACTTGCAAGCAGAATTCTAAGACAGTAAAAGAAGTAAAGCATCCCAAGCTAAGTATGATGTTCATAAATATCCTCAAAATAGCAAAGAGCCCTAAACTGACATACCTACTTGTTTAGGTTGAAATAGTGCATACAAAGGAAATTCATATACTTCATTTATTCTTAGGGTGAGCTATTGAACCAGAACCAAATTTAAAACCCTTGGAGATATGCCCATCCATACAAAAGGCAGAAATATTGGCATTTAGAAGATAAAAATTTGCAAGATGGCACAATGCCTAGAGTAAAATAGAAAATCTGGGCTCATCCCCAACTCCATTGCTGACTTTCTGCATAACCTTGAAGCTTATCATTTAACTCTTTCAAAACCTTTTCCTAACTATATAATGTGATCCATAAGAAACCAACTTATTTTATTTATATGTGTCTGAATATATGTAAAATATATTTGTGAGGATACACAAGAACCTGGCTACATTGTCTGCTTCTGGGAACAGCTCCCTGGTCGATAAAAACAAAGATGTGTGGGAAACATAATTTTCACTGTATACTCATTTACTATTTTACATATTGAGAGAGAAAAAGAAGGAAAGAGTGGAAAAAGGAAGAGAAGAGGGAGAGAGAAAGAAAAGAAGGAAGAAAGGAACAAAGGAAAGAAGGAAAAAAGGAAGAAAGGATATTTTGGATTTATTTACATACATAGCAAAGCACAAGGCTTTAGAGACCTGACATTTATTTTGTTCAAAAATTTTGAAAAAAGATGTTTATATTATTATTACTTGTTCTTAATATCATTTGGTGTTATTTTCTTCATCTTACATCTTAAATACTGCCTTGCTTATTTCAGTGTATTTTTTTTCACCTCTTATCATTCACTCTTACCCCAAGAAACTAGATAAGCAGGTGCACAGTAGTCTATGAAATAATCCCCATGAAATGAAAAAAAAAGTTGCATTATGCATTTTCTATTAATATAGAAGCATCTGTTATTTGTTAATACCATATATAGGGATTCCTTGGAATTTCACAAGCTTGAGCAGGAAATTAGACATGCATCACTTCTTAATCTCTCAACTTCTTGATCATGTCATTCTACTTTTGAGTATAAGCTAACTCAGGTCAGCTATTTTAAGGGTAGAAAGGAAGGATAGAAGGACACAAGGGACATTTAAAAACAACACTTGACTAAATACAGTAAATTAAAAGAAGGTGAATCAACAAACTATATGCTGCAAGTGTTTTATGTTTAGATGCTGGGGGAAAATTGTGGTACTTCTAGCAATGAAATAATAGGAGATATTTTATTAAGGTTACTCATTCAACCTGCAGCCTCTAAATTTACCTGGGTATGAGAGATGTGTGGTTACTTGGAAGGAAAGATTGCAAGAAAAGAAGTCTTTGGGGGCAAGAATTTGAATGTGTACAAGCCACTACACTTCAAAGATGGGTACCAAATTTGAAATGTTGCTGCACTGAGGTTCACCTGAGGCTGAGAGATACAAGCTCAGTGTTATCCTCAAGCTTTTGAAGAGGAAGCAACAGGGGGCAAATCAAGAAACACATCAAAGTGCCTTCCCTGAATTGCCAAGGAAAGGTGAAACTGCAAGTGGCTCTGTTAATAGCGCTCTGTGCGCTGAGGCCACAACCAGTGGATTGCTTGGAACACGAAGGGCTCTTCTCATTAACTTTCTGTTTCTGCTATGAAACCTCCCAGTTGGCAGTAGAGTTATGTCAATGAGTTTACACCCTTCTTCCTTAAGTGAGAACTACTGACTATGCAGTGACTCCTATTTTATATGTTGCCACCTTACTAGAAGGAAACATATAATCAATATTTTTTTAAATAAACTTCCTTAAGATATTTTCAAGTTGCTTTAGGCAATCCTTGCATCCTATACTCTAAGAAAAACTTCAGCTGCCTCCCCCAAATATAATACATGATCATTGTAAATGGATCATGCATTATTGTTATTTCCAGGTTCTTTGTGCAATGCACTTTTAAAAGTACATTTACATGTGGTATACAGTGTTGGGGCCATTTTAGAAAATTGGGGTATTTAGCATTCATAAAACTACATGTGGGATGGCCAGTGGACCTTTCCTGAAAACCTGCTGTGTTCTTCATACTGTACTACACATTGTTGACACATTAGTGAATAAATATAAACATAGTTTCTGCCCTCAACAACTGTATTGTAGTCATTCCATGCTGACAAAAATTAGTTGCATGTATTTTCTATCACAAAGTTTCGAGCATCCGCTCCCTAATCTCTGTATCTCTAGTTTATTTCTCCATGCACCTACCCCAACAATTCACATCAGATTTCTTAAACATTTGTGATCATATTTAGTAGCAAAGGGAAAATCGGTAAGTCCCCATTGGCTCTTTTAAAAATGCAAATATTTTAGTCTTTTCTAGAAAATGATTGGGATCGTGGCTTTTAACTCTAGGCTTTCCCTCCTGTATGCTTTAAAAGCAAGAGAATATTTTGTTTCCTCCTTACTCAGCTCCCTGGTTAGTGGTATGTCTCCTTCTGGAATGACCTTCCTTATGTTTGTCCACCTGTCACAGCCCTTAACCATCTATCCAGGCCCAATTTCATTTTCCTTTTTATAGCTTTCCAAATATTTTCTCATCCGCCACCTGAGTGTATTTACTCCATCACTTGTATTCCTGTTTTACTTAAAAAAATAAAGCCAGGTTGATGTTCTATAGATATTTATTTTCCTGCCAGTTTTAGCCACTGCCTACTGAGCACTTTGTGGTGACAATGATAATGGCTTACTCCTGTTTATAAAACAGGGTTAGTTAAATATGTTTGTGTTTTACTGACTCTGTTTCCAAAACTCAATCTGGATCATTATCAATTATCTTCAAAACCTGTATGTTTTACTAATATCAGCACTGATTATATATAGCAAAACAGAAAACAATACATTTTAAAAAGGAATTGTACAAAAAGTGAGCACAATTGTTGAAATAAAGTTTGTTTCTGAGGTGTTTCAATCATTTCCTTCCCATCTCAAAGAATAAATAGGCAAAAGTGTCAATAAAGTAATTCTTAATTTCTAAGTTGAACAAAAAACCTGGCTGGCTTGAAGGATTGGATATCAAGGGGCTCCTAGACTCATTGCTCCTGGCAGCATCACAGGAAAAAAAAATTATAGTGATTTGGATTGATCTGCTTATCTGTTTTGCTTTACTCTCTTTATATTCTGCCTTGACACAGCATAAATCTTTTGCTTTTCTCTATCTTTTCTTTAGAAATAAGTAAAATAATCTTCCTTTCTCAAATTTATTAATTAATGTGACATAAAACTGTTTTTCTCTTTTGTCGCTATAATTTGGACCAGGAACGTATGTTCTGCACTTCTCAGTTCGCTTTGGCCCTTGTTCTGCTCACTTGGATTTCCTCAAGGTGTTCCCTGAGTTTTACTTCAGTTGAAGGCTAACTCTACAGGCCGTAATGCGGTATCCGTATTAGAACATCTATTAGAATGGGAACAGAGGGCTAGGCATGGTGGCTCATGCCTGTAATCCTAGCACTTTGGGAGGCTGAGGCATGCAGATCACTTGAGGTCAGAAGTTCAAAATCAGCCTGGCCAACAGGTGAAACCCCGTCTCTACTAAAAATACAAACAAAGTTAGCCGGGCATGGTGCCATGCCCCTGTAATCCCAGCTACTTGGGAGGCTGAGGCAAGAGAATCTCTTGAACCTAGGAGGCAGAGGTTGCAGTGAGCCTCCTGGGTGACAGAATGGGACTCCATCTCGAAAGGGAAAAAAAGAGAATGGGAACAGAGGATCTTGTGTGTCCTAAGGCAGGGAATCTCTCTACTATGAATCCTTTACCACAGTCCCAGAAGAATATACATATGGTTCCTTTAAATAATTTTTTAGAAACGTAATAATCTGTATTAAATCATAACAGATTTTCAATGTTGATGAAACAGCTTTCTATTAAAAGAAGTTGCCATCTAAGATTTTCACAGCTAGAGAGAACTCAATTGCCAATTACCTATGCAGATAGAGATGTGTTCACAACTTTTAAAATACAATAGACTTTGATACTCATATATAAATTATATAGCATTCTTAATTATGTATAAAACATAGTATACACATGCATAAGTTGGTTTTCTTACTCCAGGCTGATCATTTATAAATGTTTGTTAAACTGATATAAAATCTATATGCTATTTTGACTTTAAAAAGGATGTTTTATTTTAATGTTATCTACATTAAATTCAATATTATTATAATTGATTTGCAGTTGAATATACTACATTCCTCACTGTAAACAACTTATGCTGCTAATTATTTAAATTTAATCTTCAGTGATATAAAAAAATTAATAGAAAAAAATCATTTCTCTAGAATTTTAAGTATTACCTAAACACATGGGGAACATCAACATTTACTAACGCTATGTCACATGAAGCTTTTACTGCACTGCAGTGATTAAAAGTATTAGGAAGTATCTGAATATGTTTTTGTGAGAGAAAGAGAAAGGAGCTGTATCATGGTTAATTCTCAGTACTCCCTTTTCCTATATTCCTATTAGACATTTTGCATTTTTTCCATGTGTATCATATCAATCTATATTAATGTCAATAAAATTATAAGGTGTTTTCCAGTCAATAATGTTGATTTTTGAGGGAAGTGTTAGAAAAATGCCAAAATACACTATTTTTAAAATATATTCTTTTTAGATTGGGTCACTCATTTGACATAGTATTTTGATGGTAACCATGACTACACTGTGTGAGTTGGACTGTCCAATATCTGTTCATCTCGGCTCACTCTATTCCTGTTTACGTCAAGGAGATGCACAAAGCCATTTTGCTGTAACAGTGAAAATGACAAAATACTATAGGCACAGAGATTATAGAATAAAGGGCACTCTTCACATCTCTGCATCTTAGGGATTATTTGAAGGGTAATAAAAGCTTGTGGCTTTCAGAAATGATAAAATATTAGCATAAGAAAAAAGCAGTAAGACAGTAAGTCAGTACCTAAATAAAATGAATAAGTGGATACATTCAAGGTACACACACACAGAAAAAAAAAGGAAAGAAAGAAAAGCAGCCCATGAGAAAACAAAACTAAACTAATATTATTTTCAGCAGATGAGAGCTGAAAATGAACACTTCTAGAGCCTATCAATCAACACATTGCAAAGGAATAAACTGATTTTTTTTTTTTGAGATGGAGTCTTGCTCTGTTGCCCAGGCTGGAGTGCAGTGGCCTGATCTCAGCTCACTGCAAGCTCCGCCTCCCTGGTTCATGCTATTCTCCTGCCTCAGCCTCTGGAGTAGCTGGGACTATAGACGCCCGCTGCCACGCCTGGCTAATTGTTTGTGTTTTTAGTAGAGATAGGGTTTCACCGTGTTAGCCAGGATGGTCTCGATCTTCTGACCTTGTGATCTGCCGGTCTCGGCCTCCCAAAGTGCTGGGATTACAGGTGTGAGCCGCTGCGCCCGGCCTTAAACTGACTTTTTAAAGCATAAAAATAGCAAAAAAACAACAAAAAAAATTATTTTAAGAAATCAGTACAATACAAGCTCTATTTCATGGAAAAAGCTCAAGGAATAAGATAATTTTTACACAGTTACTTGCACATCTTATTGTTCAATTTAAAAATTAAAAGTAAACAAAAAGCATCAGATTCAATAACCATTCATATATAGGCATACCTTGTTTTATTGAGCTTCACAGGTGTTATGTGTTTTATTGCAAATGGAAGGTCTGTGGCAAACCCATGTGGAGCAAATCTATTGGCACTGTTTTCCGAATAGTATGGGCTTACTTTGAGTCTGTCACATTTTGGTAATTCTCACACTTTTTCATTATTATTAGATCTATTATGGAGATCTGTGATCAGCAATCTTTGGTGTTACTGTTGTAATTGTTTTGGGTCATCACAAACTGCACTCATATAAGATGGCCAACTTAACAAATAAATGTTTTGTGTGTTCTGACTGCTCCACTGGCCAGTCTTTACCCATCTCTCTCCCTCTTCTCATGCCTCCCTATTCCCTGAGATACAACAATATTGGAATTAGGTCAATTAATAACACTACAATGGCCTCTAAGTGTTCAAATGAAAGAAGGAGTCATACATCCTCACTTTAAATCAAAATCTAGAAATTATTAAGCTTAGTGAGGAAGGCATGTCAAAAGTCGAGATAAACTGAAAGCTTGAACGTTTGTATCAAACATTTAGTCAAATTGTGACTCCTTGAAGGAATGTGTTTCCTTCAAGAAAACATTCTTGAAGGAAATTAAAAGTGCTAATCCAGTGAACACACAAATGATAAGAAAGCAAAACAACCTTATTGTTGACATGGAGAAAGTCTGAGTAAATGCAGCTAGCAGATCAAACCGGGCACAACATTCCCTTAAGCCAAAGGCTAATCCAGAGTAAGATCCTAACTTTCTTCAATTCTATAAAGGTTAAGAGAGGTGAGGAAGCTTCAGAAGAAAAGTGTGAAGCTAGCACAGATTGGTTCATGAGGTTGAAGAAAATAAGCCATCTCCATAACATAAAAGTGCAAGATGAAGCAGCAAGTGCTGATGCAGAAGCTACAGCAAATTATCCAAAAGATCTAGCTAAGATCATTGATGAAGGTGGCTACACTACACAACAGATTTCCAACATTGACAAAAGAGCCCTCTATTAAAAGAAGATGCCATCTAATACTTTCATAGTCAAAAAGAAGTCAATGCCTGACTTCAAAGCTTCAAGGAACAAGCTGACTTTCTTGTTAGGAGCTAATGCAACTGGTGACTATAAGTTGAAGCCAATGCTCATGGACCATTCTTAATATCTTAGGACCCTTAAGAATTATGCTAAATTTACTCTGCCTGTGCTCTTAAATGAAAGAACAAAGAATGGATGACAGTATATCTGTTTACAGCGTGCTTTACTGAATATATTTTAAACTCACCATTGAGACCTCCTTCTCAGAAAAAGATTTCTTTAAAAATACTTCTGCTTATTGACAATGCACTTGGTCACCCAAGAGCTCTGACATAGATGTACAAGGAAATGAATGCTGTTTTTATGCCTGCTAACACAACATGCATTCTGCAGGTCATGGATCAAGGAGTTATTTTGATTTTTCAAGTCTTATTATTTTAAAAATATGTTCTGTAAGGCTATAGCTGCCATAGATAGTAAAGCCCTGATGAATCTGAGCATAGTAAATTGAAAACCTTCTGGAAAGGATTCGTAATTTAGATGTCACTAAGAACATTCATGATTCATGGGAGGAGGTGAAAATATCAATATCAGTATCAACAGGTTGAGTGGAAGAAGTTAATTCCAATCCTCATGACTGTGTTTAAAATATTCAAGACTATACTGGAGAAGTAACTGCAAAACTGGTAGGAACAGCAAGATAAGTAGAATTAGAAGTAGAGCCTGAAGATAGAAGGGATTGCTGCAATCACATGATAAAACTTGAATGGATGAAGGGTTGCTTCTTATGAATGAGCAAAGAAAGTGGTTTTTGAGGTGGAATCTACTCCTGGTGAATATGCTATGTTGAAATGACAATAAAAATTGAGAATATTACATAAACTTAGTTGATAAAACAGCAGCTGAATTTGAGAGCCTTAACTCCAATTCTGAAAGGTCTATTGTAAGTAAAATGCTATCAAGCAGCATCTCATGCTACAGAGAAATTTTGTGAAAGACAATTACTGCAATAAACTGCATTTTTATTTTAAGAAATTGCCATAACCACGGTAACCTTCAGCAACCACCACCCTGACCGGTCAGCAGCCACCAACTTCAAGGCAAAATTCTTCACCAGCAAAAAGATTATGATTGGCTAAAGACTCAGATGATCTTTAGCATTTTTTCAGCAATAAAGTATTTTTAATTAATGTATGTATACTGCTTTTTTAGACATAATGCTATTGCACACTTAACAGATTATAGTATAGTGTAAACATAACTTTTCTATGTATCAGGAGACCAAAACATTAGTGTGTTCACTTTATTCATTGTATTGCAGTGTTCTGAAACTGAATTTTGAGTATCTTCAAAGTATGCCTCTCATAGGTTGAACCAACATGCATCCTGAATGTGCTCAAGCTACTTATATATCCATGGAAACATTCTTTAAAACTATTAAACAATTTAGTGTCCTGCAAACATTATTCACTAATCTTGTTTAAATTCTGTGTCTTTTACTGGTTCTGGTGACTGTAGGCACCAGATTTTAGCTATTTTTGTCTCAGTTTCTGGATGGTTGTATCTCTTCATATGGTCTATGTATCTCTGATTTAAAAAGTAATGTATGACTTTGTTCAGGATGGTACAGTTACTTACATTTGACTCATATTACCTTCTTCAAAGTTTACAAAAGATAAATAGACAAACTTGGAAAACAAAAATAGAAAAAAGAAATAAATAAATAGATCAGAATTTAGCAAATAAAATTACAGAACACCAAGTTATATATAAATGTCATATAAGTAGAAAATAATATTTTAGTGTAAATGTTACTGACCACAGGTTCTTAGGCTTCTATGCAATAGAAATTAACACAAGGCCAAGCAAGTTTCCCAGACAAAGCTTTATTAGGGGCTTATGCTTGAACTCAAGGGAGACAGCACCAGAATGGGAGTTCCCTGGCTGGCTCCCTGAGAAGGGCTGCTTAGGATCTTTTATTTGGGGAGGGAGAGGGGTCAGTGTTAAAGGAAAAGTAAGTAAGCATAAGTAGGGAGGGCTTTCATTCATGCAAGTGCAATGTAGAGCATACTTCTTTATATATCTCATGATCAAAAAATGGCAGATAAGCCCCTCTCTGCACAGAGATTTTAGTACTATAACGAGGTAAGGGGTAAAGATTGGTCATTAATCTGGTCTTGTGCAGGTGATAGGGTTAACTTCCTTGAGTAAGATTTAAGGTGGGGACACTGTGGGTATGGCACCTTGATTAAATTTATGGTGGGATGCTGCTTATCTTAGTTTCTTCAAGTCCCCTAGTCAGTGGGTAAGAAACAATATGTTAGTGGCAGTTGAGGGGCTGAGGTCTGTCCCTACTCTGTTTCATAAGTATGTTTTAAGTATTACATGGGACAATCCTACCATAACCCTAAGTAGACTTGAAATGGAGCAAGAATAAAAAACAGTTTAATGGGTAGAAGCTATGGGTTTGCTGAGCACTGTTGTCTGAAAATATCTGGTATTGTGGGGCTCAGAAACCAATATCTCCAAATCCTGTGTTTTGACATACTGAACTCAAGCAGAAGCCTCAAGGTTTCTCTAACCTTCCCCCACCCTTCACCATTTCTCCCAAAGAGGCTGAAGTTTCCTCACCTGGCTATGATGCAGACCCACCAAGAACAATAGTTTTCCTTCCCTCCCTGTAAGACCAAAAGGGTAACTATACTTGAACAGGCCTTTCTTCTTAAGATAAAGACTGCCTCCAAGGATCATATAAGTTCCAAAGAGAATTATTTACAAGCTAGTCTCTGTTCACTGATCCATTCATTCTTATATAGTAAGTATGTATTGTCCCTCAATAGAATTCCTCTTCTACCCCCTCTCATAATCTGTTTTACCAGGATCCAAGCCCCCATTCTTTCTGTAACCTTAAGATAGTATACAAGTTTCTGTAACTCAATGGGAAGGACAGTATTCTGAAGGCTCCTGTGTATACACCTTAAATAAAGGTGTATGCCTTTTCTCTTATTAAACCACCTGCCTCATGTCAACGGCTTTCAGTGACCATTTAGGAGGCCAAGAACCTATGGCTTCCAGAGTATCACGAGTTTTATTGCCCATGAGACAAAGTGAACAAAATTGTCAATAAAAGCAAAGTCAGACTTATTTGGCATGATGGGGGAAAACAGAGTTAAAAAGTAATAAAGCAAAAAGATTCCTATCAAAATTAGTCTTCAATTATAATACTAGTGAGAAATATAATGTTGAAATAAAATGCTACAATGTAAACTGTTGGTTTATAATTCTATAGAAATAAAATTAATGCAGTTTAACAGTGCAAAATATTATCAGCTGTTTTAGAGTATCTTTCTTAAATACATATATAAATTCCATTAAAAGGAACTTATTAAGAAAAAGGTAAATGAAATAAAAATAGATAAAATATATATTTAAAAGATCCAATTTTACAAGCTTTATTGAGATATTATTGACAAATAAAAATTGAACGTATTTGTTATAGTTCAAGCAGATTATTCTTGCCCATTGCACAAAGAAAGCCAATACACTGAGACTAAAGGTATTGCAGTAGAGAAAAAAATCTAATTATCACAGGTAAGCTGAGGGAAGAGATGGAAAATATTTCTTTAATCTACCTTCCCAAGAATTTGGAGGCTAAGTTTTTTTTTAAGGGTAATTGGCAGGCAGGGAGCTAGGAAATAGGTACTAATAATTGGTTGGATGATGGATGAAATCACAGGGGTGTCAAAACTGTCTTTGTTCATGAAGTCAATTCCTGGGAGGGCATCAAAGATCCAGCTGAGTCAGTTCCTTGGTATGGTTCACCAGTCTAGGTGGAGTCAGTTGGTCCACCAGAATGCAAAGTCTGAAAAATATCTCACAAAATAGTCTTAGGTTTCACAATAGTGATGTTATCTATAGGATCAACTGGGAAGTTACATACCTTGTGACCACTAACTATGTGACTTCTGAGCAGTAAACAGTTTAAAAAAAGGGCAAGCAAAGAAACAATGACTGCTTATTATATAACCTGGCTTATCTCTTAGCAAAATTCAGAACCCTCCACAATTTTAACTGGGGCCTTTCATTAATTTTATAAAGGCAGTTTCATATTCAAGGGGGACAATGTAATGATTTGATATATGTCTACATTGTGAAATGACTTCTACAATTAATCAATACCTTCATTACCATACATACTTTCTGTGTGGTGGGGGTTTGAGGACACTTTAGATCTATTCTCTTAGCAAATTTTGAGTAAATAACACAGTGTTATTAACTACAGTCACCATGCTGTCATTAGATTTCCAGAATTAATTCATCTATAACTGAAAGTTTGTACCCTTTGACCAACATTTTCCCATTTCCCTATTGTCCCAGCTCCTGGAAACTACCATTTTACTCTGTGTTCCTATCAGTTCAACTTTTTAAAATTACACATATGAGTTTATACAGTATTTGTATTTCTGTGTCTTGTTTATTTTACTGAGCATAATATCTTTCAGATTCATTCATGTTGTTACAACTATCAGAATTTCCTTCCAAAAAGATCCCATTATTAATATGCTAAAAGCCACTGAATTACTTGTTTTAATGAGTAAATTTTGTGATATGTAAATTATACCTTACTAAAGCTGTTAATTAAAAAGCCCATGATATGTTTGCCTGTGTCCCCACCCTAATCTCATAATGAATTCCCATGTGTCATTGGAGGGATGTGGTAGGAATTAATTGAATCATGGGGGCTGATTTTTTCCAAGCTGTTCTCATGATAGAGAATAAGTCTCATGAGATCGGATGGTTATATAAAGGGCAGGTCCCCTGCACACAATTTCTTGCCTGCTGTCATGTAAGACATACTTTTGTTCTTCCTTCACCTTCTGCCATGACTGTGAGGCCTCCCCAGCCATGTGGAACTGTGAGTCAGTTAAACCTTCTTTTTTTATATGTTACTCAATCTCAGGCACTTCTTCATAGCAGTATGAAAATAGACTAATATAGTAAATTGGTACTGGTAGAATGGGGTACTGCTATTGAGATACCTGAAAATGTGGAAGCAACTTTGGAACTGGGTAACAGGCAGAGGTTACAACAGTTTAGAGGGCTCAGAAGAAGACATGAAGATGTGGGAAAGTTTGGAGCATCCTAGAGTCTTGCTGAATGGTTTTTACCAAAATGCTGATAGTGATATGGACAATGAAGTCCAGGATGAGGTGGTCTCAGATGGAGATGAGGAACTTACTGGGAAATACAGCAAAGGTGAGTCTTGCTATGCTTTAGCAAAGGGACTGATGGCATTTTGCTGCTGCCCTAAAGATTTGTGGAACTTTGAACTTGAGAGAGTTGTTTTACAGTATCTGATGGAGGAAATTTCTAGGCAACAATGCGTTTAGGAGGTGACTTGGGTGCTCTTAAAAGTACTGTTTTATTTGTTCAGAAAGATATGGTTTGGAATTGGAACTTATGTTTAAAAGGGAAGTAGAGCATAAAAGTTCAGAAAATGTGTAGTCTAATGATGTGATAGAAAAGAAAAACACATTTTCTAAGGAGAACTTCAAGTCAGCTGCAGAAATTTGCATAAGTAACGAGGGATCAAACGTTAATCACCAATAAAATGGTGAAAATATCTGCAGGGCATGTCAGAGGTCTTCATGGCATCCCTCCCATCACAGGCCCAGAGGCCTAGGAGGAAAAAATGTTTTTGTGAGCTGGGCCCAGGGCCTTGCTGCTTTGTGCAGTCTTGGGACTTGGTGCTCTGCATCCAAGCTGTGGCTAAAAGGGGCCAATGTACAGCTCAGGTCATTGATTCAGAGGGTGCAAGCCTCCAATCTTGGCAACTTACACATGGTGTTGGGCCTGTAGGTGCACAGAAGTCAAGAATTGAGGTTTAGGAACTTCTACCTAGATTTCAGACAATGTATAGAACTACCTGGATGTCCAGGCCAGAAGTGTGCTGCAGGTGCCATTCCTCATGAAGACCTCTGCTAGGACAGTGCAGAAGGGAAATGTGGGGTGTGAGCCCCCACACACAGTCCCCACTGGGGCACTGCCTAGTGGGATTGTGAGAAGAGGGCCACCATCCTCCAGACCTCAGAATGGTAGATCCACCAACAGCCTGACTGTGCACCTGGAAAAGCCAGAGATTCTCAATGCCAGCCTGTGAAACAGACAGAAAGGGAGTTGTAACCTGCAAAGCCACAGCAATAGGGCTTCCAAAGACCATGGGAACCCACCTCTTGCATCAACATGAGTTGGATGTGAGACATGAAGTAAAGGAGATCATTTTGGAGCTTTAAGATTTGATTGTCCCATTGGTTTTTGGACTTGCATGGAGACTGCAGCCCCTTTGTTTTAGCCAATATCTCCTATTGAGAATGGGTACATTTACCCAGTGGTCTGTACACTCATTGTGTCTAGGAAGTAACTAACTTGCTTTTGATTTTACAAGCTCATAGGGAGAAAGGGACTTGCCTTGTTCCACATGAGACTTTGGACTGTGGACTTTTGATTTATTGCTGAAATGAGTTAAGATTTGGGAGATTGTTGGTAAGGCATGATTAGTTTTGAGATGTGAGGTCATGAAATTTGGGAGGATTCATGGGTGGAATGATACGGTTTGACTGTGTCCTCACCCAAATCTCATCTTGAATTTTAGTTCCTATAATCCCTTCGTGTCATGGGAGTGTCTCAGTGTGAGGTAATTGAATCATAGGGGCAGATTTTCCCATGCTGCTCTTGTGACAGTGAATAAGTCTCATGAAATATGATGGTTTTATAAAGGGCAGTTTCCCTACACACACTCTCTTGCCTACCATCATATGAGATGCGCCTTTGCTCCTCCTTTGCCTTCTGCCATGATTCTGAGGCCTGCTAGCCATGTGGAACTGTAAGTCCATTAAGCTTCTTTTTCTTTAGAAATTACCCAGTCTCGGGTATTTCTTCATGGCAGTATGACAATGGACAAACACAGTCCACTAAGGCTCTTTCTAAATATGTTAAAAATTATATATACAAAAACACATTCAGTGTGAGTATACTGTGTGTATATGTATACATATAGACAAATTGTGTGTGTGTGTGTGTGTGTGTGTGTGTGTGTGTGTGTGTAGAAAGAGAGAGAGAAAAGAAAGAGAAAAGGAGAGAGAGCAGGAGAGAGAGAGAGAGACAGAGAAAGTATATATTAGTTACTAAAACAATTCCACCAGTATGTCCGACAGACAAAGTTTAAAAATATCAGACAAAACTTATGAACTACCTAAAGGGCATTTAGCTTATCAACTGATGTTTCCAAAGCAATATTGGGAAAAGAAGACAATGACATAGTATTTTCAACATTTTGAGAGAAATAACTCTCAACCTCAGATTCTAAACATGTACCTATCTGTCTAAAAGAAAGATCGGGGAGGGAATGCTCTGATTTTACCAAAACATTGCTCCTTCTCCTTCTGGTACATACTTAGATTATTTCCCCCACATTTGCTTGAAATTAGGTGGAATCATGTTTTAATTCTGGGCAATAGAATGTAGGTAGGGCTTGTGTATACTCTATCCACATTCTTTCCTTTTTCTCTTTTTCCTTCTCTCTCTTTCTTCCTGGAAAAATATGTAACTGAATAACCCTTCTCTTTTCTTCTTACCCTATGCTTTCACAAAGTGAAGAACTTAGATTTCTTAATGGATGTCAGAGACACAGGATAAAAGGGGATGCCCAAATCATTGAATGGAGGTGGCCTGCTGAATTCCCCCTTTTATTCAGTATGAATGAGAAATAAACTTCCAAGGTATCAGATATTGAGATTCGGTGTTCTGCTTATTATGGTATCAGGAAGAATGAAAACATTTTAGGAAAAACAAAATCTGCATTTATATCCAAAAGTTGCACATTAGGAAAACTCTAGAGCAGGAATCCCCAATCCCCAGGCTGCAGACTGGTACTGGTCCGTGGCCTGTTTAGGACCCAGCCACAAAGCAGGAGGTTAGCAAGGACCAGCAAACATTACCACCTGAGCTCCACCTCCTGTCAGATCAGTGACGGCTATTGGATTGTCATAGGAGTGTGAACCCTATTTTGAACTGTGTATAAGAGGGATCTAGGTGTGTATACTCATTAGGAGCATCTAACTAATGCTTTAATGCCTTATGACCTGAAGTGGAATAGTTTCATCCCAAAACAACCCCCTGCCCGCCGCACTCCTCCACCCATGGAAAATTTGTCTTCTGTGAAACTGGTTCCTGGTGCTAAAAAGGTTGGGGACCGCTGCTATAGAGGATGTACTTCACGGGAAGGCAAAAAAAAAAAAAAAAGAAAAGAAAAGCAGACAAGAGCAAGGACATCCTAACAATATTTGGATAAATCTCTACAAAAAGTGCTTGTAGATTAAAACAATACATGATATAAAAGTATAAAGGCTTCAGTTATTTAGTGGATGAAATATGCATGTGGAAAAATGGAAATTTGATTAAAATAATTTGAAAACTTTTGTATTATTCAAAAGTAGGGTAAAGATAATTCATTGTTATATATGCATATTAAAATATCTTGACTTCTAAAAAACTAGCCATGGTGTCTAAAAATTCGGTACAAATAGAAGGAAAAGTAGAAAGGAAAGAAGGAGTTAAAGGGAAGTAAAGAAAGAAAAAGAAAACATTCAAATAAAAAATTTTAAAAAAAGACACAAAAAGAAATTAAAATCATAATAATGTAGGAAAACATATCAACATGCAATTCTAAACACAGACTGTCAGAATTAATTTTTAAAAATCATCTATATGTTATACATGGAATTCACATAAAAACAAGGTTACAGAAATAAAAGCTAAAGTGTGTGAACATGTGTATGTTGGGATAATGCTAAACAATATTTTATGAGAGATAAATTGATAGTATGGCAAAAAAGCCAAAATGAAAATAAAGCAGTTCACTTAATAATGAAACAAAATTTTAGTTCTCAAAAAAGATTCAGTACACCATGATGACCTAAACAAAGCTTAATTTTTATGGAATATGACACCCCCAAATTAGAGAACATAACATAATATTCCAACACACTTGTAATATTAAAACAAAGTAATTTTATACAAAGCCAACAAGCTTATTTTACCAAACTTAAAAGGGTTGGTATTTTTGAAATAACACTATCAAACAACAATGCAATTAATTTAAAATAATATATTTAGGGATGTAAAAACACAGATCTAACATGCTTCAAATAAGAAGTCATATTTGAAATTAAAAAATATATAGGAGATAAAAACTTGTGGGTTGCCACTAAGCACAAATACAAGAAAATAATTTTATACAAAGAAAGACAAATTAATTAGTGAACATTGTATTTAACAAGTTATAAGAGAATAACAAAATTGAGCAAAATAAAGTGTAAGTGAAAATATAAAATAATAATTTTTAATAACATTACATAATTCAATTATACAAATCAGAGATAATCAACAGTGAAAAACTGGTTCTAAAGAGATTAATGAAATAGATAATTACTTGCAAAATGTATCAAGAAAATGAGTGAAGACATTAATAAGCAATGTCAGGAATACATTTTGTATAGCCACAGATGCTGTAGAGATTAAAATAAGTGGATATTAGGAGAGAAGGTTATTGTCTACATTAAGTAAACGGGTTTACAATATGAATAATAAAGTAATTGAATCAGAAGGTAAAAATATTACTTCAATAAAACACTGGTACCAGAGGAGTCTGTGAGCATTTCATCAAATATTTAAGGAAACCGCAGTTTCAAAATTTTCTACACTATTCCAGAGAACACAAAAAGAGGGGCTACTCTTTATCATTCTCATTTATATTAGTTGCAGAAACCTTTATTTTCAAGCCAGAGAGGCACAAACAAGATAGGAAAATTACAGAGCATTCTCATTTCTGATTGTGGGTACAAAAGATAAAGAAATCCTAAAGAAAATATTGTAAAATGTATTATAACAATATTTATTTTAGCAATACAAATTTGATTTAATATTAGGCAATTTTTTAATCCCTCTTACTCTGCTCTGTAAAGTGTGGGATAGACGGGGAAAGCTAAATTTTCCAGACTCCCCTGTCTACTGAGACTCTTGCAAAAAACAAAAACAAACAAAAAAACAGTAGGTAGGAGAAGAGAAAGAGCCTCTGTTCCTTAGCAATCTCCCTTTCTCTCTCTCCCCTGACCCCCTACCTCTCCATCTCCCTGCTTCATGGGCATCTCAAATTGCTGAGTCTTCTTGGGAACTCCACCTTCAGGCTTAGCATCCTCTCCTCAGTCGCCACAACTCTAGCCTGATTGTTCCCTCTTCAATGGCTGCACCAGCTGGAGCAATTGCAATGGCACCTCCAGCACAGCAATAGCATGTAGCTCTTGGACTCCTACAGCACCCTCTCCACTACCATAATATTCCCATCATTATTATTCTCTGGTTGCTTTAAGTTCTTTTCCTCTTTTACTGAAATATAGTAGTTTGTACATATTTTTGGGTTACATGTGATATTTTAATACATCTATACAACATATAATGATCAAATCAAGGTAATTGAGATATCCATCATTTCAAACATTTAACCTTTCTTTGTGTTAGAAACATAATTATTCTGTTCTAGTTATTTTGAAATACACAGTAAATTATTTTTAACTATAATTTTCCTACTGTACTATTGAATACTAGAACTTAGTATTTGATTGTGGCAATTCACTATTAACAGTTTAAAGGAGGAAAATAATATACTATGCTCACTCGATGCAGAAAATATTTAATAAAATTCAAAATCAACCATGATTTTTAAAATTTCAAAAACAATTTTATAGTAAACTATGTGCTGAAGTGAAAAATTTAAAATTGGTATAATGTGTCTACAAAAAATATACTTATCATACAGGTGATAAAATATCAAAATTATTTATTTTAACAGGCCAAAGGTGTCAGCTACTTCTGATTCAGCATTCCACTACAGGTGCTATTTGTTCAAAAATACTAAAAATTAAAATAAATTGCCAATTATTGACAGATAATATATTTGTGGGTGTGTGGCAACTTCAAAATAAATCATAAACTTAGAAGAAAATTTAACAAAATTTCTGGTTATAAAAAGTCAATTGGCCAGGCATGGTGGCCCACTCCAGTAATTCCAGTACAGCACTTCAGGAGGCTGAGGTGGGAAGATTGCTGGAATTCAGGAGTTCAAGATCAGCCTGGGCAATCTAGTTAGACACCATCTCTATTTTTAAATAAAATATTCTAAAAATTAAAATAAGATAATGTAGGGTATTTGTTGCCATGGGAAAATGTAGGTTGTATTTTTTATTCTATAAATATTATTTCTGTTGTTTGCTATTGCCACAAAGGAACTAGAAAAATAAGAGCAAATGAAATACAAAATAATCAGAAAAAAAGAAATTATAGACAAACAGAACTAACATCAAATAAGCATAAACAGAAGTATAACCATGGAGTTGATTAAAAAATGGAAAGTTAGTTCTTTGAGAAAGACCTCTAGCCAGAGTAATAAGGATTTTTAAAACCCCACAAATTACTAATATTAGGAATGATAAGAGACTCAATTGTTAAAATATCTGTTCTCCCAAATTGATATGTTTCTTCAACTTTGTTACAATAAAACCCATAAGGATTTTAAAAAGTAATTCTGTAAGCTGATTTTAAAATTCTTGTGGAAATGCAAATGACCTTAAAAAAGGCAAAGCAACTTAAAAAATTTTTTTCAAAAGGAGGACCTACAGTGCCTGATATCAAGAGTATTTATAAAGCTGCAGTAACAAAAACAGTGTAGTATTGGTATCAAGATACTCAAATACATCAGTCAAAAAAAATAAAGAGTTCAGAAAGGGACCCATACATTTGTAAAGGTGCAAAGGTAATTCAGTGGGAGAAAGGATCCTCTTTTGACAAATGATTAACAATTGGATATTAATATTATAAATATAAAAAGTGATCTATACCTTGTACAATATGCCAAAAAAGTTCTGAAGACATAAATTTAAATATACAACTCAAATATATTAGAGGAAATAAAAGAACATCTGTGTGACATTGAGTTAGGCAAAAATTTTTATATTTAATACCTAAAGCAATACCAATAAAAGAAAAATCAATAGAATAGTCTTCATTGGAAATTAATAATTTCTCATAAAAAGACACTGTTAAAGAAACGGAAAGACACAGACTGGGAAAAGATATTTCTAAATCACATATTTGATAAAAGATTTATATTCAAAATATGTAAGGAGTCTTAAAACTTATGAAACAAACATCCAAAAAAGCCCTTTCAGAATGGTGGAGTAAGGAACTCTGCTCTCCATAAAAACAGTAAGAAGAGTGGCATAAACTCTCAAAATCAACTTTTTCAGAATTCTAGGAATTAAAAAGGGCTTGTAACAATGTGAGGTGTATTTATTCAAGACAGACAGTTAAAGGAACAATGAGAGTTGTAGCATTTTAACTTTACCTAGTTCCAGTTTTCTGTCCTCAGATACCTTAGCCTTGAAAATGAGCAGCCTTGGAGCCACTGCAGCTGTGAAAACAAGCAGCCTAGAAGCCACTTGACGGGGCAAAATAAGTTTGGAGCTCCCCAAAGGGTACACCTGAGATAATTATCATGCTTTGACCTCTCGGTCAGCTTTATGAAAAGGCACCATTCACAGGGCTTGCCTTTATTTGATCTGGCTGAGGAGTCGTATAGGGAGGAAAACCTGAACCCTAGGATGTTTGTTATAATTCTCAGTGGCTATTGTTTAACGTGGCAAACGCCTAAAGCAGTAATGCCAGTTAAAACTAACAAGAGGCCGATCAAAAAACTTAAGACAAACACATAAACTGGGAATTGAAACGTTTATTGAGGGCTTTGAAAAACTTCTAAATATTCTAAGGAAACCAGGACACCATATGTATGTGCAGGGCTGTTTGCATGTCTAGGAAAACAGAGTTGGGAAGGCCTTCATCTCCCCTGGCTAGCCTCAAGGTTTTGCACAGGAGCAAGGTTTAAAACTGCCTACTAGAGCACTGAAGATGTTCCCTGACACATGTATTGGTTTAAGACATTTAAGGAAATCTATGTGTTATCATTAATTGACATTAATTTAAAAACGCCAACTTTAGTGACCATGCACAAGAAAGAATACAGACTTCAGAGAAAGACCTGGGAAAGTAACATAAAAAGAAATAAAGAGCAATAGAAACAACAACAAAGAACAAGAGGTGGGGAAGATATTGGATTTTCCAATATGCCATATTATATTATTTAAAGTGTTCAGTTTCAACAACAACAAAATTATAAGACATGCAAACAAACTCAAGAAAGTATTGCCTATACATAGAAAAGAAAAACAGTTAATAGAAACTTCCTGAGAAATCCTAGATAAATAATTTAAGTAAATATTATAAATATATTTGAAAAACTAAAGAAAATAATATTTTAAAAGTAAAAGGAATTATAGAAATGATGTCTCACTAAATGAAGCATATCAATGAAGAGTTAACAATTTTTTAAAGAACCAAATAGAGATTCTAAAGTTGAAAATTACAATAACTAAAAGAAAAATTTACTAGAGATGATCAAAAGTGGATTAAGGATGACAAAAAAGAGAATCGGCAAACCTGAAGAAAGATCAATTGAGATTACCAGTCTGAGAAACAAGAAGGAAAATAATAAAGAAAAATAAATACACCTTCAGAGATCTTTGGGGAACCATCAAGTATAACAACATACACATAATAGAAATACCAGAAGATAGCTAAGCGAAATTATAGTAAGAATGTCTGAAAAAAGAGTGGCCAAACTTCCCAAATTTGATGAAAAACATTTATCTATATGTCAAAAAAATTAAATGAGGTGAGATGGTAGAATAGAAGCCTTCACAATTGTCCCTCCCATAAGAACATCAGTTGGGTATCTACAAAAGAGTACCTCCATAAGAATCAAAAATCAGGTGAACAACAGCAGTACCTTGTTTTAATACCATACTGCTGAAAGAAGCACTGAAGAGGGTAAGAAAGACATGCTTGAATCACCGATGCTGCCTCTCCTTCATCCTCCCACCAGTCACTGCATGGCATGGATAATCTGTGCACTTGTGGGAGGAAGAGAGCGGCAGTGATTGTGAGACCCTGCATAGAACTCGGTGCTGCCCTGTTGTAGTGAGAAGCAAAACAGGTCTAAACTCAGCCAATGGCCACCAACACAGGGAGCAATTAGACTAGCACTAGCCAGAGGGGCTAGTCCATCCTAGCAGTTGTAACTTGAATTTTGGCAAGCCTTGCCATGACAGGCTAAACTGTTCCGGGGTCCTGAACAAATTTCCAAGGCCATCTAGGCCACAAGGACTACAATTCCAAAACCAAGTCCTAATGCTATGCTGGGCTCAAAGCCAGTGGATGTGGGACACCAGCTGGAGAAGCTATGGAAGTGCTTGTGTCACCCCTCTCCAAAAGCTAGGTAGCTCAGCTCACAGCAACAAAAGTGACTCCTTCCTTCTGCTTTCAGGACACAAAAGGGAAAAGCAAAGAGGACTTCAGCATCTTGAATGCCAGCTCAGTCACAGTAGGAGAGGCACTGGGAAGAGTCATGTGGTCTTTATTCTGTGTCTTACCTCCAAAATGATATATTTAGGTATACCCTGAGCAAGAAGGAAACTGCCTGTTTTGAAGGGAAGAACCCAGTCCTAGCAGGATTACTTACCTGATGACTAAAGAACCCTTGGTCCCTGAAGAACCAGCAGCAACAACCAGGTAGTAAGCCACAGACCCTGGGTGAGATTCTAAGGCAGGGAGGCTTCAGGAACCAATTTGGCCACAGTGGTGTACAGCACCAAGTGAGATTTTGGGGTCCCCAGTTCCAAGCCTTGGCTCTTGGATGGCATTTATGGACCTACCCCAGGTGAGAGCAGAGCCCACTGCCCTGAAGGGTGAGTCCAAGGCCTGGCAGCATTCACCAAAGGCTGACTGAAGAACCCTTGGGACTTAAGTGAACATGAGTGGTAGCCTGGCAGTACCCTCCATGGGTCTGTGGTGGTGGTGGCCAGGGGGAAAGGCCCCTCTGCCTGTGAAAAGGAGAGATGAGAGTGGGAAGAACTTTGCCTTGTGGTTTGAGCACCAGTTTAGTTCTAATAAAATAGAGCACCAGGTAGATTTTTAAAGTTTTTGACTCTAGCCCCTGGCTTCCAGACAGCATCTTTGGACCCACCTAAAGCCTAGGGGAACTCTGCCCTGAAAGGAAGGACACAATCCTGGCTGGCCTCACCACCTGCTGATTGTAGAGTCCTAGGGCCTGGAGCAAACAAAAACATTAGCCAGGTAGTGGTTCACATTGGGCCTTGGGTGAGACACAGTCCTGTGCTGCCTTCAGGTCTGACCCAGTGCAGTCTCAGTGATGGTTGCCACAGTGATGCTTGTGTCCTTGCACCCCCTAGCTCTAGGTGGCTCAGTACAGAGAAAGAGACTCCACTTGTTTGGAAGAAAGTAAGGAAATAAAACAAGAGTCTCTGCCTGGTAATCCAGATAACTCTTTTGGATCTTATTGAAGATCACCATAGTGGTTCCTACACAAGCCTGCAAAAATCACAGCACTACTGATCTTTGGGTGCCCCCTAATGCAAATACAGCTAAGATCACAGCATTCAAGTTCCTTTAAATACTTGGAAAGCCTTCCCAAGAAGGATGGGTACAAACAAGACCAGACCGCAAAGACAAATTAACTTTTCAATTCAGAGTCTTCAATTCAAACCAGAAACTGATGAACATCCACAAGCATCAATACCATGCAGGAAAACATGACCTAATCAAATAAACTGAATAAGGCACCAGGAGCCAATCTTGAAAAAACAGATATATGTGGATTTTCAGAGAGAGAATTTAAGATAGCTGTTTTGAGGAAATTCAAACAAATTCAAGATAAGACAGAGAAGGAATTCAGAATTTTATCAGATAAATTTAACAGAGATTGAAATGATTAAAAAGAATAAAGTGGAAATACTGGGCTTCAAAAAGCAATTTATATACTGAAGAATGCATCACAGTCTCTTAATATCAGAAATAAGCAGCAAAAATTTAGTGAGCTTGAAGATAGGCCATTTGCAAATATATGATCGGGGAGAAAAAAGAAAAACTGCAACCTCTGCCTCCTGGGTTCAAGCAATCATCCGGTCTCAGCCTCCCAAGTAGTTGGGACTACAGGTGTTCACCACCACACCCAGTTAATTTTTGCATTTTCAGTAGAGACAAGGTTTCACCATGTTGGTCAGGCTGGTCTCAAACTCCTGACCTCAGGTGATCCACCCACCTTGGCCTCCCAAAGTGCTGGTATTACAGGCGTGAGCCACTGCACACAGTCAACAATCTGTTTTTATCATTCAAATTATTATTTTGTCCATTCAATCTGGAAGTATTCTGCTTATACAAATTAAGTAGGAATGCGGTAGGCTTCCTCTCAATCTTACTTCTAGAAACACTGTGATTAATTAGCCAATGCCAGAGCTCTACATGAGTCAGACTATTCTGATTGCTGCTTTGCCTCTGCTGTCCATTACAGTAGCTACACCCACCTTGCCTTTGACAGTTGAGTGCTGCCACTTGGCCCCTGCCGCCTTGGGGATCCAACTATTCCCATTGTGTTCAAGTTTTGTAGTTGAGTGACTGTAGTTCCCACCATTAGATCTGACATACAGAGAAGAGCAATTACAGGGCTCTTCAAAATCAAGGATTTGTGCAGGTGCTGCCCTCACAAATCTATTTTGCAAAGCATAGGTCAAGGGTATATTTTCTGGACCCTCCCAGCTGGGATGAGTAGGTCAAGTGACTAATCCACTCCACCATCCCAGTCTTCCCAAGCCTTTGGATCCCTTTCTCTACATTAAACCAAGGGAGATCAGGCATTTCCAGCTCACTCACAGTGGGCCATCTGTTAATCCATATTTCAGCTAACCAAGCAAATAAACTGTTAGAACCTGTTTTAACTCATCGAGCTGCAACGTTAAATGCAGAATCACTGTTTGATGGGCCCAAATCTATAAATTCAGCCTGATCCAAACCTGTGTTCCTTCCACCATTATTCCATATCCTTAATATCCATTCCCATGCCTGTTCTCCAGATTTTTGCTTGTATAAATTAGAAAACAAAAGCAGTTCTTTTCGAGTGTAGCAGACCTCCTCATAGGTCACATTCTCACCCTCACCTCTAGGAGCCCATCAGGACTTTAGGTATAGGTCTAGAAGCAAAAAGGGGTATTGGGAGTAGATCCTGAGGAGAATCAACATTATGTTGCCTGGCAACTGCCTCAGAGGAGGCCATTGCCTCAGACAGCTCAGGGTTTATCTCCCAGGACAAAGGTGGAAAGCTTATGGAAGTACGGGTCAGGGAGGGGATGTTGTCACTACTGGGGATAGAGAAGCTGTTTCTTCTGGCAAGAAAAGTTTATCAGCATTTACAAAGTCAGTGTCCCCACCTTCATCAGGGTCCTCCCACATGTCCCCCTCCAAGTTGCAGAGTTTCATTCTTTTCTGATCAATGCCCTAACTTTAACAGTAGCCACCTGGTGAGGCTGTGCATGCACCTTTTATTGCAGGTCACCCACTTGCATGATAAGAGCTTGTGTCTGTTTTTCCACAATTACAACTCTTTCTATACAGGAGATAAGACTCACTCATGGCAGTCTTAGCAGATTTGAGACAGTATCTGCTTCTAAAACTGGGAGCTAGAATCTCTGAGCTCATCATTTTCTTTCATCACTTTGTCCAGTGAACTTAGGAGCAACCAACCAACTTTATTATGTTCCTTCGTTCTACACATGTAGTCAAATCTATGATGTATAGAGTCACTAAACTCCTTGCCTCTCATGAGTGGTGAATCGGGAGTATCAAATGAATTCATTTTTCATAACTCTCTAAACAGTTCATGCCAAGGACTATCAGTGTTCTCCATACTATTAGAAGTAGATTCCTCAGCATTTTTGGGTCTGATCATATTAAGCAGCTAACTCCAGAAACCCCAAAATCAATGAAAGAACTCCATCCTTAATATTCTGTTCCTCTAGAACCACTCCTGGTACCAAAATCTGTATTAGGGTTCTCAAGAGGAACAGAATATATATATATAATATATATATAATATATATAAATTTTATATATATATTATATATATATAAATATATATAAATTATATATATATAAATATATATATAAATTTTATATATATATATAAAAATTAGTATTAACTCATACAATAACAAGGTCCCACAATAGGCTGTCTGCAAGCTGAGGAGGAAGGAAGCCAATCAGAGTTCCAAGGCTGAAGAACTTTGTCTGATGTTTGAGCGCAGGAAGCATCCAGCACAGGAGAGAGATGTATGGGAGGCTAAGGCAGTCTAACCTTATCACATTTTTCTGCCTGCTTTACATTTGCTGGGCAGCTTATTAGATGGTGCCCACCCAGACTGAGGATAGATCTGCCTTTCCCAAACCACTGACTCAAATATTAATCTCCTTTGGCAACATCCTCACAGACACATCCAGGATGAATACTTTGAATCCTTCAATCCAACCAAGTTGACACTCAGTATTAGTCATCTCAACTACCTCAAGGCATTTAATAATAAAACTTCCAAATGTAAAGGATAAAAAAAAGAATCCCAAAAACAGCAAGAAAAAAGAAATAAATAACTTGCAATGAAGTTCGAATACATATGGCAGCAGACTTTTCAGTGAAAACCTTACAGGCCAGGAGATAGTGGCATGACATATTTAAACTGCTAAAGGAAAAATATTTTTATTCTAGAATAGTACATCTTGAACAATAACTTTCAGATATGAAAGAGAAAGAAAGACATTCCCAGACAAACAAAAGCTGAGGGATTTCATTAATGCCAGACCTGTCCTACAATAAATGCTTTGCCAAGAACTTTGTGTGCTTTCCACAGCAGATAGTAAATAATAATGTGCAAGTCAACACACCAGGATGAATGAATCATTCTTGGGGACTAGAGAAGTGCCACTCATTTTGCAGATAGAAGAGAATAAAATTTCAAGAACGTGAAATGGCATGCTTTACAACAGTAGATTGGAAAGTCAGGAGCAAGATTGAGGAACAAAAGCCAAACCTCAATATTCTCTCATCAACTAGTAATCAGAATCAGATTATGTGAAAGTCCATTGGAAAGAAAACAAGAAATCAAGCTGGTACTTCAAATAAAAAATACGCTTGAGGAGTATTGAATTGTTTACCTTGGCTGTCATCAGCCCTTTAAGTGGCCTTGACCCAGTAGGTAGTTGGGATGCTTAAGGTTGATCTAGTCCCTACGCAAATAAGACTTCACTGCAGTTAAAAGAAGTTGAGTACCAGGAAAGGAGAGGATGTGCCAAACCATCTGCTTTTTTTATTAATTTCACTTCTTGGTCTATAAATGGCTATTACTTTGGAAATTAAAAGAGTCACTCTGTTGTTGAAGGTACCAATTATAGAAAGAAGCAAACAAATTTACTGCTTTATGTCAGGATTTTCTTTTGTGATTTAAAATTGTTTATATTCTACACATAAATATTGAGCAAGCCTACCCATGCCCACCACCAGCATTCATTTTTCAATTCTTTACCTCAAGTCACTCAACTAATTAAAAAAAACCCATAAAATAGATATACAAAAGATAAAAAACAAAAAATTATACCATCATAGAAAATAACCTTCACTAAAAGGAAGACAGGAAGGAAGGAAAGAAGGAAGAGAAGACCACAAAACAACAAACCAGAGAATAAATAACAAAATGGCAGAATTAAGTCCTTACTTATCAATAATAACATTGAATGTAAATGAAATAACTTCTCCAATCAAAAGACAGAGAGTGGCTTAATGGATTTTTAAAAAGATCCAATCATCTGTTGCCTACAAGAAATATACCTTACCTATAAAGACACACATAGATTGAAAGTGAAGAAATGAAAAAGATATCCCTTGTCAAATAGGGACCAAAAAATAGCAGGAGTAGCTATACTTACATCAGACAAAACAGGTTTTAAGACAAAAACTGTAACAAGAGAAAGAAAGTCACTAATCTCAAAGGGGTCAATTCAGCAAAAGGATATAGCAATTTTAAATTAATATAGGCACCCAACACTGGAGCACCCAGATATATAAAGCAAATCATAGAGGCAAAGAGATATAGAGGCTCCATTACAATAGTAACTGGAGACTTCATTGCCCCACTTTATGGATTGGACATATTTTCTAGACAGAAAATCAACAAAGAAATATTGGACATAATCTGCACTGTCGGACAAACAGACGGAATAGATATTTACAGAACATTTTATCATATAGCTTCAGAATACACATCTTCCCCTCAGCACATGACTGATTCTCAAAGACAGACAATATGTTAGATCAGAAAGTGAGTTTTAAAACATTAAAATAATAAAATAATATTAAGCATATTATCTAACCACAATGGAATAAAACTGGAAATTGATAATTAGGAATTTTTGAAACTATGCAAATACATGGTATGGTGGTTAATGCTGACTGTCAACTTGATTGGATTGAAGGATACAAAGTGTTAATCCTCCATGTATCTGGGAGGGTGTGGCCAAAGGAGATTAACATTTGAGTCAGTGGGCTGGGGAGGGCAGACCCATCTTTAATCCGATGGGCACCATCTAATCAGTTTCCGCAAATATAAGGAAGGCAGAAAAATGTGAAGAGGTAAGACAGACCTAGCCTCCCAGTCTACATCTGTCTCCCATGCTGGATGCTTCCTGCCTTTGAACATCAGACTCTAAGTTCTAAGTTCTTCAGTTTTGGGACTCGGACTTGCTCTCCTTGCCCCTCAGCTTGCAGACAGGTCCTACTGCAGGACCTTGTGATCATGTAAGTTAATACTTAATAAACTCCCATACATATTATATAATATATATTCCCATATATTATATAATATATATACTCCATATATTATATATATTTCCCTTTGTATTATATATATAGTATATAAACTCCCCTTTGTATTGGTAAGAAATTACTACACACACTGGTTAGAATGTGTAAACTATAAAAGACTGACTGTATCAAGTATTGGTCAGGAGGTATATAAACTACAACTCTCATCCACTGTTGATGTGAATGTGAAATGTTACTTTGGAAAATATTCTGAAAGTTTCTTTAAAAAAGTAAACAAGTACCTATCTTATGAGGTGGCCATTCTACTTCTAGATATTTGCACAAGGGAAATTAAATAGATATATCTGAACAAAGACTTAGAAGCAAATGTTTATCTAAGCTTTATTTGTAATAGCCAAAAAAAAAAAAAAAGGGAAAAACTAAAGTGTCAATTTTATCACAATAAATAAATAGTGATATATCTACACCATGAACTACTACTTGGCAATCACAAACAGTGGGTTATAGATATGTTTAACAAGGAGAGTAAAACTCATAATAGGCTGGGTGTGGTGGCTCATGTCTGGAATCCCAGCACTTTGGGAGGCCGAGGCAGACAGATCACTTGAGGCCAGAAGTTCGAGACCAGCCTGGCCAACATGGTGAAACCCCCATCTCAACTAAATGTGCATGCGTGCGCACACATACACACACACACACACACACACACGGAAAACCTCAAAATAGCTAAGCTGAGTGAAAAGAGACTAAAAAGAATACATGTTACATTATTTTTATAAAATTATAGTGAATGATTCAAAGAATACTTAATAACAATACAAACATAAAATAAAATTATGGAAATAAACTCAAGTAATTCAAGTAATATAGTGATGTATTACACGTTGTTGACAACATTTCTTAACACCCTTTTAGAAATTATAAAATCAAAAGTATTTATGGATACCAGACCTCCTTACTTCCCCAAATACAACTGTGATGGATCCCTGGATAGGTGAGTGACTGGAGCAATCAGGGAAAACCAGAGGCGTTAATGAAAGAAAATGTTAAAAGAAAATTATTTTTCTCTAACCTTTCCCCTGCACTGCCTGTGGATTATTATACCCTATAATTTCATCTATTGACACCAACAGTCAAGTTGGTTGGCATCTATGTGGTTGCTTTGGAAGGTGGAGTTGAAAGTTAATGAGAAAAATAAAGGCTGAACATGACTGACAAGTATTTACTCAATCACTTCCCTCTGTGTTTCCTACATTCGGCTCCTCAAGATTGATAGTTAAAATCTGACAGTATTGCCACTTTTTGCTACTTCTTCTCCATGAGTTTAAAGATGAAACTGATGAAAGAAAAGCAAACTGTTATTATTAATATTTGGTTTATTGTGCTTCAGTTTATCTACTTTAAGGATTAATCTCGCTCATCTCCTTGAACTCACCAACACTGAGACAGACTAGGGTTTTGCCATCAGCCATTCCTCTATAGATATTATCAAAGTCGCTCATAGCACTGGGGACTGTGACCCAAACAAGCCAAAATAGTTATACATCTGAATAGTTCAAATAGACCTAAACAAGCCAAAATAGCTACATATCTGAGTAGTTCAAATATTATTATTTTAAAAGATTATTGTATAATATTTTATACCCTCATATACCACCATATTTGTGGAACAGGTGGGGCAATAATATAAAATAGGCAGGATAAACATTTAATTAGATAAAGAAGCTATTATTCATATAAAGTAAGAATAGAAATTATACAAAGCACAGAAATTTTCATTTAGTGAAAATGTCAAGTATGAAAAAAGTTGCTATCTAAATAAATCAATATATTGAAAATCAAATATATATGAAAAACAGAGCAGGATTGATAAATCTTTGGAGTAAATAATAAATTAATGACATATTAAAATTGAGAAAATTTTCCATATGGCAATAGGAAATCATAAAAACAGATTAAAATAGTAAATAAAATTAAGATATACAGATAATATCTTTATTTAATATATCTGTATTCTATTGTTTTTATATAATTGCACTTAGAAATAATGTTTTCTTTTTGGGATTTTCTATTCCTTTTTATTAGAAGCTTTAACTTTCAATAAATATATACAGTTTCACACATTTTAATACGGTAATACCTTAAGTACTATAAACCATTTGAGCTATGTTTTGTTCTAAACCATTTAAATTATGTTTATTATTTAACTACCTATCTGGGAAAACCTTGCAAAAATCTTGTAACATTGTGTGTGTGTGTGTGTGTGTGTGTGTATTTTCATTCGTTTACAAAAGAAGAACAACTACTGATTTTCAGTTGGATATCTAGAAGACTACACTGTGGAAGCATGGTGAATCCAATACAGACAGACTCTTACCCTCAAAATGTAGCCAAATATTGAGTAATCTCAGTTTCTGAATATCATAAAAAAAAGGTAAGACACTTTAGACAACAAATACTGAGAAAACCTTTTGCTAGAATATATGAATAAAAAGATAGTAATAGGCAGAAGGAAATGATGACAGATATAAAAGTAGAAAATTGTAAGAATGCATAGAGAGCAATAAGAAAACTGTACATATGTGGGTAAATTTAATAAATGTTTGCATAAAAACAATAACAATCCCTTAGGTATAAACGCATGTAGAATAAAATTCAGGACAACAATAACATAAAAGGTAGAAAGAGTTAAATAGAAAAGTTCTTGGAGGCTTTGACATTGTCAGTAAATGAAAAGTCATCTTTACATTTAAGAGTAGACTAATTGAAAGATGCATCTTTTGAATAAAAAGTAAGAGAAGCTCTACATAAAATGTTAAAGGTAAAAAAATGGCAGGGTAAAACAGCTTGTTGATCAATCAAAGACTCTGGCAAATAAAGAAGAGAAAAAAGCATATATCACAATAAAGTCAAACAGAAAGAAAAACAAGATGTAATACTTTTTAAAAAGTTGGTGTATTTTTATTAAAATCAAAGTAGAAATTGAAGCAATCAACATGTCTAGATATCAAGTAAGTAGTGCCAGTAATGATCATGGTTTACTCCAAAAGAATGACACCACAATTCTACATTTGTATGCAGGAGAAAATACAACTTCAAAATGCCTAAGGTAAAAAAAATGACAAAACTGAAAGAACAACTCAAGAAATTTACAGTTGAAGTGGACATCTTTAACACATATTCCTGGATAGTTGATAGAACAAATAGAAAAATGACCAGTAAGAATACAGAAAACATAAAAAGCATCATGGATGAATTTAACTGATACAAAAAAGTTAATTTTCTTTTTTCTTTGTTTTTTTTTGTAGTTGAAAGATTGGAAAGAGTGGAAACAGAGCTCCCATAAAATGTGAGGGGACCCAAAGGGGGTAGCTATTGCTGGCTCGAATGCCCAGGTTTATATCCTGATCATTGTCCCTTCTGCTGTGCTCTCAGGTGATAGATGATTGGCTATTTCTTTACCTCCTGTTTTTGCCTAATTAGCATTTTAGTGAGCTCTCTTTACTACCTGATTGGTCAGGTGTGAGCAAAGTTGCAAGCCCCATGGTTAATGGTGGATGCAGTCACCTTCCCAGCTAGGCTTAAGGATTCTTAGTTGGCCTAGGAAATCCAGCTAGTCCTGTCTCTCAGTACCACCTCTCAACAGGAAAACCCAAGTGCTCTTGGGGAGGTTGGCCGACGACCACTCTAACTGCTTCCTGCTGAAGTGGGGCATAGTAGGGGTCATGCAGTTGAGATTTCCTCGACAGGGGTGCCTTCGATGTCATTAACATCAGAACATGGACTAGCAGGCCGATCCAGAGGTCTGCAGTAGATCTTAGTCATGGACTGCATCTGGGGCTCCATTTGAAAAATCATTTGTAGTTTTACAGCTTTGATTCTGGAAGAGACAAACTTAACAAGGAGGTTAAAGATACAGGGATTGAAATGTATGGCCTGCAGTGCAGGGGATTATTTCTTTGGCACACTTCAGAGGACCTGACTATCTGCTTGATAGTTTTGAAAAGGCCTGGTCCAATAAATAATAGTTTGGACATCTGATGGGTGCTATCAATGCCTAAGTGAAAGGTTTGGTGAAGGGTTTTAAGTAATTTCCATTGGTTAGTTGCAGGCAAAATATAGCAGCATCACAAAAATGTGAAAAATAAAATGCCAAGTATCATGGAATAAACCTATAAAACTAAAAACAACAAAGTTTGTGAATGATATTTAAAAGAACTCAAATATATGGAGGAATAAATCATCTTCATGTATTGGAAGACTTTACAAAGATTTCAATTATTCCCAGATTGGTTTACAAATTCAATGCAGGACAACTTTGGCTATTATTTTAGGGATAACAACCATACACATACATTTAGATGACAAGTGGTTGAAAAGTAAGAAAAAGAAGAATGTATTGGGATGACTGAGGTTTTGTATCTAGGTAGCAAGGAGGGTAGAGATGTCATCGTCTGATATTACATGTCCCTCTCCAGACTTTAGGTAACAAAATGCAGGCATACAGAATTAGTCACATACTTTCTTTGGAAGTTTCTTTTGAAATTTCCGTATAAATATCAAAAATATTCTGAGAAATTTTGGAGTGAGACAAGAGTTTTGAAGGAAAATGTCTCCAAATTGCTGCCCTACTGCACCTTTGATAAGTTAATGAAATCTGGTTGCAAATCTAATCTATATTTATAGTAGGTTTTGCTTTATAAAAAACACCATTGATCTAATTCCAGTCATTTTCCTAACACCTCAAATAAGGCATCAAATATTTTGTCAGAATTTTGCTTTGCTAACAAAAATAAACAATTTAGGTGTGTTGAAGAATTTGGAATCTTCAAATATTGTTGTATCTGTGAACAGACAAGAAGCTTAAAGAAAATAATTGATTAAAAAATGTTAGGATTCAAGCAATACTGGCCCTATAACTACGTGTTGGGAGGACACTGAGGAAGTTATTAAACTTTGGAGTTCGGCTGATAGATTTTTGGATTCTATTCATATATATATGGCATTCATCTAACAATGATGCTGCTAACTTTTAAATCAAAAATTCCTGAGTAACTGTGGCTTTGTTGCTCACAGATCTATTCCATCATCCATCAAGCATGGAGTTTACACAAACACATACTCATGTGTGTATATATGTGGTCAGTAGTTTTTTTAAATATATGTATACACACACACACACACATATATACACACACACAGACACACTGTTTTACTGTTATATATATGCATGTTATTTTGAATTAAAAGGCTTTGTAATTTAACATTGTTAAATCTATAATATTAGGTAGGTACAAAAGTAATTGTGGTTTTGGATTGTGAATTTTAAATTATTATAACTAGGCTCAAACACATCTATATTAATCAAAATAGAAAACATTACAATCAACACAATTTGCCAACAAGAAATGTTTGCTTACTCCCATAGCATAAAAATCCATGTTTTGGGATTCAACAAACTCTTCGAGAGCATTTTCTGCATCCTGCTGGTTGTAGAACAATTTCCCTGCAAAAAATTGTTGAGATGCCTGAAGAAGTGGTAGTTAGTTGGTGAGAGGTCAGGTGAATATGGCAATGAGGCAATTTTGCAGCCCAATTTATTCAACATTGGAAGGGTTGGTTATGTGACATGTGGTCAGGCATTGTGGTAGAGAAGAACTGGACCTTTTTGGTTGATCAATGCCAGTGGCAGGCCTTGCAGTTTTTGGCACATCTCATCAATTAGCTGAGCACATTTCTCAGACATAATGTTTTCTTTGGGATTCAGAAAGCTCTAGTGGATCAGGCTGGCAGCAGACTACCAAACTGTGTCCACGACTTTTGTTGATGCAAGTTCAGCTTTGGGAAGTGCTTTGAAGCTTCTTCTCCATCTAGCCAGTGAGCTGGTTTTTGCAGGTTGTCATATAAAATCCACTTTTCATCACCTGTCACAATTCGATCCAGAAATGGTTCCTTGTGGAGAAGAAGAAAAGAAGACACCACAAAAAAACAATTTTTTAAAAAATTTTTGCTGTGTTCATGAGGCACCCACTTATCAAGCTTTTTCACTTTTCCAATCTGCTTCATATGCCTAACTACTATAGAATGACTGATGTTGAGTTCTTCAGCAACTTCTCCTGTAGTTGTAAGAGGATCAGCTTCGACGATTGCTCTCCATTTGTCGTTGTCAACTTCCAATGGCCGGCCAACTACACTCTTCATCTTCAAGCCTCTTGTTTCCTTTGCAAAACTTCTTGAACCACCACTCCACTGTACGTTCATTAGCACTTTCTGTGCCAAATGTGTTGTTGATGTTGTGCGAGTTGTCTCCGCTGCTTTACGACCCATTTTGAACCCGAATAACAAAATTGCTCGAATTTGCTTTTTGTCTAATATCATTTCCATAGTCTAAATAAATATAAAATAAATAACAAGTAGTAAGTCACAAGCAAAAAAAAACATAAATTGAGAAATGAACATTTAAATGATGTATAACCTACATTCATTTAAGAATGCATTCCAATATCAAACAGCAAATCTCAACAATGCAAAAACCACAATTACATTTGCACTACCCTAATACTGTCTGCCATTACACTTTTTATCAATGAAATTACAGGAGTTGATCCACAGTAATTTTTGATATTATTGTAATTGATTTTTCATGATTGAAAATGCAAGAATCACAACCTAGAATATGATAATTGGTCAATTAATTATAAAATTATTTTACGATGTGTGATAATTATGAATTTTATATTAACATAATCTCTTAATGATTAGTGTGCAATCTCTTAAGATTATAGTATACAAAATGCTTTCCTATATGCTCTCTCATTGACTTTCTAGCTAACTTGGTGAAGTAAATTTTATGATATACAGATGCAGAAAATAAAGTTCAGAGAAATTAAGTTGCTTGTTAAAATATCATATAGCTTCTAAGTGTCTGATTTGAAGTCAGTATTCAAAACTAAGCATCTACCCTACAAATATGTTGCTTCTTTTATTCTGTGTTTCTATGACATCATGAAGACATTGAACAGGTTTTAAATTTTATTTCCTGAAAGATTAACCCTCTATCATGTCAAAATATTCAGACTCTTTAAATTCTATTTTAACCCCAAAATGGGGTTGCACTGGGTAAGTTAGGTTGATAATGCAGACATGTTCTGATCATTTTGTGATTTCAACAGCTACTAGCTCTGGTTCTCCACAGCTCTTTTCCCACACTAAAATATCCTAGCCTCTTGAGATGCAGTAAAATTTGAATGTAGACGGAAATGGATTTGTGTGTGTGTGTGTGATTCACAATGCTCTGTATAAAAATAGCCTTAATGAAAGAGAATCAGAATTTTTCATATCAATACAACAAAACACAGCATTTATGCAAATATTCCCATTGAGTGTTTCCATTATCAGACTATTCTTCATTGATTCATGCAATAACAATACCAACTTGATACCATAATGACTCAAAAAGAGCATCTCTAAAGTGTGCTTTTCCTTGAACAAATAGAACTTGGTGAATAGCTTTATTACAACAAGACTCTCCTAAACTCTCTGGATATCTTATAGCTGCTTCCATTTATAAAAATAAAGGTAAACTAGACCACAGGTAGGGAAGATATAGATGGTAGTGAAAGGCCCGAAAGAGGAAGTAGCATGAATGTGGAAGCACTGAGGTTAAAAACATAATCTACATCGGGGTGTTCTGAAAACTGTACATATTCAGTAAGTGTGGAGTGTACATGTGACTATGACAAGAGGCAAAGTCAATAGATAAGCAGAGGTCAGAACACATAGTTGTATGATAGGCTTAGGAATTTGAAGATGGCAGATTGGATGTTTGGGAATAGTCATTTTGGATTCACCGTGGAGAACAGAATAGAGATAGGGGAGAATGAAAAAAATGAGAATCAATTTGAATACATCAGCAGCATAGGTAAAATGTATTACAGGCCTGAACTATGGCAGTAGCCATAGATATGGGAAGAGTGAATGGAGGTGGAAATACCAGGACATAAAACCGTGAAATGATTCAAGCGTTCATGTAGGTGACATTTGTATATTTGAGCTTAAATTACTTGAGTCTTCTCATTTGCTTATTGTTGTTTTGTTGTTGTTCTTTGTCTTACAATATATTGTGGGCAAAACTCTAAAGAGGGCAAATTTGACTTCAGACTTCCTCCCATTCTCCAATCACATGATTTTAATTTGACTTGTTGCCTACATAGTTTCCCACAGGCTAGCCCTATATACTCAAGCTTACTTCCAAGGACATGAACAATCGCCTGAGACTTCTATTCTCTAATCAATTTAATTATTTTTTCAAAATGTTTCCTCTATGAATTGAAAATGATAAACTAAATCAGAGATGTCCAAGATTGACTACATTAGAATCATCTGTGTTACTAAGTTGTAGGATGTCTAAGAAACTCAGAGCTATAGAAATGGAATGTATAACCATGAATGGGGCTGACTTTTAAAAACATTTCAACATTAATTCCCCAGCAAATCCTTGGGATTTTAATATGATTATCACCACAAAATACAGGCTTACAAGGTAGTTTAATAGTTTGGTTGCTGCTATATTCCCTCTTAAACAACTTATTTCATTTTGAGATCATTCTGATTTGAAGAATATGTAGGTTATAAGAAATATTTTGTAAACTGAGAAAAAATATCATATTAAGTTTAAAGTACGAGACATGGAAGTATTTTATTGTAGGTGCTTTCTCTGTTAGAGTGGAGAGGGTGTATTGAATTCCACCTTCTCACTTTGTCTTTCATTATTGTTTCCATCTTTTTTTAGTGTTAAGATCAGCTACTCTGCCTTTATTGTAAAGGCTTCTTTTCTACAGATTACCTTGAGTGTCCTACATTCTTAACCTCGATTGGCTTCCATCTAGAGCACTTTGTGTAAGAAGCTGTATATCAACAACTGTGATATGGAATGCAGCATCACAGGTTTCTTTGTTTCCAAAATAGGTAATGCGTGTGCTCAGGATAAGTTCTCAGTGAAGAGTCTAACCTGTTGCAATATTCAGTTGAGGTGTTACAACAATAGAGCCCTGGTATTTTAAAACACCGTCAATATGCTTTGAGAGAAATAGGCATATGTTATTGCCAGCACTCATACAAGATCCCACCAGGCTGCCAAATAATCTACTTACTTTTTAAGCATCTAATAAGTATGCTTTCTCAATGAAAGTCAGTCATAGGTAATTATGGAAAACTAATGTAGTCTGTATATTCAGTTCAGTTTTGGAGTGAATACTAACAAACTCAAAGCTATGTCTTTTAGCTTATATGGAAGAGAAAGGAAATGGAATATTTATCGAGGTCCCACTATGTTCACACTATATTTGCAAAAACACTGGGTAATGCTATTATTCTTAGATTATCAAAGAGAAAGTGGGGGCCTGGAGGATTTTTTTTTTTTTTCTAAATTTGCACAAACAAGAAAGCAATGAAATTTCAAGTTTTTCCTATTGCAAATCTGTGTTCTTTCATCTGTGTGGAAGCCCTATGTATACACTAGCCCTCTTACTTGCTTTCCTCTTTCCTTTCTCTCGGTTGTTCTTGGGATCATCTGGCTCATGATATCAGAGTTTGAAAGTTCGCAACTTGCTCCTTCAAACATTCCCCCCCAATCCCCAATCAGATGACTTATTGTCTAGGAATTGCAATGTTGGTTTCTCACAATTTCTTTTGAACTGAATCTCTGATTATTATACTTTTCAGCAGGGTGGAAGTGGGAGAGAATGCTGTCATAGCGATGTCACCATTGCTCATATTCCTTCCAAATTCCTTCTAACTTCATCTGACTCAGTAAATTTTCTGCCCATGGTCCCTCAAATTCATGTTTTTCTCACATACAAAATATATCCATTTCATTATAATAGTCCCCCAAATCTTAACTCTTCACAGCATCAACTAAAAAAAATTAAAATCTCATTTAAATATTATCTAAATCTGATATGGGTGAGTCTCAATGTATGATTTATCCTGAGGCAAATTCTTCCCCAGTTGTGAATCTATAAGTAAGTTTTGTGCTTCCCAAATACAATGTAAGATAGGCATAGGATAAGCATTTCTATTCTAAAGGAAAAAATAAGAAAGGGGAAACAGGTTCCAAGTAAGTTCAAAACCAAACAAGGCAAATACCATTAAATCTTCAGGCTTAAAAATAATCTTCTTTAACTCCATGTCCCAGTCTCTGAATACATTAGTATAGGAGTTAAGTCCCCAAGGCCATGGGGTTGGGGGGTTTCCTTTACTGCTTTGCTAAGAATAGCACAACAGCAGCTCTCAAGGATTGGAGTTGGGTAGATGTGGGCTCTTCTAGGCTGGCATTGCATGCTGGTGGCTCTATAATTATGGGTTCTCTGAGGTAGCCTCACCCACATCTCCAAAAGGCTTTTCTCTTGTGGGAACTCTCTTCAGTGGTCTTAGCCCCTTGGTGTCACCCTTCTGGGAGCTTTCTGTGGCATTTCTCTGCCTGGTCCCTAAGGTTCTTCAAGGCATCTTTTAAAATCAAGGTGGAGGCAGCCATGCTTTCATAGTTCATACACTCTGTGTGCCTGCAGAGTTAGCAGCACATGGACATCTCCAAGGTTTACCACCTGGGGCCATCTAAGCCATAGCTGGAGAGGCCAAGGAATGCTGTGCCAGAATGTATGGAGCAGATCCTTGAGGTCATGCTAGGCAGTGACCTCTGAGGTTCCATGGGCACCATGAGCCTCTCTCATAAAACCATCCTGCCCTCAAGAGGCTGGCACTCTGGGCCTGTGATGAGAATGACAGCCTCAAAGATCTCTGAAATGCCTTTAGGGTCATTCTTTCATTGTCTTGCTAAATAGCATCTGGCTTCCTTCCATTCATACTAATGTCATTATCAAACGTTCACTTGGCCACACCCTTAGTGTCTTCTCCTTAACACACTTTTTAATTTTTTTTACAGTCTGGCCAGTATTGATACTTTTTAAAATCTTTAACATTTTTTTTTTTAGTTATAAATTCCATCTTTAAATTATTTCTCTCTTGCAACATTTTACTATAAGCAGCCAAGATTAGCCATGCAGCTCCTTCCACATTTTGCTTAGATATTTCTTCCATCAAATATCCTAACTCATTGCTGCAGGTTCTGTCTTCCACAAAGCATTAGGACACAGACATAATTCAGCTGAATTCTGCTATTTTATAACAAGGGTATCCTTTCTTTCAGTTTCTAATACCTCGTTTTTCATTTCCATTGTAGACCTTACCAGAACTAGCTCTCATGTCCATATTTCTACCAACATTATAATCATGACCACTTAAGTAATCTCTATGAAGATTCAAGCTTTTTCTATACTTCTCCTCCTCTTCTAAGCCATCACCAGAAAAGCACTTTAGGGTCCAGCTTCTATCCATTACCCAGTTCCAAAGTCACTTCCAAATGGTATTTGTTAGAGAAGCACGCCACTTCTCTCTCTCTCTCTTTTTTTTTTTTTCTAGCAACCCCAGTCTGAGAAACACACCACCTCTCGGTACTAATTTCTGTCTTAGTCTATTTGTACAACCATACCAAATACTTGAGACTGGGTAGCTTATAAACAACAGAAACTATGAGTTTTGAAGGATGAAAGTCCATGGTCACAGTTCTGGCAGATTCAGTTTCTGGTGAAGGCCTGGTCTCTACTTCAGGCCTTTTAGCTGGGAGGCCTTGTGCCTTATAAAAGGTGCCTTTTACCTGTGTCCTCACATGGCAGAAGGGAAAAATGCTGTGTCCTCACATGGTAGAAGGCAGAGGGGCAGAAGGGCAGGAGGGCCTGAACTCGTTCTCTCAAGCCTGTTTATAAGAGTGCTAATCCCATCCATGAAAGTTGAGCCCTCATAACCGAATCACCTCCTAAATCCCCCATATCTTAACACGTTGCACTGGGGATTAAGTTTAAATTTGAATTTTGAAGATGACACAAACATGCAATTCATAGCATCAAGAAATGTAGCATATATATTCTGCTTATCCAAGTGAATGTAAGGCTGTAGATATCTACATAAAATGGCTGTCAATTTATCTATTTTCATGTTTAAGTAACCTTTGTTGAAGGCAGTGAACTGAATTTTAGATATGATAGGGTCAGGCCCAGGCAAAACTAATTAAACACACTGTTGATCACTTGTATTTCACTAAAAATAGGCACAATCTTCAGGGACTTATAAATTCCCCAGGGATCCAAGAAAATCGTGATGGATGTACTTAATAAAAGATAATTAAAGTGTAAGAAGCAGAAAAGAATGGTCTATCTGATTCTGAAATAAACCTTATCAATTACTTGTAGTAGTTTATAATTATTTTATTGAATTGTCAGATAATCATTTCAACTTTGTATTGCCTATTAATCCCTTAATTCATATTTTCTTATTTATTCATTCATTGAATTATTTTACAAAAGAAAAGAAAATGCCTGACATATAGCAACTTATGTTTAGTATGTATTATTAACTTTTTAAATAATAGAACAAAGAATAAAACAGATATGGTGTTCACCATCACAAAGGCTAGATTCTGTCTGTAGAGAGACGTTAAAGAAGTGATGACGGGCGGGGCGCGGTGGCTCAAGCCTGTAATCCCAGCACTTTGGGAGGCCGAGACGGGCGGATCACGAGGTCAGGAGATCGAGATCATCCTGGCGAACACGGTGAAACCCCGTCTCTACTAAAAAATACAAAAAACTAGCCGGGTGAGGTGGCGGGCGCCTGTAGTCCCAGCCACTCGGGAGGCTGAGGCAGGAGAATGGCATGAACCTGGGAGGCGGAGCTTGCAGTGAGCTGAGATCCGGCCACTGCACTCCAGCCTGGGCGACAGAGCGAGACTCCGTCTCAAAAAAAAAAAAAAAAAAAGAAGTGATGACATAAAAATTATAAAATTATGATTGTTAGAAATGTAATAATGAAAGCAATCATTGTATGCTGTTAAAATGTATGATAGGGAAAACCAAATGTAAATTAAGGCTGGTAAATTGGGAAGTTTTGAGTCAAAACTGTGATGGGTGATAAGATATTTCTGAGATGAAGGATCTTAGTCAATCTAGTATAGTATAGCAGAGAATAAAATGGTTAAAAACTGGGTAAAAAGAATTAGGGTAGTGCTAAGTGTATGATCAGGCAGACAGTCATGTGAAGAATACCTGACTGAAATATTAGATTGATGCAAAAGTAATTGCAGGTTTTGCCATCAAAATTGAAAGAAATATTAACAGATTCCTTATTCCTAAATGAAGAGCAGAATTTATGTGAAGAAAGGAATAATTGATGTTCCAGACCTGGAGAAAACTTAACGAGAGGCATAGAGTTAAGGCAAGGCACTGTAATTATTGTACTGTGCTATTCATGGAATTGGCAAGTAACACTACTGGAAAGGTAGGCAGAGCCAGAAAGCCCATGAGTCTTGATGTCTTTCCTCAGTGTGAATGCCAGATGTTCTTGGTCTGGCCATATCATCGGAGTTGTAACATGTGTGTTCGAATACATGGGTCTCAGAGGGCAACTTAAAGATGGGTTTTTCACAATGATTCTGAATTCCCTAGCACATTATAGCAGAGATTTTCAATGCATGCAGATACAGAGCAGTTGCCAGTTCTTTCCCTTGAATATAACAGCTACTTACTGCCACCATGTGGAAGTCTTTAAGTTTAAATAAACATGAATATCTAACATGTTCTAACACATAGATTCTTTTAGATCTACAGTCGGAATGTTAATTTTTAAAGAGGTATGAGAAAGTCCTGTGTGTTTTTCAAGGAGAATCATCTGTGTCTTCTGTAAGCCTTAGATGTACATCTGTGGCATTAAATCAGACATTAAGCTACACCTAACTCTGCATTACAGTGAATGTATGTTTGTGCTTAAGGTTGAATTTGTTCTGATATTTATTAATTGTCTTGTTTTCTTATCATTGTTATATTACTTAGATTCTTCCATATATTTTAACCCTCCATTCCAATATCCTGCCTCTCTTGTTATTCAAGTAAGAACTGATTCCTTGAAAATCTTTATTTTTACCTCTCCACTAATATAATTTAGCTCTGTTGTTTTTCCCCACAAATACTGAACTCTTTAAAGACAAATTTTCTTTGTCTCATCCTGGCTCATGTACTATCTCTGCTGTTGAAGAAACATAGCTAATTGAATCTAAGGTATTCTATACATAACCAAAGATTTAATGTCTTGGAGGTTATCAAACATAACTGAAACTTAAAAAGCATATAGATAAAAATAAGACCATTTAAGGCCTAATGCTATCATTTTTTGTGTTCTGTTTACTCTAAGACTCATATTAAGGCTTCCTTGTCCAAGAATCCCTTTGTAACAGTGGAACCAGGTATACACATTACAGTTACTGGGAGCATTTACAAAAATAGATTAGCTGGATAGTCCCACCCTAGACGAATTAAATCGGAGTTCTGGCATGGACATTGGTAATTTTTAAACCCTCCTCAACTGATTCTAACATGCCACCAGAGAACCACTGCTCTATATAAAAAAGCTTCCTTAATTTAGGACATTATAGAAACAACAAAGGAATTGATAGAGCATCAGTGGATGAGAAATATTGAATGACAACTGCATACTGGTCAACGTTCAATTAATAGAAATCTATAAATATAAGATGGCCAGATGTAGTTGCTGACGCCTGTAATCTCAGCACTTTGGGAGGCCAAGGTGGGAGGATTGCTTGAGACCAGAGTTCAAGACTAGCCTGACCAACATGGCAAAACCCCGTCTCTACCAAAAATACAAAAATATTAGCCAGGTGTGGTGGCACGTGCCTGTTGTCTCAGCCACTTGGGAGGCTGAGGTGGGACAATCCTTGAGCCTGGGAGGCAGTGGTTGCAGTGACCCAAGATCGTGCCACAGCACTCCAGCCTGGGTGACAGAGAGCCGTCTCAAAACAAAACAAAACCTGTATGTGTGTATATATATATAACTGTATGTATAGATAAACAAAAAATGTATATATATACACACACACGTGTAAACTGTATGTGTGTGTATATATATATAACTGTATGTATAGATAAACAAAAAATGTATATATACACACACACACACGTGTATGTACTCATATATATTTTCTTGCATTACTCCATATATATATGCTATGTAATACAGTAAAATTTAAATGTCCTACTTTTCTTTTCAAGAAATTGGTAAAAACCCTTTGGTAAATGTAGCTAGGAGAACTGATTTTGTTTCACTATATTCCAGATTTATATTACAATTGTATTATCCAAATTCTGTGGTATCTCTTCATTTTGTTTCAGTATACTCCAGTATCAAAGCAGTTTGCAGTTGGAGAATTAGTTCAGTATGTCAATCAAGGTTCTTGTTTCTACTTAAAATTGTATTCTGCAATAATTCCAAGTCTTCATTTAACAGAGAATTAATTTACCAGTGAAGTTTACTTTTTTCAAAATGTACTTTGAAAATGTCAGCTTTGGCCAGTCGCCATGGCTCACGTCTGTAATCCCAGCACTTTGGGAGGCTGAGGCAGGTGGATCACTAGAGGTCAGGAGTTGGAGAGCAGCTTGGCCAACATGGTGAAACCCCATCTCTACTAAAAACACAAAAATTAGCCAGGGGTGGTGGTATGTGCCCGTAATCCCAGCTACTGGAGGCTGAGGCACAAGAACTGCTTGAACCCAGGAGTAGAGAATTGTAGTGAGTTGAGATCGTGCCACTGCACTCCAGCCTGGACAACAGAGTCAGACTGTCTAGAAAAAGAAAGAAAGAAAAAAGTCGGCTCCTTCTCTTATATAACTGAAAAATATTTGAGCATACTCGGAACATACATCCTACATTTGGTGCCCTTGAACATACATTCAATGTTTTTGGTCACACATGGGGGGATTTTATAATAATTCTCCCTGTTGCAAGAATCATAAATTCTAAATTTCATTCTGAAAATAAATTCCCTTCTCCATCCCACAGGCTGAAACATAGTTACCATGATATTGTCTGTGTAACATAAATTTGAGTCACTGTGCTTTCAGGTATGCAAAATCCAATTATTTAACCATTTTACAGTCATTCTGATATATATGGCATAACTAGTAGATTTTTCTATTTCTAAATGAAAGTTAATGTCAAATAATATTTGTTCATCTTTGGAATATGTACTTTTCTCCTCACAACCCTTTAATTCCATCTCCCATCTATTTAAGTCATCCCAGCTTTATTTTAATATTTTCAAAAAGATCTGGTAAATGAAAACAAAATATCAAGGAATATTTAAATTATTCCTCCTTTCAGTGGCACAATGGACCCTTATAGACCAATAAATTTGATTATTAAAAGAATAAATCTCTAAGAATAGATGCACTTTAAAAAGTGATAGGTTGGCAAAAGCAGGGACAGTAGATATTTTGTGATAAAATTTTTATTCCCCCAAACTTCTCAGGTCACTTTATTGACTTAAAATACTTGCCTTGCTCTAACTCAGAGTTGTAGTCTCAGACATTTGTAAAATGTGCCATAGACTAGGAATCGGTAGCACACACCTCTGCTCTTAAGGCTATATATGTATAAAGGTAACTTGAAAGCATAGGTCTGGCTCAGATTTATAGGGATTCATGTAAGCCACCTAGAGTTAGGGAAAGATTCTTAGGAGAATACACCTTAAGTTGATCTTAAAATACAAATAGCAACTACTCTAAAAAAGAGAAAGATTATTCAACTGGATGAATCAATACAGCAAAGGCAGAGAAATGGAGGACGTGCTACATTTCAGGAGCTACGAGTAGCTTGGCATTACTGAAATGTAAAATGCAAGACAAAACGTTGCTAGAGATGAGGCTGTAGAGGAGCTTAAAACCTACTGGCATGTTAAAGATCTTGAAATTTAATTTCTTGCCCCCCTTTTTTTTTTCAAATCATGCCTTTTGTAACCTCTCCAGAGATATCAACAAAATAGTGAGTTGCTTTTCTAGCCCCACCTCTTATTCAAATAGAGCAGCTCAGTTTCTACTTGTTGGTTTTCATTCATACTGACAATTAATATTTTACCTAATCAAAGCTTGTTAAGGCTAAAATCAAAAATTCATGCCTATATTGTCAACAATAAGAAACCAGATTTGTTTTTTAACTTGAGGATGATCATGATCAGATTTAATTGTAAGTGGATCTTTCTGGTAGTCTTTGCAGATTATGATTTCTTATTTTTATTTTATTTTTTATTTCTTTATTTTTTTTATTATAC
>NW_012122487.1:116272-137859 GCF_000951035.1 Colobus angolensis palliatus
TCTAATTAAACTAAAGAGCTTCTGCACAGCAAAGGAAACTACCATCAGAATGAACAGGCAACCTACAGAATGGGAGAAAATTTTTGCGATCTACCCCTCTGACAAAGGGCTAATATCCAGAACCTACAAAGAACCCAAACAAATTTACAAGAAAAAAGCAGATTATGATTTCAAGGTCAAGATTTGTGGCCAGGAGATAAGTTAGCATTTGAGGCCTTGATTATTAAGTGACTTGCCTAAGTGGCCAAAATTACAATAAAACATGAAGATTAATTTGCTAGTTACTTAGTTTCTATAACTTTTTCTTTGATAAAAGATATGCCCCTAATGAAATCATAATTGAGTTAAGATGATTAATACACACTTTAATAGAGCATGTTTGTTTTTACAATTCTCAACTTATCTGCTCATCTAGCGTGTGCCATATTAAGTGCTTGTCCTTGATTCCTCTATTCTTTATTCTTGATTGTCTGGGTGCTCCCTGGTCCTGCTCTGAAGGACTTCACTGATATGAGTTGTGGTTGCCTGGGACAATGAGCGAAACCGGGCACATGTCTTCAGCACCACCACGCCAGCCTTGGTTCTTCATCTTCTGGCTCTGGGGTCCCAAAACAACAACAGGGAACAAGCCTCGACGCACAAGTCCTTTTTAAGTCTCTAATTTCTGATTTGCTAATGTGCAAAACTAAATCAGATAATCAAGCCTAGATAGAAAGGTAGAGGGAAAGATGATGCCACAGCTTTGTAGGAAGAGCAACTAAGTCACATTGCAAAGGGGATGCATTAAAAATGGGAAGATTTTGTGTTTTTTTTTTTTGCAATCTGCCACAAAGTATGTTTTGCCCAAATGTGCCATATGAAATTACTTCTTTGCAAACTATCATCGTCTTTTCTATGTTGATAATGTATTAATTATACCTTAAATATTCCTTAATATACGGACAGTAATATCACTAGTATGAAGGCATTCATAATCACAGATTGACTTGATTTGACTTGAAATAGCTTGCCTTGGTTTCTTCACACTTTGTCCAGTACCTGCTGTGGCTTCCACCGTGGCTGCCCTTAAATCAAGAGTATCTACTTACTAGTTTTGGAACTAACTAACTGGATCTTGTTTAGACTGAACTCAGCCTTGACCTCATCAAATACTACATTCAAAACAATTGAAATAGCTGTCTTAAACTGACATTAAATATAAATTAGGTTATAAATATAATAATTCTTGGATATGATTTTGATATGTTTACTCATAATTTCATTATTGCATTCATACAATATGTTTTTAAAACTCAAACTGGCTTCTTTGCTAAGATTTTTAGTAAGTCTTTTAAATGCTGTTTTCAAATCATGCCTTCTAAATATATCTTCATCTAATTTTCTCCTTTTGTCCTCAGCCTTACTCATGAATCTATGTTAACTCTTCATAAGATTAGTAACTCGTGGAATGTTAAATCTAGAAAAAAATCGGGGTACAATATAATCCAAAGTCTTAATTTTTTATGAAGAAAGTAAAATGTAAGTAATTGGCTTATCCAAAGTCATACAGATACTTATAGGAGATGCAGAAATCTAACTTGCCTTTCCCATTTTTTCTTCGTCAGTATTTTTTTTTCTCTAAATCACCAGATGTTCTCTTTTATTTTCAATGGTAGGGCAAGAAGCAGTATTTGATCATGGCAAGGTAATGAAGGCACAGGAATCAAGAGGAAAGTAATACGTATTATTTAAGAAGTAATACATCCCTTTGTTGAGTGATTTGTTGGTAATGTGTGTGTGTGTGTGTATGTGTGTATAATTTTCACTCAGTCTCTCAAGTAATCAACTGTATTCTAAGAACTCCGGTTTCATAGTAGATGACGCTTCCAAGGCATGGATAAATTTGATGCTTATTTTGTTTGTAGGTTATATAATTATCCCTTGTTTTTAAGCCACTTATTTTATGGTATATGTAATCACATTAGGAATCTTGTAGCATTTTCTAAACTCCTATATGTTTTTTTGAACTCTAAAGCATCTGAATTTGGCTAAACACAACAAATCAGACTTTTTGTACTCCAGGCATTAATACCCATCTCAGGTAATATACTTCAAAGTGTCTGTAGTCCAACTATTACCGAAAGCCTCACTGGAAAGGTGACAGTTGTGGGGAGTTATATTAAAAACATGTAGGTCATCTATCTCTCTAGATAATCTATGAGTTGTTGGATCAAACTATATCAGTGAAAAGGAAAATGTTGGACCATCTAGTTTTGGAGCCTTGTATGACTTCATTCAATAGTTTGCATTTTAGTGAGATGGTAGATTTCTGGGAGAGTTACAACAAAATGTTTTCCTGCTGTATCCTGTCAGGTGATTACTCATTGCTCATTATCTCCTATGTAGCTAAGTGCCTCCCCCTTTTTTGATGGGCTCTGTAAAAAAATAAAATGATTTTAGAGCTAACCGCAAGAAAAGAAAATAATGTAGTTGTTTGGAATGACTAATTAGAACCATGTAGCTAAATATGCTTCTCTTTTTTACTTGAACTTTCAGGAAACAGAGTAAAATATATGACTCAGCTACACGATTTATATAAGCTCTTAAGACTTATTCAGTTGTGTATTGTTCATCTCTCCCCAACTCAACCTATTTTTTTTTTTTTATACTTTAAGTTCTAGGGTACATGTGCATAACGTGCAGGTTTGTTACATATGTATACTTGTGCCATGTTGGTGTGCTGCACCCATCAACTCGTCATTTACATCAGGTATAATTCCCAATGCAATCCCTCCCCCCTCCCCGTGATAGACCCCGGTGTGTGATGTTCCCCTTCCCGAGTCCAAGTGATCTCATTGTTCAGTTCCCACCTATGAGTGAGAACATGCGGTGTTTGGTTTTCTGTTCTTGTGATAGTTTGCTGAGAAGGATGGTTTCCAGCCGCATCCATGTCCCTACAAAGGACACGAACTCATCCTTTTTTATGGCTGCATAGTATTCCATGGTGTATATGTGCCACATTTTCTTAATCCAGTCTGTCACTGATGGACATTTGGGTTGATTCCAAGTCTTTGCTATTGTGAATAGTGCCGCAATAAACATACGTGTGCATGTGTCTTTATAGCTGATTTACATTTCTGTTCTCCCAATTTAATATACTATTTTTAGTTTTGATTTCTATAAGCGATTCCAAATTTATTGTAAACAAGGACTTAAAGCGTGGGTTGAATGGATGAGCGAATGGATGCATATATAAATGCATATATTCTGAATAACGACCATAATAGTTTTCTTCTGTCATTTTTTCTTACGTCATTATACTATTCTTTTCCATGCAGGCTTATTGCATAGGTACTGTTATTTCAGACTAGGAAACTGGAGTTTAAAAGAGTTAAATTGCTCAAGTTTAGATCAGCAATAAAAAACAATAAACAAAATAATACTAAAGCTCAGGGGTACTAATTACAGTACAATCCTCTTTACATTGTGGCATGATCCTAATAAAATTTCTTGTGAATTAGAGATAAAGTCAGCTACTGAGGTTGAATTCTTTCAGTAACATAAGTTCTCTGCAGCACAGCAATTTTAATAGGCAGTCAAGTACATGGGTTTCTGTTTTTTGAACAGAATTAAGAAATATTTTAAAATTTTTGAAGATAATATGTCATATAATGTATATTTTACTTTTCAAGTTCATTAGCCAAAATTGAATTTATTTTGTTTTTCTCAACATGATAGTAGAAAAATATTCTACCAATACAGTTTCTATTCTTAAAGAAGAGTACATTAAATTATTTTGTGATGCTTTGCAACATCCTGATTTAATTCTGTAATCTCTAATCTTTTCAATGGAAATTATGTCTTTTAATGGAGGTATCAAGTTTTTGTTCATTATTAATAATAATAATGGTGATGATTATGGTAAACAGTATTTATACGTTTCTATATGCCAAGCATTTATTATATATTTTCTCATTTAATCATTTCAAAGTATTAATAGACATGATTATTGTTATTAAAAAAATAAATTTCAAAATGTATATATAATGTTCTGAGGAGTTCACACTAGTATACAGAAGAGCAACGCTTTGAGTCTGTGTATGGATGGCTAACTCTAATCCCCATACTCAATATATTACTACTATAACAACAAATACGACTACTGGCACTTCTACCACCACCAGCAAACATTATATAATGCTTATTCCAGTCAGATAGTGTTCTAACAGATTCATGTACATAAACTTATTTAATTCTGAGCATAATCTTAGATGGTTTCTCATTTTAGAAAAAATAGAGACTCAGGGAGTTAAACTTGTTCAAAATTTCGGTTATTCAATGATAGAATTCAGATTCTCTCCTAAACAATCTCATTTAAGAAGATACAGACTTGTCTACCATTTTACATTCTCTGTCTACTTGCAGTTATTTCTTCCCTAGTTTGCTTAACAATTGTTTATGTTGTGAAAAATTTTCAGAAAAAAGTGCATTCTGACTTTATGAGATGGGGCCCATTTAAATCCCATCTGGTTTGCTTACTCCAAATTCCCCATTTTGTTGTCTAGAGATATTGACTTTATTTGTAAATTTTGTAAAAATCTCATGATACAGAGACCTGGAGGAAAGAAGAACTTGGAGATAGCTGTAGAGCTCAAGGCATATGTGTCTGACTTCACATACTATTTTGTTCATGGAAAAATACTCTGTGTAATTCTATGTGTGATTTATTTTGCTCAATTTTAAAGGTCATACTCCATGTATGATCCTTTTAATGTTCTGATGAATTTAGTTTGATATTATTTTGTTGGAGAATTTTTGCATCGGTATTCATTGGGAATATTGGCCTATAGTTTTCTTTTCTTCTAGTGTCCTAATCTGCCTTTAGCATAAGAGTAATTCTAGCCTCATAAAATCATTTTGGAAGACTCTGTCCTCTTCAACTTTTTGGAAAAATTTGAGAAAGATTGGCATTAATTCTCCTTTAATGCTTGGCAGAATTCACCAGTGACACCATCTTGTCCTGGGCTTTTCTTTATTGGAAAGTTTTTGATTCTTGATATACTTACAAATTATTAGTCTGTTCATGTTTTCTATTTTTTCATTATTTATTATTGGTAAGTGATATGCTTCTAGAAATTTGTCTATTCTAGTTTATCCAATTTGTTTGTATATGGTTCCTTTTAGTTTTATGATTATTTCTGTGGTATCCATTTTAAATGCTTCTTTCATTTTACATTTTTATTTATCTGAGTGCTCTCTTTTTTTTCTTGGTTAGTCTATACAAAGCTTTGTCAATTTTGTTTACCATCTTTAAAAAGAAAACTGTTCGATAATTTCTATTGCCTTTCAAGTCTTTATTCAATTGGTTGCTAAAGGGTATACTTTTTAATTTCTACATATTTGTAAATTTTCCAATTTTCATCCTGCTATTGATTTCTAATTTCATTCCTTTGTGGTTGAAAAATATACTTGATATGATTTCAATTTTCTTAAATTTGTTAGACTAGTTTTATGGTCCAACATATAATCTATCTGCTTTTGGATGGAATATTCTGTACCTGAATTCTAGGTCCATTTGATCTATAATGTTATTCAAATCCAGTATTTCCTCATTTATTTTCTGTCTAGATGATTTTTCTATTGTTGGAAAGTGGGGTATGGAAGTCACCTACTATTCTTAGGTTGTTACCTATTTCTCCCTTCAGTTCTATTAGTATTTGCTTTATTTATTTAGGTGCTTCGGTGTTGAGTGTATGTGTGTGTGTGTGTGTGTGTATCATTGTATCCTCTTGGCGAATTGACCTCTTTATTTTATAGTGACCTTATTTGTCTTTGTGACAAGTTTTGATTAAAGGTTTAATTGTTTTAAATATAGCCACCACTGCTCTCTTTTGGTTATCATTTGTGGGGAATATTTTTTCCATCCCCTCACTTCTACTCTGTGTATGTTCTTTAAGCTAAGGTGAGTCTCTTGTAGGAGGTATATTGTTGTATCTTGGTTTTTTATCCATTCAGCCACTTTGTAACTTTTGATTGAGAATTTAATTCATTTACTTTTAATTATTGGTTGGTGAGTACTTACTATTTCCATTTTGTTGTTTTCTGACTGTTTTGTGAGACCCCAGGTCTGACTGCTCAAGGCTGCTTTAGGTCTCTGCTTCCTGTATTCCAATTCAGCACTCCTTGGCCACCTCTGTTGTGGTTCAATTGGCTAAGGTGAGACTCAAGCTGCTGCTCCAGTGAGAACAGGTAGTAAACCTTGGTGTACATGGTGCTAATTCTGCAGACATATAAACTGCACAAGTTGTGGAATCATGGCTTCCTCTACCTATATTTCCAAAGGATTTCTTGGAGAGTCTTGGAACCACGGCAGAACCCTGTCACAGGGGTGGAGCTGTCACAGATAGCCTTCACTAGAGCAAGGCTTACTGGAGTTGTGGGTACAGGGCTGCCCATGAAACTCTGTAACCACAAAACCTCCAGCATGCCATGCCATGCCAGCCTGGCAGAGCTTCAGGGACCTAACTCCAAACCATGAGAGCAGTATAGGCTGCACCTAGAAAACCTATGGGGACAAGGCTACCCTGGGCTTTGGGGACCCAATCCCTGCCCAGTTGTGTCTGGAATTAGAGACATGTAGTCAAAGAAGACTGTTCTCAAGCTTCAAGATTTAATACTGTTTGCCCTGCTGGGTGTGGACTTACTGGAATTTATTATTCCTTTCTTCTTACCCATTTTTCATTTGGAATGGGGCTGCCTACCATCTGCCTGTCCCACCATTGTATTTTGGAAGCACTTAACTTGTTTGATTTCACAGTCTCACAGCTGAAGGGAAATTTGCCTCAGGATGTATTGTGCCTTGAGCAAGGTTTCACTCCTATATGATTTAGATGAGACAATAGACTTTAAATTTAGTGCTGGAATGAGTGAAGACTTGGGGCTGTTTGGATGGAATTAATGTATTTTGTATGTGAGAAGAAAATTAATTTTGGGGGTGGGGGCAGTGACAGAACACTATGACTTGAGGGGTTTTTTTCCCCTTCTAAAATTTATGTTGCAATTCAATCCTTGATGTATCAGTATGGGGAGTTGTGGCCTTTGGTAGTAGATTGAGGAATTAGGGATTAGGTGCTCTTGTAAAATAACTTGACAGAGTTATAGAGTTAGTTTGTCCCTTTTTGCTGTTCTGCCTTCCACCTTGTGAGGAAACAGTGTTCACCTCCAGAGGACACACAACATGCTATCTTGAAAGCGGAGAGCAGCCTTCACTAAATGCAGTAATCTTAATCTTGAGCTTTCCAGACTCCAAAACTGTGAGCAATAAACTTCTATTCTTTATAAATTACCCAGTCTGGGATAATATTCTGCTATGGTAGCCCAAAGGTACTAAGGGAATCCATTAACCAATTATAGTGTCTTAGTCTCTTTGGGCTGCTATAACAAAATACCTTGTACAGGATAAGTTATAAGCAACAGAAATTTATTGCTCAAAGCTGTGGAGGCTAGGAATTTCAAGATTAAGATGGTAGCATATTTGGTGTCGGGTGAGGGCCTGCTCCTCATAGATGGTGCCTTCTGTATGTGCTCACATGTTTAATGGGGCACACATTTTCTTCAGCCTCTTTTATAAAGGCATTAATCTCATTCATGAGGGCAGAACTATCCTAAAAAGTCCAACTTGTTAATACTGTCACGTAGATGATTAAATTTTAACATAACAAAGTTTTTGGGACATATTCAGAGTGTGACATGTAGCTATTATTTTTAATAATTTTGCCTTTAATGTTTTTTACTGGATTTAATAAGATTCACCATTATGCTATTAAAGTATTCTGAATTTAACAACATATTTAACTTTACCAATGAGTTTTATACTTTCCTATATTTTTATGTTATCATTTAGCATTTTTTGGTTTCAAATTGAAGACTGCCTTTTAATATATTTTGTAAGGTAGCCCTATTGGTGATAAACTTCCTTAGCTTTTGTTTTTCTGGGAATGAACTTATCTTTCCTTCATATCTGAAACACAATTTTATACAAAAAGCCAACATTATTATTGGCGGGCATTTTTTCTTCTTTCAGCACTGTGAAAATATCATCTCATTCCCTCCTGACCTCCAAGACTTCTACAGAGAAATCCACTCACAGACTTAAGGGTGTACCCTTGTGTGTAACAAATTGCTTTGCTCTTGCTGCTTTCACAATGTTCTCTTTGTCTTTTGACAATTTGATTATCATGTGTCCTGGGATAATGTTGCTTGCAGTCCTTTGAGCTTCAAAAATCTGGATGTGCCTGTTCCTTTCAAGATTTGAGAAGTTTTCAGCCATTATTATTATTTTTTATTTTTTTAAAAATAAGCTTTCCTTACCTTTATCTCCCTCTTCTCTTTAACTTTCATAATGTATATATATTTTTTGAGGATGTCCCAAAGGTCCTATGTGCTTTCTTCACTGCTTTTAATTTTTTTTTTTCTTTTTGTTCCTCTAACTGGGTATTTTCAATGACCTGTCTTTGAGTTTGCATATTCATTCTTTTGCATGTTAAAATCAGCTGTCAGTTCACTATTAAATGTTTTTAGTTCTGGCAAGGTATTCTCCCTCTTACAGATTTCTGTTTACTTCCTTTCTACGGTTTTTATTTCATTATTAAATTTCTCATTTTGGTCATTCATTGTTTTCTAGATTTGGTTTAGTTGTTTTACCTGTGTTTCTTGTATTGCACTCAGCTTCTGTAAGATAATTATTCTGAATTATTTCTTAGTTAATTCATACATCTTTATTTCTTTGGGGTTGGTTACTGGGTCTTTGTTTTCTTTGTTAGTGTCAGTTTTGCCAGTCTCTTTGTGATCCATGTAGCTTTGCAATGGTGTTTTAATTTTGCATGTGGAGGAGATAACCCATATTCCAGATTTTATAGCTTGCTTTTGGCGAGTAAAGGCCTTCTCATGTTGAGTGAGTGGGTTGATGGGATTACTGCAGGGACTGTAGTCAAATAGGGTTACAACTGATTATGTGGCTATTGCAGGGTAGGCAGAGGGGTCTGTGGTTGTGACCAGGGGCTTGGGTGAGTGTCAATTATGTCTTATTTCTGGAAGGGCCAGCCTGCCTTTTGCACCTTGGTCAGTAGAAATGATATGTAACACTTGATATGTACACTTCAGGGTCTGCAGTTAAGTCCACAGATAGCCGGCCTGTTACCACATGTACAGATGGTGTGGCTACTGCCAGATCCCTGGGAGGGTTCCTGCCAATTCACTGGGAATGTTCCTGGGCAGGCAGCATTGGCCCTGGACCATGACTAAAAGGGGCTAATACTGAATCACAGGGGGCTGCTTTAGGATCTGCAGTCAGATCCCAAGATGCCTCCTTGGGCTCCCTGGACAGGCAGGACTGTTCCTGGACCTGAAGCCAAATTACTGGGCCACCTCAAGGTGCACAGTAAGGACCTGCTGTTATCTGAGGTACAATGGGCGTGACTTCTCTCAGTCTCCTTAGTGGAATGCACTGGTGGAAGCATCAATGCCAAATGAAACCGTAGAGTCCACAGGAGGACAGGACTATTTCTGGGTCTGTTTCCAGGACACAGTCAATAAGCCTGTCACTTAGGCTTGGGCTGCCTTCTCAAAATGACCTTCCTCAGTCTTGGGCTCCACTGGGATTTTGCAACCTCCTACCTGGATCCTAAAGTTCCTACAAAGGCACTTTTGTCCCTTGATGGCTGTCAAATTATGGTTACTACGTGGGGATACAAGATGAGGGCTTCCTATTTCACCTTGCTGATGTCACAAGCCTGTAATTGTCTTATATATTACATATCTATAACTCCATCAGCTAATGCTAAACATCTTGCTTTCAACTGTCAAATGTATGTTAGAGAACTCAAGAGAAAAACAGTCTGTTAAATTTACCCAGGCATTTCCTCATTCTGTTGCTGTTTATTCCTGATTTTCCAAGTGTCTTTCTGTATACTTTCCTATTCTCTAAATAATTTTCTTTGGCAATTCTCTTAAAATAGGTGTGATAGCCACAAATTATTTTAGTTTTACTCCACCTGAGAATGTTATTTCACTGTCATCCTGAAGGATATTTTCAGGATAAAGAATTTTGAGGTGACAATTATTTTCTTTCAACACTTTCAAAATATTGTGCCATTTCTTTCTAGTCTTCATGAGAAATATACCGTTAGTTGAATCCTTATTTTCCTATTGGTAATATGTCATTTTTCTGGATGCTTTCAAGATTTTGTTTTTTTTTTGTTTGTTTGTTTTCACTACTATTATTATGATGTGTCTACACATTACTTTCCTTGAGGCTATTCTGTTTACAGTTCTCTGAACCGACTGGACATATAAGTTTCTGCATTTGCCGAAATTAGTAGGTTTTCAGCCATCATTTCTTCAAAAGTTTTTTTTTAACACTATGCTCTTTTTATTCCCCTATTTCTGGAACCCTAATGACACACATTTTAGACCATATTATTCAATTGTCTCCTGATGTTCTGTTTATTTCTTAAAATCATTATTTTCTTTGCTCAGATTCAATAAGGTTTATTGATATATCTTCAGATTCACATATTATCTTCATTTTTGCTATTGTGTTCTTCCAGTGAATTTTCTATTTTGGTTAGTGTATTTTTCAGTTGGTGACTTACCATTTGAACTTTCTTTATATTATATTTTTGCTATGACATTCTATTTTAAGTTTGTTCCAAAGTTGCTCACTCAACATTTCTTTAAAAGCTGCCTTAAAGTCTTTATTAGATAACTCCAACATCTGTATCACTTCATCATTGGCATGTGTTGGTTATCTTTTGGTGTGTAAGTTGAGATTTTCATGATTCTTTATATTCTGCTGAGTAATTTTGAATTATATCCTAGACATTTTGAATATTGTATTATGAGACTCTGGGTTCTTTTTAAAACCTGTGGATAATGTTGATATTTTTGCAGGCACTTGTCATGTTTTGGTTGAGGCCAGAATGTCCAACTCAACTACATGGACTATGTTCAAATGTTAGCTCAATGGTTAAAGTTTGCCCTGCCATATAGATTGGTCTCCCATGTGTGGCACCCAGAGTTCAGCTTGGAAACTGTGTGGTGTATGCACATTAGCTCAATTCTCTAATTTGTATGCCAATTAGGATCAGATTCATGCATTTGTAGGTCAGGGCTTACTTTTAGTTTTTTGGCTTTGGGCAGCTGGATGCGTTTTATGTTGCAATCAGAGAAAGAATATAAAAGAAAGAGAACATGTTTGGTTTTGTGTAATGAGAAGTCTAACAAGTTAAATTCAGGACTTGAAAGCATGAGAACATGAGTTCAGAAGAGACATCAAAGAGGAAATATCCATTAAGCATTTGGAATTAAAAATCTATATCACAGGAGAAATCACAGTGTTACTTCTATCCTCAAGGAAGCTAAATTCCTAGAAATGTAAAGAGCAGTCTTTTATACCCAACCCTCCATATTAAAATCTGTGATTTGGAGCAAATATTTTGTGTGCATCAAGTGACCAATTTGCAAATGGCAGCAGTAATATATTTTTGAATACCCTTTTAGATCTTAATGAGAAGTTTTGTATGTGTGCCAATAATAATTAATACATATTTCCTTGACTCACCACCCTTTGGGGAAAAGAAATATCCTGTCTTATAACAGCTATGCCTTTAAATCAAATGGTGCATATCTTTGTAAAGCCTGTAGGAGTTACTGATTATGAATCTCAAGGGCTCTTGTTCAAATCTGGCTCCTTTGAAGTGCAGGACATACACACACATAGCAGGCGTAGATATTGGATGGAGACCCTGCTGAGTGGTTAAGTCTCTGCTTGCTGTGTCTAAACCATTTGGCAGGCACAACAATCTTCTTTTCCTTCACAAGCCTAAATTTGTCCCATTTGGCAAACAAATAGTAGACCTCCCTCAATGCATAAAATCATCCAATCATGGTTATTGGCAACTAAAAAATTATAGAAGGGTGTGAATCAATTTAGTATCTTGTATTTCACTTCGAATCATTGAATGTCTATCTCATTTATCTTTTAGTATATATTGAAAAGATTATATATCAATGATGGATGAACATCCTAACTAATAATGTCTAGTATATTTTGGCAATAAATAATTTCAAAACCTAAGATATCTTACTTGGCCCTATGCATTTCTGTATAGAAGGTAGGAAAGTCACCCTGAACAGTGATGCAAAAATTACTGCTTATTTTTGAAATAGAAACCTGACCATATTTCTCCCTTGCCCATAAAAATTCAATTGCATATCCAATATTTGATAAAATCCATGTTTCTTTATACGGTATACAATTTCGATGCTCAAAATATGAACATCATTACTTGTGAGCTTGTTAGAAATGCAGACTATCAGGCTCTTCCCCAGACTTTTCTAGTCAGAATTTTCATTGGAATAAACACCTCAAGTAACTTTCACGCACATTAAAATTTGAGAAGCACTACTATATATGATTCTTTAGAATGTTCCCCCAATCTGATACTTCTTTCCTTATATCTAGGATTCTTTCAACATGTTCACCAGACTAGCCTGAATATTCTAAAGCCTAGCCACAGTAATACCATCTTTCTCTGAACTTTTCCCTTTTCTTTGCCTAGGTTTTATTATCAATTCCTTCCTCAAGTGGCAATCTACATTCTTATGCCAAGTTCAAATGTCACTTCAATTTTCTCTAAAAGAACTATTCTCTTCAGTTTCTGGACCAAAGGAACCAAAAAGAAAACTCTAACACTCTTTCTTACCTCTATTATTGCTATAGTATTGTAGTTATGGATAAGGGAGGCAGTATGGCATCATGTTTAAAAGTGGTGCTCTGGTGTCAAACAGTCCTAACTTTGAATCACTGCATGTAATAACTAGTGGACTTTGGAAAAGTCATTAAAATCTATGTTTTAGCCATTTTGTTTACAATATGCAAATAGTAATAGTACATATGTCATTAAGTTGTTATTGTATTTGAATTATATTATGAATGCAGGGCACAGATGCATATGTGCTAATTTTCCCCATGACTATGAATTTACCTGTTTATTTTCTCACTAGGCTATGTAGATTAGGAGTTAAGGGCAAAGAGTATATGTTAGTCATTCTGTTAACCGTTCCCACTCTGCTCCTACCACATAGTAAGCATTTAAAAAGCAAGGAAAATGAGATGCGATGCTTGCCCAAAACTACATTTCAAAGTTATGAATAGCATCAAAGCTAGAATTCATGTCTACATACTTCCAATGTGCACTCATCCCTCTGCCTGTTTCCTATAGACTGTGCCTACATATACTTGCATATATATTCACACAGAAATGCTGTATATACTTACCAAAAGTTTAAGGCATGTACTTTAGAACTTTCTCCAGAAAAATAGACATTGAACATATTTTAATGAACTTCTCACCATATTGGCTGTGGCGAGAAGTAAATATAGTTCCATAAGAAACATGAAAGACTAGTAATTTAAACAAAATCCAGCCAAATCTTCTGAAATAACTAAGAATCAAGCTATCAATGTAGATCATACATGGCTTCATGTGCTATGTCATTTCCAGTGGGACGGTGGAAAGTTTCGGTTTAAGATTTCAGAGACAAGCAAATAAAGACAGTAAGAATGAGATCAGGGTAAAAGAAAATCAGAACAAAAAAAGATGTGATCCTAAGACATGGTGATTATTTGATACTCATCTTGTGGTCTGACAAGGAATGCTGTTAAACTAGTTTGGACAGCCTTACTGGTAGGCAGTTATTTTTCTCTCTCATGCAGACCTCTATTTGTACTTGGAAATTTCATGATCATTTCTATTAGACAGTGGGAAAGAGAATTAAAGATGAAAGTAAGGTCAGACGTGTTGGCTTACACCAGTAATCCCATCACTTTTCGAGACTGAGGTGAATGGATCACTTGAGTCGAGGAGTTTGAGACCAGTCTGGGCAATAGGGTGAAACCTCATCTCTAAAAAAATACAAAAATTAGATGTCCATGGTGGCAACATGCCTGTAGACCCATTTACTTAGGAGGCTGAGGTGGGAGAGTTCCTTGAGCCTAGGAGGTCAAGGCTGCAGTGAGCTGAGATCACGCCACTGCACTCCAACCTGAGCAACAGAGTGAGACCCTGTCATTAAAAAAAAAAAAAAAAAGATGAAAGTAAAAATAAGTTGACTACTTGTTCATAGTTCTTAGAAAATGCCTACATATAGGATGTAAAAGTTTTATTGGCTAAAATTGTATTTCCTGATAAAACCTCACTGTCCGGCCCCAGCACCGACTGCTACGGACGAAGGAGAATTCATTCTTTTCATGAAGATTATTGTTTCTGCTTAGTATTAACATATTATGAATTAAAATGCTCTTAATCAAGGAGTTCAAGCATAAATGATATTTTCACAGCAGCTAGTTATGCTTGAATTTTAGCTCCTCTTTCTCAGTAAGATATTTTAGCAATACAACTCAAAACTGAGAGAATAATAGCTTGCATTTATTAAGCATTTACTAGAAACCAAAAGTGACTTGTGTGTTCCACTGATCTTCTCTAGAAAGAGCTAATGTAAGCTTTCTTGCTGTTTTTAAAGAAAAAAAATGACATGAGCTCATACTGGTAATTCTCATTCAAATTCAGGATCATGGACTTCCATTTAATCTCCCCAGTTCTGTACATCTTTCTTTCAGAGTGAGAAATCCAAGAACCCAGCAATGCATCATAATTATTCATTCATTTTATTTCACTTTGCACACATAACATTTTCAGAATAATAATGCTAACACTACTATCTATAAATACTAAAAATAGTTTAATAGTTTTTATTCTATTATTTTCATTCTCAGAACGTACAAATTACCATGTCTTAAAAAATCATTTGAAATAACTTCTTTCTATGTAGCCATGCTAGTAACTTGAAAGATAGGTTTATTTATTTAACTGTGCTATTATTTTGTAGATTTATTTTATATACTTAGCTTTGCTTTAAAATTATTTGAAAGGTTTATATGGTTCCAGAGTCAAATCTACAAATAATTAAATTTAGAGAAGTCTAAATTCTTTTCAAAATCCAGCTATCTGTTCTCCTCTATAAGCAACTAGTTTCTCCTCAATAGAAAACCATTTCAATTTTTGACTTTAATTTTTCCTACTTTAATAACAAATAAGCAATGCCTACCCCACATAAGACACATATTTGTATTCTTGCCTTTTGTAAGCAGTAGCTTATTATATCCATCTTGTATATCTTGTTTTGTTGACCCGTCTATACTTGATTTTCTACAGTACATAAAAAAGAATTTAACTCCTATTAATAGGTAGATGTAGGAATTAGATAAAATAACTTGCAGAAACCGGATTTAATAGTAATTCAGTGACTGTTAGTAAAAGTTGAATATGAAGTAAGATTTTTGATATTCTTATGAGAAATTAGAAGGGATAAGTAGTAACCTTGTCTTCATATTTGGTGTGTGGTCTTGACAAGCGTGACAAGGGCTACAGGGTATAGCTTCATCTGATAAAATTGAAAATTCTTGGGGAACCAATCAATCCAACTGTGAATTTTACAAACCATATGGAAGTAGATCAAAAGAATAGCACATAATCTTCTATATGTTTTTTACAGCGCTTCTTCAGGCCAAATCATAACCTAAAAACTGCAAGACATGCATCATGAAGAATCATTAGACTAGAGCTGATTTCATGACATTAAAATGAATCTTGTAATATTTTCAAACAACTGTGCCTCTATCCCAAGGACTTCACTGGCATTCCCCAAGCATTAGATTTTAAGTGTTTATAGCACCCTTGTTTCTAATAGAGTGGGAGGGAGAGAGGGAGAGAGAAAGAGAGGAAGGATGAGAACACAGAAAAAGGGCAGAAATGAGACAACGGAAAATGCGTTGGTTACTACTCGGGGGAACACATCTCATTCATTTATTTATTGACCAAATAATGTTCATTGTGGCCTTAGAATCAGGAACTAAGTCTGATATTACATAAATTTTTCCTTCACTGTCTTTGCATTTGTCTACTATTCTGACTTATTTGCCCCTATATTTTATATATATATATATATATATATCTCACTTTATTTATTTCTGTGGTAGACATAATAATACAGCCCACACCAAAGATGCTCATGGTCTAATTCCTGGACCCTGTGAATATTTTACTATACCTGGCAAAAGGAATTTTGGAGATGTGATTAACATTAAGGACTTTGAAAAGGGGAGAACAGCATATAAAGATGTGATGTTGGAAAAGAATAAAAGAAATGTGAGAAGAGACTTAACTCATTGGTTTAAAGATAGATAACAGATACCATGTACCAAAGAATGTGGACAACCCCTAGAGGTGGAAAAGGCAAAGAGACCTATTTTTCCTCAAGGACCTCAATACAGCCCTGCCGATATCTTTTTAGTCCAGTGATACCCATGTCAGACTTGTGATCTGTAAGATAATAACTTTCTGTTGTTTTAAGTCACTGTGTGGTAATTTGTTATAGTGACATTAGAAAACTAATATAATTTTTTTCAGATCTCTGAATAACATCACTTTTGTAAATAGGGCTTTTGTAATTTATCTATCTATAGCAATCACCAATGACTCTCTATTCCCTTGCCCTGTTTTTCTTCCTAACAACTAGTATATCTGAGATTATATAATCAGTTTATTGCTATTCTCCCCCCAGCAACAGAAGGTAAGCTCAATGAAGGCAGATTTGTTTTTTATCTTGGGCACCCCCAGTAACTAGAAAAATGCCTGGCATATACTAAGTAGAACCCCAAAATTATTTATTGTATGAATGAGTGAATGACTTTCAATTCCATAAAATTAGTTAGTCATGTTAAATAAGAGAAACCACCTAATCCAAGGGTTCTGGAAGGTGTTTTGGGTCAGTAAATGTTAAACTGAATTAGGTATTTTTGTATGTATTTATAGGTATTTTTATATGTATTTATATGCTTGTCTCCCACAATGGCTTACAAAGCTGATGGCAGAAACTTGGTTGTATCTGTCCCTGGATCTGCAGCCCATAGTAGGGGCAATCTGGGGAGCAGTCATGGAGGAGGTGGATAAATGTTAATTTTTAGCTGAACATTACTGCCTTAACCTGATGTGAAATAGCTATGGGTTTTTCTGCTACCGGTGAGAGAAAAGCTAAATGAAATAATTAGAATTTTCCCCCAGAATAACCAAAAATACAATTATATGAAAGTCAATACATTTAAAAAAGTACTCTTCATTTGGAAGAGCACTTTTTTTTTCTTTTTTGCTTGAAAACACCAAAGATATTTGTTTTGATATTTTTAAAGGGAAGGAATCAAGTAGTTCATAAAAGTAAAAGAAGTAAAACTAGGGCTGTCAAGACTTGAAAATATAGACTGACTCCCTAATAACTACCCGGATAAAACAGTTTTACAGAACAGTTGTCAATAGGTTTACCTTTTTTTTCCCCCAGTAAGGTGTTTGGGATTGCTGTGACCTAATTTTGGACCCTGCTGGGATGTGTGTGTTAAGCACTTATTTTTGCAGTTTTCTTCCATCACATCGCAGTGTCGATGTTACTGATGGACTAAACGATGGGGTCTGTGTATAAGCTATGGTAAATGAGTTCTCTCCTCCACCTCCTCCTCATTACTTCTCTTCTTGTTTTTTTCTTATCTCCTGTTTACTATCATTTCTATGCTCCATATTAGGTAGTGTGCTTGTTAATTCTGCCAGAAGGGAGCTTGTCTATTTTTACCATGCATGACAGTCATTAGCAAAATTAACTGATTTGTATTGACTTGATACTGTTTTGTTAATTGTGTGCTTTGTGACTTATGTTCTCTCATGGCACCATGTGGCTGTTCTTGGGTCTGTGCTATTTTTATTCACATACAAAACAAAAAAGATAAAAACATCAGTCAAATTCCCTCGAATGTGTAACACAGATCATCATTTCCAAGTCATTTGGGGGATTATATACATTTACAACTATGTTGCAGTTAGTTATTCTGATTTTGTCTTTTTGTACTGTTTATTTTGTAATTATTTTATTAGTTTTAGAATCTGTAAAACTAAATTCTTATCTCTGAAATGTCATGAGAATAGAAAGTTTAAGTGAGCATTTCATTTTAGTGGATAAATGGATATTCTCTTAAATGTGCTCACAGGAGAACATCTTGAGTGTCAAGGTAATTCCTGGAACTTGATAAAATACCATTTTTAAAGAAACTAAACCTGAATTTAAAGATCTTACAATAATGAAAAATTTCCCATATGGTATATGATACATTATTTTCACACAATATGTAAAAAAAAAAATCCCATTAAAACATAAATTAGGTCATATTCTTGTGCCCAAACCCCCAGTGGCTGACCCTTTATTGAGAGTAAGAGTCAGTCTAAATGACTTTGAATGATGTCTGCCCACACTTCTCACATCCATTGTGTGTCTATCTGCTCTTGTTTGCTACCACTCACTTAGGTTCTCACCCCAGCCACACTGACCTCATGGGTATTCCTTGAACATACTAATCTGGATCTCATGTTAGGTTATATATATTTTCTATTCTTGCTGGGTAGAATATTCTTCACCAAGATATTTTCTCACACTCTTACTTATTTCCAGATAGTTATTTGATTATTTTTAGATTTTTCACTATTATGAATAATACTGTTATAAACATTTATGTACAGGTTATTTTGTGGCCATATCTATATATTCTCATTTCTCATGGGTAAATATGTAGAAGTAAAATTGATGATTTATATAATAATACTATATTTAACCTTTTTTTTTTTTTTGAGACGAAGTCTCGCTCTGCTGCCCAGGCTGGAGTGCAGTGGCCGGGTCTCAGCTCACTGCAAGCTCCGCCTCCTGGGTTTATGCCATTCTCCTGCCTCAGCCTCCCAAGCAGCTGGGACTACAGGCGCCCGCCACGTCGCCCGGCTAGTTTTTTGTATTTTTTAGTAGAGACGGGGTTTCACCATGTTAGCCAGGATGGTCTCGATCTCCTGACCTCGTGATCCGCCCGTCTCGGCCTCCCAAAGTGCTGGGATTACAGGCTTGAGCCACCGCACCCGGCCTATTTAACCATTTTTAACAAAGCTATTTATTTTGAGCTAGTAGTAGATTTATATACAGTTGTAAGAAATACTGCAGAGATACCCCATGTACTCTATTTAGCCATTTTTCCAGTGTTAACATTTTGCAAAACTACAGAACAATATTACAACTGTGAAACTGACATTAATACAATGCATTGATATTATTCAGATTTAACCTGCTTTAAAGTACTCTGTGTGTGTGTGTTTACTTCTCTGTAATCTACCACTACAGTCAAGATAAAAATGTTCCATCACCACAAAGATCCCTTTTTATCCTTTTACAGACACAACCACCTCCCTTCCCCAACACCAACCCTTATCTGATCCCTAACAACCACTAATATGTTATTCATCTAAATAACATATTTAAGAATGTCACATAAATTCATGAAGTATATATATATTATCGATATCACCTTTTTTCCTCTGTATAATTCCCTAAAGATTCATCCAAGTTGTTGCTTGTGTCAATAGTTTGTTCCCTGTTATTGCTAATTACCATTCCATTGTATGGGAATACCACAATTTGTTTACTCATTTACCTGTACAAGGACATCTGAGTTGTTTCCAATTTTCGGCTGTTATAACTAGAACTGCTATAATTCTTTTTATTTTATTTTTATTTATTTACTCTTTTTTGAGACAAACTCTCGCTCTGTTGCCCATGCTGGGGTGCAGTCTCAGCTCACTGCAACTCTGCCTCCCGGGTTCAAGTGATTCTTCTGCCTCAGTCTCTCGAGTAGCTGGGATTACAGGTGCCTGCCACCACACCCAGCTACTATTTTGTGTTTTTATTAGAGATGGGGTTTCACCACGTTCGCCAGGCTGGTCTTGAACTCCTGACCTCATGATTTGCCCACCTTGGCCTCCCAAAGCGCTGGGATTACAGGCGTGAGGCACCACACCTGGCCTGCTGTGACTGTTTTCATGTGTACATAGTTTTCACTTCTGTGGGACAGACGCCTAAGGGTACAATTGTTTAATCACATGGTAATTGAGTGTTTAGTTTTGTAAGAAATGCCAAATTGCTTTTTCAACATTGGCCTTACAATATTGCATTCGCATAGGTAGTATGTGAGTAATTCAATTTCTCTATATCCTCTCCAGCATTTATTTTTTAATTTAGCCATTCATGCAGGTAAACGAATATATCTGGTTGTGGTGTTAATCTGCATTTGCCTAAAGGTAATGTTGAACATCACTTCCTTTGCTTATTTGCCATCTGTATATCGATAAAATATCAGCACATTTTCTATTTGGTGCGTTTGATTATTTTAAGGTTGATTTTTGAGAGGTCTTATATATTCTAGGTAACAGTCCTTTTTTTGGTAATGTGTGTTTTCTTCCCGGTCCCTAGTTTATTCTTTTCACCCTCTTAATAGAGTCATTGGCAGAGCAAATGTTTTAAATTTTGATGAGATTCAGATAATCAGTTCTTCAATTTATGGATGATGCTTCTGGTGTCCAATCTCAGAACTCATCGCCAAGCCCTAAAACCTGAAGATTTTCTTCATTTTGTCCCCTAAAACTTTTATAGTTTTTGCTTTACATTTATTTATTTATTTTATTATACTGTAAGTCCTGTGCAGAACATGCAGGTTTGTTATATTGGTATCCACGTGCCATGGTGGTTTGCTGCCCCCATCAACCCAATGCTATTCCTCTCCTAGCCCCCCACCCCCTGACAGGCCTGGTGTGTGATGTTCCACTCCCTGTGTCCATTTGTTCCCATTGTTCAACTCCTGCTTATGAGTGAGAACATGTAGTGTTCGGTTTTCTGTTCCTATGTTAGTTTTCTGAGAATTATAGTATCCAGCTTTATCCATGTCCCTGCAAAGAATATGAACTGACCCTTTTCATGGCTGCATAGTATTCCATGGTGTATATGTGCCACATTTTCTTCATCCCATCTATCATTGATGGGCATTTGGATTGGTTCCAAGTCTTTGCTATTGTGAATAGTGCTTCAATAAACATACGTGTGCTGTGTCTTTATAGTGGAATGATTTATAATCCTTTGGTTGTATACCCAGTAATAGGATTGCTGGGTCAAATGGTATTTCTGGTTCTAGATCCTTGAGGAATCGCCACACTGTCTTCCACATTGGTTGAACTAATTTATACTCCCACCAACAGTGTAAAAGCGTTCCTGTTTCTCCACATCCTCTGTTGTTTCCTGACTTTTTAGTGATTGCCATTGTAACTGGTGTGAGATGGTATCTCATTGTGGTTTTGATTTGCATTTCTGTAATGACCAGTGATGATGAGCTTTTTTTCATGTTTGTTGGTTGCATAAATGTCTTCTTTTGAGTAGTGTCTCTTCATACCCTTCACCCACTTTTTGATGGGGTTGCTTTTTTCTTGTACATTTGTTGAACTTCCTCCCTTTGTCTGATGGGTAGATTGCAAAAATTTTCTCCCGTTCTGTAGGTTGCCTGTTCACTCTGATGGTAGTTTCTTTTGCTGTGCAGAAGTTCTTTAGTTTAATTAGATCCCATTTGTCAATTTTGGCTTTTGTTG
>NW_012122487.1:137909-140142 GCF_000951035.1 Colobus angolensis palliatus
AATTAGATCCCATTTGTCAATTTTGGCTTTTGTTGCCATTGCTTTTGGTGTTTTAGTCATGAAGTCTTTGCCCATGTCTATATCCTGAATGGTACTACCTAGGATTTCTTCTAGGGTTTTTTATGGTTTTAGGTCCAACAGTTAAGTCTTTATTCCATCTTGAGTTAATTTTTGTATATGGTGTAAGGAAGGGTCCAGTTTCAGTTTTCTGCATATGGTTAGCCAGTTTTCCCTGTACCATTTATTAAATAGGAAGTCCTTTCCCAATTGCTTGTTTTTGTCAGGTTTGTAAAAGATTAGATGTTTGTAGATGTGTGGAGTTATTTCTGAGGGCTCTGTTCCATTCCGTTGGTCGATATATCATTTTGGTACCAGTACCATGGTGTTTTGGTTATTGTAGCCTTAATTTAGGTAGCATGATGCCTCTAACTTTGTTCTTTTTGCTTAAGATTGTCTTGGCTATATGAGCTCTTTTTTGGGTCCACATGAAATTTAAAGTAGTTTTTCTAATTTTGTGAAGAAAGTCAATGGTAGCTTAATGGGGATAGCATTGAATCTATAAATTACTTTGGGCAGCATCGCCATTTTCACAATATTGATTCTTCCTATCCATGAGCATGGAATTTTTTTGTTTGTTTGTTTCTTCATTTCCTTAAGCAGTGGTTTATAGTTCCCCTTGAAGAGTTTGCAAAATAACCTGCTGGTATCATAATGACAGGATCAAATTCACACATAACAATATTAATCTTAAATGTAAACAGGCTAAATGCCACAATTAAAAGACACAGACTGGCTAATTGGATAAAGATTCAGGACACATCAGTTGCTGTATTCAGCAGACCCCATCTCAGATGCAAAAACACATATAGGCTCAAAATAAAGGGATGGAGAAAGATTTACTAAGCAAATGGAAAGCAAAAACAAACAAACAAACAGTGGGGGTGCAATCCTAGTCTCTGATAAAACTGACTTTAAACCAACAAAGATCAAAAAAGACAAAGAATGGCATTATATAATGGTAAAGGGATCAATGCAACAAGAAGAGCTAACTATCCTAAATATATATGCACCCAATACGGGAGCACCAAGATTCATAAAGCAAATTCTTAGAGACCTACAAAGAGACTTAGACTCCCACACAATAATAGTGGGAGACTTTAACACCCCACTGTCAATATTAGATCACTGAGATAGAAAGTTAACAAGGATATGCAGGGCCCTGAAGTTAGCTCTGGACCAAGCGGACCTAACAGACATCTACAGAACTCTTCATCCCAAATCAACAGAATATACATTCTTCTCAGCACCACACAGCACTTATTCTAGAATTGACCACATAGTTGGAAGTAAAACACTCCTCAGCAAATGCAAAAGAATGGAAATCATAACAGACAGTATCTCAGGCCACAGTGCAATCAAATTAGAATTCAGGATTAAGAAACTCACTCAAAACTGCCCAATTACATGGAAACTGAAAATCTGCTCCTGAATGACTACTGGGTAAATAATGAAATTAAGGCAGAAATAAAGAAGTTCTTTGAAACCAATGAGAACAAAGACACAACATATCAAAATCTCTGGGACACAGCTAAAGCAGTGTTTAGAGGGAAATTTATAACACTAAATGCCCACTGGAGAAAGAGATCTAAAATCAACACACGACATCACAATTAAAGGAACTAGAGAAGTAAGAGCAAACAAATTCAAAAGCTAGCAAAAGACAAGAAATAACTAAGATCAGAGCAGAACTGTTGGAGATAGAGACATGAAAAACCCTTCAAAACTCAATGAATCCAGGAGCTGGTTTTTTGAAAAGATTAACAAAATAGACCACTAGCCAGACTAATAAAGAAGAGAAGAAGAACCAAATAGACACAATAAAAAATGATAAAGGGAAGATCACCTCTGATCCCACAGAAATACAAACTGCCATCAGAATACTACAAAAACCTCTACGCAATCTAGAAGAAATGGATAAATTCCTGGACACATACACCCTCCCAAGACTAAACCAAGAAGCAGTTGAATCTCTGAAAAGACCAATAACAAGTTCTGAAATTGAGGCAGTAACTAATAGCCTACCAACCAAAAAAAGCCCAGAACTGGATGGATTCACAGTCATAGTCTACCAGAGGTATAAGGAGGAGCTGGTACCATTCCTTCTGAAACTACTCCAAACAATAGAAAAAGAGGGACTCCTCCCTAACTCATTTTATGAGGCCAGCATCATCCT
>NW_012122487.1:145097-153471 GCF_000951035.1 Colobus angolensis palliatus
GATTTACAATAGAAAAAAATAAATAAATCTCACTCACTTGAAATGATCTGCAGCAGTGGTAAGTCAGCTCTGGCTGTGCTCCACATGTCTGGTTAATTTCAGTATCCAGCTAGAAAGAATGCCATTTTTTAAGAAAAGGAAGAAACACAAATACAGTATTCCTACAGTGAGGTAAGGTGGGTATATATAATGGGAGCAACACTCTCATGCATAGTCTTATCTAATACTCTAATATACTAGAATCTACTGTCTTGGTAATGGATATTAAGTTTCCTTTTTTATTCAACATTATTCACCCCATCCCTAAGAAAGATGCCTCGAAAGTGTCACCTAACTACAGTATCAATCTTAATATTCACTTCATGTCCACAATATAGTTTCTATATGTTTTACATATCACTTTTCTTAGTCTAAAGATATATGAATAAAGTGGAAAGTTATGTCTCTATCCTCAAGATATAATGGAGAAACAAGAACATATTTATGACAATAGACACTTTCTTTTAGAAAAGGAAAGAATAGGAGGAACATTGCCATTACTAGTATGTAAAAATTCTGAAACCAAGAAATACAGATATTTGCAAGAGTTTTGTATATTGGATGAAAAGTATTTTCTTCAAAGTAAAACTTCTCCCCCGTAGGAGGAGCACCTCCATCCATTCTCTTTGAATCTTACCTCTTCCCTTTAATTTCAGTATCCTTTTTGGCCACATCTGGAAAGGAGAACATATCCTCTATTGGGAGAAGTAAATGTCTCAACCTGTTTTTGCCTGTAGAAGGTTAAGAATCCAAGAGTTATTTTAAAATTTGATACCAACACTCTTTCATTTTTAGCTGATGGTTCATTTGGCAGTGCAATTCACTAGAAAAAGATTTTTTTGGCTTTTTACCTACTTGATGGCAATTTCTTCTACATGCCAATAGACACATAAAAAAATACAGAGTATTTTAAAGATATGTTCTATAAATTTCATTCTCATTATGTTTAATTTATAAGGATAATGTGAAAGAATCTCACCATTACTTTATTGGTTACCTCTAAGACATTTTAGCCAATTGAAAGGATTTATCATGAATCCGCTGAAATTATTCAGAGGCTATAGCAAATAATAAGATTGGCATGCCCTGAAGTTGGCTTTTGTTTTAAGGTTGTCTTAATTTGTCATGGTTTCTCAAAGCATTTCTTGACTTTTTCTTACCTTTTTATTATGAGAGTTGCATCTTTCCATACTGTAGCTACTGAAATTTTTGGATTCTCTTTTCCCTTTCAGCATGCTTGCTGGCCAGTTAATTGTTTTCTGAGTTTTTGTTTTTTAAATACCCAATCAGATGTAGCTGACTGAAACTATGTGAAGCCCAGTAATCATCAACTTATTATCTTCCTTAGGTGACATATGACAAGTGATAGTTTTACTAAATTTTCTGTACTAGATACTATGGTGATAGTTTTACTGAATGTTCTGTCACAGGATAACATGACTTTCCATCACTTGAGTGTTCAACAGGAGCTTACTCAAGACCACATTTGATTCCATGTATTGTAGGGTTTTTCTTATGAAAGAAACGTACTTCTGTATCAGTCAATGTACATCTCTCTATATTTTAGTAAAACAAATGGATATAAGAATAAAGTTTTATTTCTCTCTCATAACTAATTAGATCATAACAGCTCTAGTTTGCTATGGTTCTTCTCTATATGTCTTCTTTATTTTAGCATCCATGCTATATGAATGGCAGAGTTAAAAAAATAAAAACTGAATATTTCAGAGGAATATTCAAAGATTAACCTAGAATATGATATACATTATGTCTTTCTGCAGTCCACTGTCCAAAGTAAGACACATCACCAAATCCACTATCACTGGCACAAGAATATTTGTTTCTCTTACAGTGAGGCACTTGAAGTCACATGCTAACAGAGGAATGTGCATAGTTTTTTAGAGTTGCAAAAAAGAATGTTTTGAAAAAGTACTGGAAACTACCATAGTGGGAAATAGTGGTGTACAACTTTAAGACCTAAGGTAAGACTTAATGAGAAGATTTAAGAAATACTTTAATGGAGGAGAGAGTATAGGCCACATGGGTATTAGGATTTACAGCCTATATAAAGACTCTGAATTAGGGACATATCTCCCATATTGAGGAAAAGTAGAGAGACCCATAAATCTAGAGCTGAGTTAGGGAAAGTATACTCAGTAAGAGGTTAAAAACAAATATAGCCTTAAAATTCATGTGTAAATATATTCCTTCCTATGGATAATGTCTACATCTCCATTATTCCATATTAAGATTCTTGAAATAGCCACTCAATGTTTCTCATGTCTCAAGTTTCACTTACTTACTCTTGTGTCCACGCTCCACACTATTAAAAATACAACTCAGAGTATCACTCTTGTGTTCAAAATCTTCCTCTTTCTCCCCATTAGCTACTATAATATTTATAATTCTTTAAAATGGTTTACAATGTTCTTCATTATCTAACTTCAGTATTTAAGTATCTCTTATTCCAAATGCTTGCAACAAGAAGTTTTTAAGATTTTTAGATTCTTTTGAATTTTGGAGTATTTGCATTGTACTTACTGGTACAACATCCCTAATTCAAAAATCTAAAATACAAAATGCTCCAATGAGCATTTCCTTTGAGCATCATGTTAGTGCTCAAAAAGCTTCAGATTTCATCAGTCACACAATCAGACATGAAATAATCCTCATTAATGCAAAAGAACCAAAATCATACCAACCATTCTCTCAGACCACAGCACAATAAAAATAAAATCCAAGACAAAGAAAATCACTCACTCAAAACCATACAGTGCATGAAAATTAAACAATCTGCTCCTGAATTACTCTTAGGTAAATAATGAAATTAAGGCAGAAGCCAAGAAGTTTTTTGAAACTAATGAGAATAAAGATACAACACACCAGAATCTCTGGGACACACAACTAAAGCAGTGTAAAGAGGGTAATTTGTAGCACTAAACACCCACATCAAAAAGTTATAAAGGTCTAATTGACAACTTAACGTCACAACTAAAAGAACCACAGAAGAAAGAGAAAACCAACCAAAAAGCTAGCAGAAGACAAGAAATAACCAAAGTCAGAGCTGAACTGAAGGCGACTGAGACACACAAAAAATTAGAAGGATCAATGAAGCCAGGAGATGTTTTCTGGAAAAAATAGTAAGATAGACCAGCTAGCTAGACTAATAAAAAAGGAATGAGAGAATATCCAAGTAAACACAATCAGAAATGACAAAAGGGATATTCCTACTGACCCCACAGAATTAAAAACAACCATCAAAGACTATTATGAACACCTCTATTCACACAAACTAGAATTCTAGCAGAAATGAATAAATTCCTGGATACTACACCCTCCTAAGGCTGAACCAAGAAGAAATTGAATCCCTACACAAACCAATAACAAGTTCCAAAATTCAATCAGTAATAAATAGCCTACCAACCAAAAAATGACCAGAACCAGATGAATTCACAGCTGAATTCTGTCAGATGTACAAAGAAGAGTTGGTACCATACCTACTAAAACTATTCCAAAAACTGAGGAGGAGGGACTTCTCTCCAACTCATACTATGAGTCCAGTATCATCCTGATACCAAACCTGGCAGAGACACAACACATACAAAAAACTTCAGGCCAATATCCTCAATAAACAATGATGCAAAAATTCTTGACAAAATACTAACAAACCAAACTGAGCAGCATATCAAAAAGCTAATCCACCACGAACAAGTAGGCTTTATCCCTGGAATGCAAGATTGGTTCAACATACACAAATCAATACAAGTGATCTATCCCTTAAGCAGAACTAAAGACAAAAACCACATCATCATCTCATTAGATAAAGAGAAGACTTTTAATAAAATTTACCATCCTTTGTTAAAAGCTCTCAACACACTATGTATTGAAGGAACATACCTCAAAATAAACATTAAACTGAATAGGCAAAACCTAGAGGCATTCCCCTTGAACACAACTACAAGACAAGGATTCTCTCTTACCACCCCTTTTCAAAATAATACTGGAAATCCTTACCAGAGCAATTTGCCAAAAGAAAGAAAGGGCATCCCAATAGGAAGAGAGGAAGTCAAACTATCCCTCTTTGCAGATGACATGATTCTATATCTAGAAAACCCCATAGTTTCAGCCCCAAAGCTCCATAAGCTGGAAAACAACTTCAGCAAAGTTTCAGGATACAAAATCAGTGTACAAAAATCACTAGCACTCCAATAAACCAAGAATAGCCAAACAAGGGCCAAACTAGGAATGTAATCCCATCACAACTGTGACAAGAATAATAAAATACCTAGGAATAGAGCTAACTAGAAAGGTGAAAGATCTCTACAACGAGAACTACAAAACACTGCTCAAGGAAATCAGAGATGACACAAACAAATGTAAAAACATTCCATACTCATGGACAGGAAGAATTAGTATTTAAATGGCTATATGCTCAACGCAATTTACAGATTCAATGCTACTTTTATTGTACTACCAATGACATGCTTCACAGAACCAGAAAAATACTATTTTAAAATTCATATGGAACCCAAAGAGAGCCCTAGCCAAGGCAATCCTAAGAAAAGAAGAGCAAAGCAGGAGTCATAAAACTACCCAACTTCAAACTCTACTACAGGGCTACAGTAACCAAAACAGCATGGTACTGATATAAAAACAGAAACATAAACAAATTGAACAGAATGGAGAGCCCAGAAATAAGGCCACACATCTAAAACCATCTGATCTTCAACAAAACTGACAAAAACAAGCAATCGGGAAAGGCTCCCTAGTCAATAAATGGTGCTGAGATAATTGGCTAGTGATATGAAGAAAATAGAAACTGGACCCCTTCCTTACACCATATAAAAAACAACTCAAGATGGATTAAAAATTTAAATGTAAAACCTAAAACTATCAAATGCCTGGAAGAAAACTTAGGCAATACCATTCTAGACATAGGAATGAGCAAAGATTTCATGACAAAGATGTGAAAAGCAATTGCAACAAAAGCAAAAACTTTTGGCATCTAATTAAACTAAAGAGCTTTTGCATAGCAAACTACCAAAAGAGTAACCAACTAACCTATAGAATGGGAGAAAGTATTTGCAACCTATGCATCTGACAAAGGCCTAATATCCAGTATCTTTAAGAAACTTAAACACTCAAGCAAAAAACAAACAACCCCATTAAAAAGTGGACAAAGAATGTGAACAGACACCGTTCAAAAGAAGACATACATGTGGCCAACAAGCATACGAGAAAAGCTCAATATGACTGATTATTAGAGAAATGTAAATCAAAACCACGATGAGATGCTATCTCACACCAGTCAGAATGGCTATTATGAAAAAGTCAAGGAATTACAGATACTGGCAAGGTTGCAGAGAAAAGGGAATTCATATACACTGTTGATGAGAGTGTAAATTAGTTCAACCATTGTGAAAAGCAGTGTGGTAATTCCTTGAAAAGTTAAAAACAGAACTACCATTCAACACAGTAATCCCATTACTGGGTATATACCCAAAGGAATATAAATCATTCTATCACAAAGACATGTGTATGCTCACTGCAGCACTATTCACAATAGCAAAGACATGGAATCAACCTAAATACCCATCAATGGAAGACTAAATAAAGAAAATGTGGTACATATATGTCATGGTATACTATGCAGCCATAAAAAGAATGAGATCATGTCCTTTGCAAGAACATGGATGAAGCTGGAGGCCATTATCCTTAGCAAACTAACACAGGAACAGAAAAGCAAATACCACAAGTTCTCATTTATAAGGGCGAGCTAAATGATGTTCTCATGGACACAGAGAGGAGAACACCACACATTTGGGCCTACCAGAAGTGAGAAGATGAGAGGAGGGAAAGGATTAGGAAAAGTAACTACTGGGTACCAGGCTTAGCATCTGGGTGACAAAATAATCTGTCCATCAAATCCCCATGATACAAGTTTACCTATATAACAAAGCTGCACATGTACCCCCGAAACTCAAATACAAGTAAAACAAAAGAGAAGCTTCAGATTTTGGAGCATTTCAGATTTCGGATGTTCGCTACCCTATACTCCAAGGCTAAGTTCTGTTATTTCCTCCAATCTCCATCTATCCTCATAATTGCATACTTCAAACATCCAGAACAATTTGTAACCCTTTGAAAGTTCTATATTGTACTCCAAGCTGAGTTTGAAATGCTTTCCCTCAGCACGGTTCAAATACATATTTGCATGAAGAATATGTAATTATTTTTAAAAATATAGTCAAAGTCTCACCTCTGTGGAGAAAATGCTATGCATTCTATGGGTTTCAACAAATGTATTAATAACATGTGTCCACTATTATATCATTCTGAGAATTTTCACTGACCTAAAAATCCTGTGTGCTCTGCCTATTCATCCTTCCCTGCCTCAACTACTTGACGCCACTGATCTTTGTAATGTCTCCATAGTTTTGCCTTTTCCAGAATGTCATACAGTTGAAATCATACAGTGTGCAGCTTTTCAAATTGGCTTCTTTCACTTAGTAATATGTATTTTCATTCCCTTTATGTCTTTTCATGGTTTGACAGCTCATTTCTTTTTAGCTCTGAATAATATTCTATTGTCTGGATGTAACACAGTTTATTTATCTTTTTGTCTACTGAAGGACATCTGGGTTGCTTCTATGTTTTGGCAATTATAAATAAAGCTGCTATAAACATCTGTGTGCAAGTTTTTGTGTGGACATAAGTTTTCAGTTTCTTTGGGTAAATATCAAGCAGTGTGATTGTTAGATTGTATGATAAGAGTATGTTTAGTTTTGGAAGAAACTGCTAAACTAGCTTTCAAAGTAGCTCACCATTTTGCATTCTCACCAACTACTGAGAGTTCTTGTTGCTCCACATCGTTGCCAGCAGTTGGTGTTGTCAGCGTTCTGGATTTTGGCCATTTTAATAGGTCTGTGGAGGCATCTCACAGTTGTTATAATTTGCATTTCCTTACTTACACATAATGTGGAGCATCTTTTATATGCTTATTTGCCATCTGTATATCTTCTTTGGTGAAGTATCTGTTTGTCTTTGTCCTATTTTAAAAATGTTCTTATTGTTGAGTTTCAGAGCTTTTTGTATATCTTATCAGTCCTTTATCAGATATGTCTTTTGCAAATCTTTTCTCCCAGTCTGTGCATTATCTTTTCATTCTCTTGACAGTATCTTTCACAGAGCAAAGATTTTTAATTTTACTGAAATCAAGTTTATCAATTCTTTCATGGATTGTGCTTTTGGTGTTACATCTAAAGAGTCATCTCCTAACCCAAGGTCATATAGATTTTCTCCTATATTAATTTATAGGAGATTTATAGTTTTGTGTTTTAATTTCAATTCTGTGATAAATTTTGAGTTAATTTTCATGAAAGGTATAATGTCTGTGTCTAGATTAATTTTTGGTTTTTTTGCCTGTGAATGTCCTGTGGCATCATTTTTGAAAACACCATCTTTTCTCCAATGCATGGCCTTTGTTCCTTTGTCAAAGATTAATTATCTGTACATATGTGGGTTTATTTCTAGGCTCTGTATTCTGTTCCATTGATTTATTTGTCTGTTATTTTGCCAGTACAACACTGTCTTGATTACTGAGGTTTTATAGTAAGCCATGCAGTTGGGTGGTGTCAGTCCTCCAACTTTATTCTTATCCTTTACTGTTGTTTTGACTATTATGTTTTGATTTACTTTTTTCTCCTGTGAAATCTTCATTGTTTTATATTCTATATGTGTCCAATTATATATTGCCCTAATAATTCTGCATAACAAATAATCACAAAGCCTTAATGGCATATAAAAATGATTAGTATTAACTCAGTGATCTTAGCTAAATTCACATTATCTGAGGTATCCTGAGGGGTTAGGTGGGAACAGTTTGGTCCAGAATGACCTTACAGCTAGGTCTTATGGCAGAGGTAGCATTCAGAAAGAGTAGAAATGTGCAAAGCTTTTTTTTTTTAGTATAATTCATATATATATTCTTAATTTAATTTTTGATTTCTATGGGTACATAGTAAGTGTATACTTTCATGGAGTACATATGATGTTCTAATATAGGCATACAATATATAATAATCACATCGCATTAATTGGGGTATTCATCACCTCAAGTATTTACTTTTTGTATTAAGAACATTTCAATACCAATCTTCTAGTTATGTTAAAATATACACTAAATTATTGTTGACTATAGTCACTCTGTTGTGCGATAAAATACTAAATCTTATTCATTCTTTCTAACTATATTTTTGTACCCACCAACAATCTTGACTTTTCCCTCCCTCCCCACTATCCTTCCCAGTCTCTAGAAGACTTCTTGAGGCCTATT
>NW_012122487.1:154566-156849 GCF_000951035.1 Colobus angolensis palliatus
AATATATATTTAAACAACGAATGTATTTTTATGTGCATTCTTAGAGATTTAAAGCACTTGTGAAATACTACATCAAAATTTGAAACTAATAGAAGTATGTGTTTATTTTAATTTATATTACTTTTGAAACTTATTAATCAACCTGAACTGCAATGTATTACATTAAATTGGTAACATGAATGAACTTTTGAATATACACTAATTTAAAAAAAACACAAAACTTAATTCCCATTTCCTTTAACTTAATTCCCATTTCCTTTGATTGCCATCAAATGCATTGTTGGCTTTCCACATCTCCTCTTTGCCTCTACTACAGCATACTAAAGAGGTTTTTTTGTATTATTTACGAATTTCTTTATAAATGCAGTCCGTTTTCTCACCATAGCGAAGAAAATAAATTAAACCTAAAGTTCAGTATTGGGACATATTATATTTTATTCTGTCTACTATTTGCATTTTATTCCCATGGAAGAGCTGATACGTTTAAGTTTTGAAGTAAAAATTCTATTTATTTGAGGATAATTTATAGATCTTCTCAATACATTCCAAAATCAATTTGTCAAAATGAGGGGAAACACCGCATGGCACATGGGTTTAAAACACTAGAGATGATTCTACTAGGCACATGATATTTAAGAAAATTATTACTCACAGCTATATAAGCATCTTTCAGTGAGAGACTAAAAAATTTGCCATGTAGCTTGAACCCAGGAGGGGGAGATTGCAGTGAGCCAAGATCGTGCCTCTGCACTGCAGCCTGGGCAACAGAGCGAGACTCGGTCTCAAAAATAAAAGGAAATAAAATTTGCCATGTAAAGGGGCTGATAAGAGAACCATTGCATTTAGAAGTTAGTTTTAACTGACTGCCAATGTTTACTTTAAGGTTGCAAAAAGAATTTAAGGACTGAATTCAAAAAAAAGAGCTGAATTTATCTGACTGTACTGTGACAATGGCAGATACATACAAACCTATTCAGGCCCTTAGCTACGTTCCAATTTCATGAGTTAGACATTCTGAGACAAAGCAGAAAGAAAGGTGTTAAAGATTAGACTTGCAAATTTCAAAATACATAGTGTCAGTCTAGTGATGTTTAAACATCCATTTAGAATAACTCACAGAGGAACTGTAGCATATTACAAAGTGGAATCATGAATATGCAATCGGCAAATGGTTCTGGAGCCTGATCACCATCTCTGTCAATTACAGCAGTCACTTTCTGTGATGGTACCTTGGCACTTTGACAGTGATTATACCTTTACATGATGTATTGAAGATATTATGCTTCAGTTGTTTATAAATAGAACCATATCTTACTCTTTTGCTGTAAGAATAGAGTGTTTTAAGTAAGGAAAATATTCCCCATAATAAATCTTCCACTTAAGTCACTCATGCATGATCAGACTGGGAATATTGTATGATGCCACTACCAAATGATAAAAGCAAGTTCCCAAATCCCTCTTTTTATTATTCCTAAATGCAAAGTAAAGTGCAGCTTTTTTCAAGGTAACTGAAAAGAACCCACACAAAGGATTCATTTACAACATAGTGTCCCTCCCTCTAAAGCAGTAGGCTAGTAAAAATAGAAATCCATTTTAAAACCTGAAGCAAAATGCCAAGAAAGAGGTATACAGATGTCAATCAAGGCAAAAATTATCTGACTATGAAGTAGTTTGGCTTGCTCCTTATCCTAACCAAACATTGTCTATTAGCTTATTTGTAGTCATCAACTTTGTGAAACCATGGAAACTCAAGTGGTTTTTTTACATAGTAATATTCTCCAAAGCCCATTTGCTTATATTTAAGGTAAAACTATTAGCGAGACTAAATTATCAGATAATTCCTCAGTTTCCCACTTAATTTTGTCTCTATATCTATATGAATAAAAACTCCAATATTTAAGGCTGCTACAGGGTATCTGAACGTACTCAGATACCCACACATGCAGATAATACATATGAATATTATATTTACTTCTTTGCAAATTTTTTACCCACATAAATTTTTATAGAGCCAACTTTATATTTAGCCATTGCTCAGGAGGTCCAGAAATTCACAGTTATGGAATACTACAGCTAAATTAAACTGTGGAAATCATATTGTTCAAATCACTTTACTCTCACCACCTTCCTGTGAAAAAGTTTCCAGATGAGAATGAAATTTGCTGCAGGTCACATAGCTAGTGTCAAAAGCAGGTTTTCAAATTAGAACTCTTCTTTCACAATCAAGTGCCATTTTCAGAAAACCAGTCTTTTTATATGTTTAACATAATGATATAAAGGAAT
>NW_012122487.1:156899-166343 GCF_000951035.1 Colobus angolensis palliatus
AGATATTATGCTTCAGTTGTTTATAAATAGAACCATATCTTACTCTTTTGCTGTAAGAATAGAGTGTTTTAAGTAAGGAAAATATTCCCCATAATAAATCTTCCACTTAAGTCACTCATGCATGATCAGACTGGGAATATTGTATGATGCCACTACCAAATGATAAAAGCAAGTTCCCAAATCCCTCTTTTTATTATTCCTAAATGCAAAGTAAAGTGCAGCTTTTTTCAAGGTAACTGAAAAGAACCCACACAAAGGATTCATTTACAACATAGTGTCCCTCCCTCTAAAGCAGTAGGCTAGTAAAAATAGAAATCCATTTTAAAACCTGAAGCAAAATGCCAAGAAAGAGGTATACAGATGTCAATCAAGGCAAAAATTATCTGACTATGAAGTAGTTTGGCTTGCTCCTTATCCTAACCAAACATTGTCTATTAGCTTATTTGTAGTCATCAACTTTGTGAAACCATGGAAACTCAAGTGGTTTTTTTACATAGTAATATTCTCCAAAGCCCATTTGCTTATATTTAAGGTAAAACTATTAGCGAGACTAAATTATCAGATAATTCCTCAGTTTCCCACTTAATTTTGTCTCTATATCTATATGAATAAAAACTCCAATATTTAAGGCTGCTACAGGGTATCTGAACGTACTCAGATACCCACACATGCAGATAATACATATGAATATTATATTTACTTCTTTGCAAATTTTTTACCCACATAAATTTTTATAGAGCCAACTTTATATTTAGCCATTGCTCAGGAGGTCCAGAAATTCACAGTTATGGAATACTACAGCTAAATTAAACTGTGGAAATCATATTGTTCAAATCACTTTACTCTCACCACCTTCCTGTGAAAAAGTTTCCAGATGAGAATGAAATTTGCTGCAGGTCACATAGCTAGTGTCAAAAGCAGGTTTTCAAATTAGAACTCTTCTTTCACAATCAAGTGCCATTTTCAGAAAACCAGTCTTTTTATATGTTTAACATAATGATATAAAGGAATAGTTCTGAAAGATGGAGAGAGTTAGAGAAGGGGGAGAAGTAAACCATGGGACTATGTTTTCTTGACAAAACTGTAGTCTTAGACTTAACACACAAAGCTACAGAAATAACTGGTGACTTGAAAATGTTCTCTCACAGTTATGGGATTTTCCCCCCAGACTAGATGAACTAAATCCTGGTACAGGACATTAATAAACAAAACAAACAACAACAATTAGAATGGATTTAAGATGTTCTAAAAATAAATGCTTACACCTCAACTCATCTTTTCTCGGTAAAGTCTTTCCACAGTCCACCACCATTAGGCTATAGAAGGGGAAATATTGCACAAAATAACAACCTAAAATTTAATGTTTATTTCAAGGAAATGTTTTTACATCTCTCTTGAGAGATGTAAAAAAAGTGTGAACAAAGGTAGAAATTCAACAACCCTGCCTCAGAGAAGAGAGAATGTGAAAACTACTGCCCAAAAGTGAGCAATATAAGAAAAAAAAATGGTGTGGTAATTCTGCTTTGTAAGTATCAAAAAAGAACAAATAGAGCATAGTATGCAAAAGGTAGATGAAGTGCACAGCGCTGAAGAAAATATTCACAAATCAAGAGTTATACCCAATCACTTCAAAATGTAGAACAATTTGGTATGACTAATTTAGTAAGCTTAGACTTTAAGCATAGGATTGAAAAGTATATTTAATTGAGATTGCAGACTTGTAAAAACACAGAAAATCACTAAAGAACAATAATCTCAAACTGACCAATAAACACAGCCAAAACTTTAGTTACTTCTGAAACTGGGACCTCATCATAGAGAAAAAGATTGGAATAACTCTAACCAATGTAGATAAAGAAGGCAAATCAATTAGGCCATTCAGAGAGAACCTGATAAATCCAGAATTAGATAAGCCTAATGAAAATAGTTATGTTTGAAGTAGAAAAGTCATCAAATGAAATCGCAGATACATTTAAATACTAACGATAAGTTCTCCTACAGTGAAGAACTATATCTGTAAATCAAAAAGTACAGTATTCAAAAAAAATAAAGTAAAATCAGACACACAACATCAAGAGGTTTAGTTAAGCTGCTGTTAAAAAGAAATTAATTAACCAAGGGATAAATCAGATTGGCATCACCATAGAAACCATCAATGTAAAATGAAAAAGCAGAATTTACCAAGTTCTAAAGAAAACCAATTGTGATCCAATATTATACCCAGCTCAAACCTCATTCTGGTGTGAGGATAAAGTTGTAGATGCTCAACTATAAAAAAGAAAAAAAGTAATAATGAGTAATACAGCATGAATCCTTCTTATAAACAACAAAACAAAACCTTAGGAGTGATAAACTTGAGCTAAATAAAAGGTAAATAAGAAGTCAAAATAATAGTGGATCGGAAAGCCATGATAAAATTATTGTAGATGACATGTGATTCCATTTAAACAGAGAACAGATGCAAGATAATTTCTTAAGTTGTGGCTATATAATCAAAGTTAATGTTATAAAACATATAAAATGGAATAAATAAGGGCATGAGGTAAAGGATCTAATGTCCTTATTTTTCATATCAAAGTGAAGAGATATTGTTTAAATTTGAGAGACCATATTTAAAAAGGAAAAAGAAAAGAGATTACAACCACTTACTTTTCTTCATAATCTCGTTTCTTACCTTAGGTAGAAAATCGCCTTTAAGATAGAACCTCATATAGTGAAGAAATATTTAGCTGATGGTCAACAATTACTTTATTGTTACTTAAGCTTGATTTTAAAATTAGCCTCTAGAGTGTTCACTTCAGCGGCACATAAAGTAAAAATTAGTTTGTGCACATTATGAAGTAAAATGGTTGAATTTACCTTCCCACCAAAACAATTAAAAAGCTGAACAAATATAGGACAAATTTTTTTTTTTTTAGAATTTGGACAGCAAGCAGCAGAAGACTGTAGTCACTGAGAGAAGCCACACAAGCAGGGTGAGCCCCAGGATCCCACTAGCTTTATATCTAGAGGCAAATTCTTAACCATGCTTAACCATTATATTAAATGTACGACAAATAGAGCACAGTGGATTTGTTGAGTTGAGAAAACGGATCAGATTTGAGGGAGCGTGAAATGACTAAAAACTGGGGAGATGCTGTAGAGAAGAGGGAATTACTAAGGAAACAAGCCCTAGAAATCTGTATAGGGATCCCCTTGAATACTAATCTATGCACTGATGAGGTGGAACTTTAAGAGTAATAAAATGACCCCTAGTAAGCAGAAAGCTAAAAACTTCTGAGCTTGCATAGTGCTGTGAGCCATCTGAGCTCTGGAAAGGCAGAGCGAACATTTGCTGATCACTCAATACATTCAGTAGAAACCAGAAAAGAACTATGGTATGGTAATAGGGATTACCCATCCCCAGAGTAAGAACTATTCCAAATGAGCTCTTCTAAAAGACTTTAAAATAAGCCTGGAAGTAATCAAATTGATCCACAAGTAACAGCTGCATACCTGTACAAAATCCAACATTTTAAAGGAAGACAACAGACCTAACACACAGCAACATACATTCAAAATATTGCAATTCCCGTAAAATAGGTATAATGATGAAAAGAAGCGGAAATATGTGAGCCTTATCCAGTAGAAAATCAAACAATGAAATTATCACAGACAGACTTTAAAATAAATATTATATGTTTAATGTGCTCAAACTGTATAGTTATACAAGAAAATAATAAAGGAAAATAAAAATTATTTTAAAAGGACAAAGTAGAACTTCTAGAGTGGAAGAAAAAGCAAAATAAAAAATTTACTGGATACATTTAACATTTGAATAGATACTGCAAATATAAGAAAAAAAGACTGAAAAAAAATTGTACAGAACTTCAAGTGTGTGTAATATCAGGTGGTCTAACATATGGGTCCACCTGATATTACAAGGGAAAAAGGGAAGAGAAAAAGGGAAGAGAAGCATAAAATTTTTGAAGAAAATAACATCTATGGTTTCCAAGTTTAAATAAAACTCCAGCCTTACTTATTCAATAATTTTACTAAACTCCAAGGAGGATAAACACAGTGAAAACCACATTAAATCGTGCCATAATCAAATTGCTAGAAAACAGTGCTACAAAATCTTTAGAGCAATAAAGACTTCTGACTTCAGCTCCTACATGAAGTTTGCAAGTTGTGACTCTCATACCTACACCAAAGAAAAGCCTGAATGAAATGAAAATCAATGAGTTTTCTTGGACTCATTAGAGAAGCAAGTTTGCAGGATAATTTATCACCACAAACTGTAGAGAGACAGGTGAATCAAGAGTCACAGTGCAAATCTTACCTGGAGTGAAAGCCACTGGAGCCATAAATTGATAAATACACTTAATTGGTCATTTTGATGAAATGTTGATGACTGATTGCAGATGAGCTGAAGAGTGAGAAACTGCTGTGGCTGCAATGGGCAGGGGGCGTGGAAGGGCAGGTGGAACATTGTGTGTTTTACCTCCAGGAACTCTACCAGGACCTCATAGTGAAGATCTGAAAAAGAGCCTTCTGTGGCTCTAGCAGAAGAAGGGAAAAATAAATTAGCAGAAGAAGGGAAAAAGAAATAAGCTAACAGCATTCTTCTATTACAAATGCCTACTGTCCACAAGATAAAGCTTTGCCATAGCTTTATCCTACTTGGAGGAATGGGCTTACTCTTACTCCAACCCTCTTTAGCCTTCCTGTTTCATGTACGGTGAAAGAAGGAATCCAAGAAACACTTGTGAAGGTCAGAGCCCAGGAGCACTGGCCCAATAAAATAGCAAAATTTAATATTAATATTTTAGAATGCTTCCTCTCCTTCACAACTTACCACCAAAAAAGCAGGGCTCTAAAATAATAACATTGTATTTCAGCTAAAAGAGTTGTGAGACAAAGATTCTTTAAGGCGGAATACTGAGGGAAGCCCAGGTCAACCAGTGAGACAAAAATAAGGACACTGGAGGAATCTGAAATCTCTGACACCTGCAGACACATACACATTAAGCATAACCCATCAAACATTAAATACAGTTTAAAGCACCCAGATTAACAAAAACTTTACACTAAAAGTGTACTTCAGTTCTTATTACCTGATATATCATGTCTGACTTTAAACATGGCAAAAGGCAAGAACAGATTCTGAAGAGAAAAAAAGTATCAAAACCAGATGCAGATATAAAGTTGATAATGGAATTATCAGAGTGGGAATTAAAATTAACTATAACTAATATATTAAAGGCTTTAATAGAAAAAGTAGAAAATTTGTTCTAAAGTTTATATGAGAAGATACAAGACCTAAAATAGTCAACCTAATAATGGAGAAGAACAAAGTTGGAAGACTCACACTACCAACAAAAGGAATCAGGGCTTCTTAGAGAAATACGTAATTCTAAGATTTGGACAGTTAATATGCAAGATAAGTTTTTAGCATCTTACAGTGTTTGAAAATGAAGAAAAGTTTAAAAAGTGAAACAAACATACTAAACACAATGACGTATTATGTCAAATGGACCAAGAGTCACCTGAAAGAGCTCCCATTGTCCAAAGCTGGAACCGTCTGAACAATAAAATAAAAAGTGGTATTGTATTATAAGCCAAAGTATAAACTACCATGTAATTATCCATGAATCCATATTGATATGAATAAATGACTGAGTAAATAGAGAAGAATGTCAAATGATATATGTAGATACTCTATCTTCAAAGAGGTGAAGCATAAATCTTTATTACTCAATTGTGAATTATGCATAGTGACTTGCTTCCAAATGGTGCTGTATGAAAAGGCAGAAAAAGAATAACTTTACAGTAAAGAAATCCAACAACTGCTACCTCAGTCAGCTAATCACAGTTTACATCTACAATGTTATGTACACTTGGCATACTGTGATAAAATGGTTTTTCCACAATGCTGTACCTCCATGGCTTACTTCTGTGCCTTCCCTCCATGTATCCCCATCATCCCAGTCTAATTATGGGAAAGCATCACACAACTCTCATTGCGGGACATCCTTGAAAATACCTGACTGTACTCTAGAAAGCTGTTAAAGTTATAAAAACAAGATTATCAAAATTCTTGTCTGAGAGTGTCACAGCCGAGAGGAGCTTAAGAGGACATGATGACCAAAAGTAATTTGGTATTCAGATGAAATCCTGGAACAAAAAAGAACATTATGAACAAAATCGGAATAGAATATGGACGTATTTAATAGTAATGTATAAATATTGCTTAATGAATTGTAACAAATATACCACACTAATGTAAAATGTTATAGTAGGAAAACCTGCATTTATGGGGGTAATGGCAACTCTGTACTGTCTTCACGATTTTTCTGTAAATCTAAAATGGCTCTAAAATTAACAGTTTATTTTGAAAAAGAGAGAATAGGTACACTTATGAAGACAGGAATGAAACTAAAATTGATACAGATTATTCATTAGACAGTAGGAAAAAATACTTGAAGAGCTAAAAGAAGAAAACTGTAAACTTAGAATTTTATATGCATCAAAAATGTTCTCCAGATCCTTCGTATTACATATAGAAACAAGACATAAATGTTTACTATCAGTCTTTCTATCAGCATTGTACTGATGAACTAACTCATCAAGCAAAAAGAAATATGAGCTATTAGGTTGGAAAAGTGTGATAGATTGAATTTCAGCCCAAATTCTTTCCCCCTCTTTATATCTGTTCTTTTCGTATATAACTTTCAAGTACTGTCCAAGTCGGGGCAGGAAATTTTACTCAGCCCTTAATGTTGTGATTCACTATGCAATAAGCTTTGACCATGTGCTATTAGTGAACAGGACACAGAGACTTCGCACATACTTACATAATTGGACTTCTTTACCTTTGCACCTCTACTTTCACCATGAGAACTTGCCCAAGTTGTTCTGAAGAATGAATGTGGGACATATGGAGCTTCACTGCAAATAGCCAGCCAACTGTAGACATAAAATGTAACTCAGGAAGACAAAAACAAACAAACAAAATATAAACCAAACAAAAATCCCACCAAACCTATGTCTCTTATTTCAAATTCACAATCTGAATAATTTATTATTAGAACAGTGAGTTTTAATGTCAACTTTCTATGAAGGATTATTGTGATAATACAGAAAGAGTAAATTTTTATTCTAAGATGATATAATACAATTTTATGTAGAAAATTCAAGATAATCTATAAACCATTATAATTCAAAAATGGATTAACGAAGTTGGTTGGATCCAAGGCTAATATAGAACATTTATTTGTGTTTGTATATACCAATAATAAACAATTACAAATAAAAATTTAAAATATGACTAATAATTTCATAAAAATTCACATAGCAATGATGCAGTAAAAGACATACAAGACTTTTGTTCTAAAAATTTTGAAACGTTATTTGGAGAAACTAAAGAATAATTAAACCACTAGAAAGCTTATGAAAGTTCAATATTAAGATGCCAAATCACTAAATATTGATCTATAAATTTAATATAATTGCAATCAACATGTCAGCAATTTTTTGGTGTAGATTGATGAGCTGATCATAAAACTTATATAGAAACAAAAGTTCCCAAAAAAGCTAAGATAATCTTAAATAACAAAGAACAACATTAGAGGTCTTATGTTCCCAATTTCAAGACAGGATAAAGTTACATCAATTGAGGAGTTAATTGGGCAATGTTAGACAAATAGACCAATGGACAGAAAAGCTAGAAATATACCCACATATTTACAGTCACTCCAATATAGTCACCTAATTAGTTCAAAAGAGGATAGAATTTTCTATAAGTGACACTAGAATGTCCAGTTTTCTATATGGAAAAATTATGAACTTTGAGACTTACTTCATACTATTCTTAAATATAAATGTGAAGTTGATCTTAGACCTAAATCTAAAATTAAAGCAGTCAAACTTGTGTGGAAAAAAAAAAACAGAACATATTCCTGACTTCAGTTTAGGCAAAGATTTCTTAAACAAGAAAAGCAATGACAACAAATATAAAAATCAACTGAATTACATTAAAATTAAAAACTTCTGTTTCTCAAAATCATGATTAAGAATTGAATAAGCAAGCCAAAGACTGGAAAAAATATTTACAATACGAGAATCTGGTAAAAGGCTTATATCCAGAACACATAGTACACACAAAACAATCAGGAAGAGGCAAACAATCCAAATTTTAAAATGGCAGAGATGATCAGGCAATTCACAAAGTAGCATATTCAAACCAAAGGTATATGAAAAGGAACTCAACTACATTACTATCATTACCCATCAGGAAAATGAAAATTAAATTCAAACTAAGATTATATTTACACATTTGCCAGAATGTTTAAGTAAAAAATAATGAATACTAAGTGTCAGTGAAAATGTGGAGAATTTCGCTGGTGGGAGGGAACATTTTTACAATCATTTTAGAAAACTCTTTGACATTATCTACTGAAATAAAACATAAGACTACTGTGTCACACAGTAATTCCTCTCAGTGCATATTCAGATAAATCTGTGCATATAAACACAAAGCACATGTACAATACCCTAATAGAGCTTAATTCATAATAGCTAACGCCTAGATACAATGCAAATGTCCAACAGCATAATAGATAAACAAATTGTGGTATATTCATACAAAGTAACACGGCACAATGATATTCAAAAGAACAAACTGCTGATACAATAAATAACGTAATAAATCTCTAAAACACTAGGTTACACAAAAGAAGCCAGGCACAAATGAATATATATTTTATTATTACAACTCCATGAATTCGAAAGTCAGGGCAAAATAACCTAATTGTAGTTTGTCATCCTAATCTTACACAGGGAATCCAAATTCTTATACATTCTTGTTCCTGCTAAATAGCCATCTAGCAAGTCCTGACCCTGATTCTCAGCCTCTATTAAGGTCCAGATCGGCAACTATCCTCATGGAAAAATGGTAAGAAATCTTCAGCTGCTTCACCCCTCCTTGGAGAACTTTACACTCCTCTCTGTTTTTCCCCTGGATTCATCTTTAAATGGGTCTTTTGTTCCTTAAGCCTGTGAGACTGTAAGAAATTCAGCCCTACTTTTCTGAAGCTTTGGCTAGTTGTTTTTACCTCCTATCTATCACAGCTTCAAAATTTAACAAAAAATATGGAAGGATAAATTGTCTCTGTGAATGATTCTCCACTGCTCCAATTTTGGGACTCTTCATTGTGGGACCATCAAAAATTCCTCTTGTTTCTCTGTCTTTCATAAGGATCCCGTCTGTCAGTAGGTTTGTCCTATTTCAGATTCCAAAACTGCACTTGGGTTTAGAATGACCCCATGGGGATGCACATTCCCAGCTCACAGCTAAAAACTTATTTCCTTTCTGTAACTTTTACTCCTATAGTCCTCATTGCTTCCACAGTTCACTGAATCTTTTTTTTATTTTTATTTTTCCCTATCAAATAAATATATATT
>NW_012122487.1:168063-172673 GCF_000951035.1 Colobus angolensis palliatus
ACCATTTTTAAAACAGACCATTCTTTGCTTATTTTGTATTCTTGGTGCCTTGTTGAAGATTAGTTGACCACAATTGTGTGAATTTACTCTGTTCTGGGATTTCTGTTATGTTTCATTGGTCTATGTGTCTGTATTTATGCCAGTACTATACTCTTTTGATTACTAGCCTTATAATATACTTTAAAACCAGGTAGTATGAAGTCTCCAGCTTTGTACATCTTATCTAATTTTGCTTTGGCTATTTGAGGTTGTTTGTGGTTCTATATGAATTTAGGATTGCTTTTTCTATGTATGTGAAAAATGTGATTGGAATTTTGATGGAAATTCATTGAATATGTAGATAGCCTAATTACTAACATTAAAACATGTAAAAGTGTAAAATATCCTGGCAAAGGTAAATACATAGGTCAATTCAGAATACTCTAATACTGTAAAGTTGGTTTATAAATCATTTTTAATTTCAATATAAAGTTTATAAAAGTGCTAAGAATAACATTAATATTTTATTAACAAACACACACAAGAAGATATATATTGTGATATTAAAACCATAACCTTTGAAGGTGGAAGAAGCAGCAAAAATGTTAAGTTTTTGCATGCAATTGAAGTTAACTTATTTACAGCTTAAAATAGACTCGTATAACTGCAAGGTGTTGTAAACCTTTTGGTAAACACAAAGTAAAAACCTATAGTAGACACACACACACACAAAGTAAATAAACATAGAGAAAGAAATTGAAACACACCAGTGCAGATCATCAAATCACAATGGAAAATAACCTGGGTCAAAGAAAGGAATAAGGGAAATACAAATGAGTCAGAAAACAATTAGCAAAATGACACTAGTAAGTCCTTACATATCAATAATTACTTTAAACATAAATGGATCTTCGAGAGGCTAAGTGGATTAGAAAAAAAAGACCTAAGTATATCCTGTTTACAAGAGACTCACTGTAACTTTAAGAATATACATAGGCTGAAAGTGAAGGGATGGAAAAAGATTCCTACAAATCTAAACCAAAGAGATGTAGTTTTATTATTTCCAACAAAATAGGGTTCAAGTCACTGATGCTTTTAAATATTTATATCTTTGGTCATTTATCAGGGTTGTTTTTAGTTATTCTCAATGGAGGACTGACTTTCAAAATCCCATCATTCGTAGAAGTAAAGTTATCCCATCTATAATATTTTGAACACAAAGCTGACAGGATTTCTGCTGGATTAGATGTGAGTTTTGAGAGAATAAAAAAATGATTTCAAGTTTTGAGTTTGAACATTTGACAGAGGACAGTTGCTATTTACTGAGAGAGGGACAGTAACTCAGAAAAATAGAGATAGGAAAATATATAACAGAAACATAAATTAATTCAAAATAGAGCAAAGTGCTAGAGAAAAGATCAAAAAGGAAGTTCTTTAAAAGATTGATATAATAAACCATTTTGTAAAGATTGACCAAGAAAAATGTCAGATGCCAAGGGTATCAGCAAAGACACTGTAAACAAATATATTAAGCAAAGTGTATGAACAATTTAAAGCAAATTTGAAAATGCATATAAAATGAAAAATTATCTAAAACAATGTAACCGATAAAAACCAATAGATATATAAATGAGAAAATTTAATTGATATTTAGACTTCATAAATTAGAAACTTTAATAGACTTGAATAGAAATATTCACCCACCAAGAAACCATAAACCTGAACCAGTTTGTTTTTCAAAATACTTTCATAATAACTTATACCAATGCTATATAATAACTTCTAGTAGAAAACACCTTAAATACACTTTATAAGCATTACAATAATATAAAAACCACAGACTTTCAGAAGACAAGAGAATTATAGGCCTATCTAATTTAATATAAGAATTTTAAGCAAACTAGCAGCAACTGAATCCATTCACATATCAGCAAGAGACCACCTCTTCAGTTATAAAAACAAGAAAAAGCAAGATAACTGGTGAAATGTGAATGAGACCCTAGGATTAGATGTTATTAATAGTTCAGTATTAACTTCATGATGTTTGTTACGTTGGATTTCGTAGGAGGATAACTTATGTGTAGAAAATATACTAGGAAGTTATGTAAAATTAGGTTAGAAATTTACTCTTAAGAAAAATTATTTGTAGTGGTTTTGCAACTTTATAAATTTCAGATTTTTTTCTCAAAATAAAATTTTAAAACTATATAATGGGTATGAATAGGCAAGCCACAAGCTGACCAATGAGATACAGTACTTTTACTTTTTCTACATCCCCTTTCTTCAGAAATTATTTTCAAAGAAAAAGCAGCTTTCTTTTGATTTTGAGAAGGCACACAAGTGAATGATGATGGCAGATGGAAGAGAGGGAAAGAGGTTCTTAAAGCAGCCTGTATCTTTGATGTGACCATTGACCTTCCACCTCTTACAATACCTTGTTTCTAAGCCTCTTTTAGTATGTATTTCTAGTACTTATGGAACATTAATAGTTATATCAGTGCTTAAAATAATTCAAACCTCTCATAATCAAATAAGCTAAAATTGGGACTAAGAGTATGTTGTTAAGATTGATAGAGAACAACCCGGAAAAATATTAGGTAATAAAGAACAACTCTCTAAAACACATTTGATATTATAAATGAAGTGGTCTCTTTTCAGGAAAAACAGATATTACTCAAAAATAAAGACTAGACTAAAGGATAAAATTGAAAAAGTCTGAATAGACTCGAGAATATAACCTGATAATCTCATGGAAGAAATTGGGAAAAATATTTTTAAAAATTCCTAAAGATACTTTGGTTGAAGCTTTTACTTGTGAATTTTCTTAAATTTAAGAAACATTTAATTCCCAGGCCAGACACACTGATTCAGAATATAAAAAATTGTGTCAAGCTACACGATATAACTCATGATGACAGAACACCAAAATCTAACAAGGAGAACCCGCTGAAATAAAACAACAGGATAATTGCACTTAAAATATACACATCATCAAATGGAAGCGAGTTAAAATCAATACTTCAAAATAATTTTATACTGATAGTGATAAAGATATACAAGCGCAGTTTGCTTGAATAAAATATATTAATATAGTAGTTAATATAATGATGAAGGAAACTGTATATTACAGTTGACAGTAAGTACTGTCAACTAGGCTTTGTCAATTACAAATAGATAATTGCCTTAACATAATCTTTCTCTCCTGTCCTCTCCTCTCTCCTTTTCCTCTCTTCTTTTCCCTTGGAGCTATTCCCACATTTAATAATAAAAAAAGTTTACAAGCATTTGTTTTAATATCAAAAATAAACGATGATGGTTTCTATCCCTTTCAAAGGAGACTTGAGCCTGCAAAGAGAGTTATCTATCCAGAGAGCTATATAGGAACTGAAGCATAGAGGATTGGAAATTTGCTATAAGCAAGTCATTTATAACTAGGAATCAGAGAGAATATCTAATTCCAAAAACAATCTGTTGCATTCATTTTAGTGAAGTGAGCTTAGGGAACTGTTACCAATAGTTTTCTGCAGCTAAATATAGAAGATTATGAAGACGGATACTAAGAAATCCAAGCAATAGCCTGCAGCTTCATTACAAATACCACCTGATTGAACCATTTTGTGGGGCTATCTTCAATACTCATGTGTGCTATATCTTAGACTGAAGCGGGAAAAAATTAAGGAACTTTCAAAATGAAAACTGATTTCAAAAATTATAGCCCAGAAAGTAACAAAAAGAGCTGTCATGCTCTTTAGCAGATTTTCCTTTAATTTCTGCAGAATCTTTTGTCTTCAACCTTTGAGCCCTGTTATTGTCTCTATTGTAGTCAAACCAGGTCCTTTTTCTTCAGTATAAGTGCTAGAAAAGACACATGATGATGTTGTGCTGATTAAAGGAGAATGTGCATGTACAGCTAACTTTTGCAAGACCACAAATTGTGCAAGTTAGAATACATGAAAGCCTGCGAAAAATGACAACCAATAAATTAGTATTAGCCAAAATAACGTTATATTATATTGTATGATAAACACATAAAAGACAGGCCTAATTCATTAACCTGTTATCAGAAGGGCAGTTATATAAAACTGCAGCCAGATATCTTTGGACGAATGAAAATGATACTGTATCAGCCTCTGTATTTGAATGGGTATACCCAGGAATATGAAGAAAATTTTGCGATGATCAATTTCTTAAAGACTGGTGTTATGGTTTTTAAAATTCAAAACTTCATTATTTGTTTTATTTTAAAGTTTGTGTTTTGTCAAAACCTGTATCATAAACCAAAATAAAAGGGAAAGTATATATTGTTGCTTAAGTTTGTTATTGTTTCATTCATTCATTCATTCATGTATTTATTTACTAAAAAATAATATATCAAGTACATCTATGTGCCAGGTATTGTAAGTAACACAAAGAGGACCAATAAATGTCATCTACCTTAAAAGAATATAGTTGACATGTTACATACATTTAAATAGATTTGTTTTATTAACAAAACATGCTATAAGAGGACCCTATAATAGAAAAGTATAGTGAAATTGTTTACTATCAAACAGTGAAGATTTTTGTTTAAGAGAAAAACGTCACATCATTTGTTTTTATCAAAAAATGAAGTGTTTTTTTTTTTTTTTTTT
>NW_012122487.1:174229-206671 GCF_000951035.1 Colobus angolensis palliatus
ATCCTATTCCGATGATAGGAGGAGGTGGATAACTATTGGTTTGGCTTTTCTCCTGGAACAGGAGGGCACTGGATATTTACTTCTCTCCCTATTTTCCTGCCATGTTTCACACATTTCTCCATAGTAATGATTTCCATCACTCTTTAGTGAAACAAGGGTAGAGATAAATTAGAAAAATAAATTCTGTTCCCTTCCTTGCAGTTTTGGAATATTTCTGAGAAGGTTCAAGATGTTGTTCTCATCAATTCAACTTCAAGGGAGAGGGTAAGCTCTGTCAACCAAGCCATGCTGTATCCCTCAGCTCTGCCTCCAAACCCAGATTTTATTCCTTGTCCAATTATTTGCTACTGCTGGGGATTTTATTCATTTTCTTATTACCTTGGAAAATTGATTTTGTTGATATTTTGGGAGGGGGATCTAAATCTTTTAAATCATTTTAAGAATTCTGTTACTCATGACATTATAAACAATTGTTTTTGAAAAAATAGCTTTATGACATGCCATAGAAGTAAAATGATGCATCAATTTCTAAATATTTCTACTAAGAATAATTAAGCACAAAGATACAAATGCTATAAAAGGAGTTGTCTCATTAAGAGACTACAGAAAACTTTTAGTCTACTAGGTCAAAGAAATTAGTCTCTATCATAATATGACTCAGTCATCTTCTGTAATAATATCAATTTCATTTCATTTTGGAGGACAAACTACAAACAACCATGTGTAGAATAAATAAAAACAAATTTATAATATAAAATCCCTGAACAAAGGCAGCACATGTTCATTCATTTGCAACCTTTTATAACACCCTGAGGATGTGGGTTACTGCACAAATAGGAAATAATGGGGAACTAAAGAAACACAGGAAATGCTGGAGTGGGGGAGTTAGATCTCTCTGAGGATTACAGGGAATGGCTTTAAGTGGAAGAAAGAGCCACCACATAGAGTAATATATATTTTTTTATCTCTAATGCTTTCTATCTCACCAAATGGTTTTTGAAAAAGGAGAAATCTTAAATTATAAAATCAAAGGATGCTTTTGAATATTCAGCTTGGAGTTAGAAAAAACTGAATTCAAACTCCATCTGTGTGTATCTGGGTATTTTGTTTATGCTGTCTGAGCATTAACTGCAGGAGGGGCAAAATGGAAATAATGCTTATCTTACAGAAATATGGTGAAAATTGTGTGACATAAATATGAAGAACTGAGCACAATGTTCGACATATGTAGATATTCAATAAATCATGCCATCTAATAGCATTAGTGGTTGGTTGAATGATTTGTAACTATTATAAGTACTTATGTTAGTATTATTCTACCATCTGAATACTCTTTAACTTTCTTCCCCTCTCCCACCCTGCATTCTGTCAGCAGTGGTTACAGCTTTACAAATGGATGGATTGAGTTACAACGCTGTTGGTATGGTGAAGTCTGCCTAAATAAGGCATTGTGTTTTATGGTCCATCTTTGTGTAGAGTACAAATAATTTAAGTAGTAAAATTCACTCTTTAAAATAAAATTATTAGCCAAAAATTAACAGGAGGAAATTAAGTGATAGCCTAAAATCTACTCTCCATCTAAGTAGGTTTTGTCCTTTGGAAAATATATCTTCCTGGATACTTCAATCTTAATGAGGCTGCTTCCTTGGATTATCAAAAAGTCAGAAAGCAGAACTAAGTAGCACTCAGTTTTTGCATGTTTATAAAAACCTTATCTATTTTCAAAATTATAAACTAGGTCAATGCTGAACAATCTATACCACTGGCTTAGTAAGCATGTATTTCATTTACATCTGTATAGTAGTATAGACAGAAATTATTTGTTTTGAAACCCAGGATACAAAGTCAACCCTAGGCAAAATTATAAAAGACGTCTAGTTTTTCTTGCCTCAACCTCTGCCCTTCTAGTTTTGGCCCATTTTACTATTTTCTATTGCTGTGTATTACCTCCGTGTTTAACAACCATTTTCTCCAATGACCTGCTACCCTGGCCTGCCCTTCCTGACTGTCTCTGCTGAGCATTTTAATTCTGCCCATTCTCTTTTTTCACAATTTCAAAACTTGTTTGTTGAATGTATCATTCTCCCAGAGTTCTGCACTTAATTTTCAAGGTAAGAGCTAGCTAACTAGTTCCTGTGTTTGTTCTCCGCCTTTATCTCAACTACTTGGAAGCTCTATGATGCCAGGAAATTTGTCTAATATTTTAGAGCCTAAGTATCATGCATGGTATTTTTATATTGATAATTTATTTTTATTTTTATACTAAAGGTAAATGTTTTGAAATGAGGTAAATTATCCCTAGTTGTTATAAACATGAGAAAAACAAGATTCAGAAATATATATAAATTTCAAGATGACACAGACACCAAAAAATGAACACATGGTGTTATAAAGTTATTTGATTCAAAAGCTTTTAGATTTTTCATTATACTATGGTAGTACTCTAATGTGTCAAATCGAAGGATGATACATAAAGGACATTGAGCCCCATGGCAGACAATTCAAAATGTTATTTTATGGTTGTTTGATTTCGCAGATGGGCAATGACTACTTTATCAATAATTAGTCTATCCAGTATATGTCCAAATATAAATATTAAATTACTTCTATACTAGTCAGAAATTCCTGGTACTTATGTCATTTTGTTTCCTGTTTGTTGGTAACTTTATAGTATTTATTTCTATTTCTTCAACAAATATGTTTTCTGCTATTTTATGTTCTTATGAAAAATACTTTATGTTCATCCATTAAAAATATGATTATGCTAGAAATACTGGCACTCCAAATCTTTCTGAACTAGAATAAATTAGTGTGATGTGGAATAATATTTAAAATTTCAAAATGTTTCGCATATTGATTAATACATGCCAGAAAAGCAAAATTGTTTTGGCTGGAAAAGTAAAATCATAGATATTTTGGACATTCCCCAAAACAAATGCCTCACTGCCTTTATCACAAGTAGAAGAAAATATGATCATATTTGCTTGGAAAGGAGGATCTTTCTTTTTACTTCAGAAATTATATATATATATATATTTACCCCAAGTTGTCATTTATTTTCATGAGGGGGGAAAAAGAATCCTTTATGATAGTGAAAATATATTTTTTAATACAATAGCTGCCAGCAATATACTGGTGTTGATATTCCAAAGAGAAAAGAAAATACATGCATTCTATAATAAGCTTTCATTTGCCTGCTTAAGAAATTCTAAAGAAAATACTCCAATTCTATTCAACATTATGACTTGAGGAGTTGACATTTTTCCATGATAAAAATATAATTTGTGTAGCCCAAACCTTGTCTATTTATAAAGGATGAAGTTTCTAAAAGCCCATATATATCAATGAATGCTCAAGTCTCTTTGAATTAAATGCTTAATTCAAATTAATGTAAGAAATTGGTGAATCATTAAATGATGAAATGAAATTTGTATCAAAATGTTCATAAAAATACATTTGTATTTCCGTTCCATTTTTACTTTGCAGATTTTTTTTTTTTTTTGACAGGGGCTCGCTCTGTCACCCAGGCTGTAGTGCCATGGTGCGATTTTAACTCACTACAGCCTCTGCCTCCCAGGTTCAGGCGATTCTCCTGCCTCAGCCTCCCGAGTAGCTGGGACTATAGGCATGCCACCACGCCTGGCTAATTTTTGTATTTTTAGTAGGGACAGGGTTTCACCATATTGGCTAGGATGGTCTCGATATCCTGACCTCGTGATCCACCTGCCTCGGCCTCCCAAAGTGCTGGGATTACAGGCACGAGCCACCACGCCCAGCCTACTTTGTAGATATTTTCTAAATGGGTTAAAGTGCACAGAAATACCTTCATGCAACTCTGGAGAGATTGAAAACACAGCAGAAGTAAGTTAACATGCCTAAATCCTAGAGCTGATCCACTTAGGGTAAGAATAAATGTCAGAAATCTCTTAATTATATACAGATTGCTCAAGGCTTTAAAGATAAATTGTGAAAGCCAAAATTATCAAGAAATAAAATCATATTTGAATTTTATCACAAAAGTTAGCAGTCCTAGTAAAAGAAGACAACAGAACTGTATAGAAAATCTGCATCTACATCCAAAAAGGGAATTTTTGTCAACTAGAATGGAAGACAGCTTTCCAACTCTTGAATACAAAAATTTCTCAGAATCCCTTGGAAAACAGACTTTCCATTCAGACTACAATCTCTTCACTGAAGTAAAACACAAAAGGTGTTTAAATGAAGGGGAATGGATTTGTTAGCTGTAAAAATAAAATCAGATTATTTCCATAATGTCAATTCATGTACTCCATGAACTTTCTACCATGAAAACTTTTATGTCCCAAATTTCTCAAGATTTTAAGCTATGGTCTTTCCACAAACATACAATGGGGTTAAAGCATGTTGTTGGATCATCCTTTTTACTAGCTACTTTTGACTATTTACCAATTTCCATTTCATTTGACTAACTTCCCTGATAATGTAGTATCTGTCTTTCTACAGAGTAAAATAATTCTGTCTTCATCAAAATCACAAGAGACATGCCTTCTTCAAACATTTAGAGGGATAAAATGATTTTAAAATAATACTACTTAGGAGTATGTATTTTAAGATAACTACTATACCTTGTCTATCTTTGATCCTAATCTTCAATAACTGCATGTTCGTGCAAAATACACTGTTTACTCTATAGGAACAGGAGTAGCCTGTTAGGAAAAGCAAATTCTTAGAGCAAGACATGAACACATCTCTTTCATAAACGCGACTTTACTTGGCAAGTCTTTTGGCTACATCACTATATGCTATTTCAACCTCTTTATCACTGGGACAAGTATTGGTGAACTCGTCCCCACTGCATGCATTAGTTAGGTATATCAGTCATTTCTTCTGGAATATCAAAGTTGTGATATTTTTTTGGTCACTACCTTGACATTATGCAGTTTTGGCAGCAGGTTGCAATTAGCTAATGTCATTACATTTTCTAGAAATTTACGTCTAGAAAACTTAATGTCCTCTATAGTATTTTCATCAATTTCATCAGAGAGAGGAGAATTCAGATATTCATCCAGTTTTCTGCAGGGTTTTCAGGAGACCCCTCTCCAGTACTTCATTAGCCTCTGGCCTGGAATTCTTGATATATGCAGAGAATTTGGCAAAGATGTCCATTCCAGCAGTATTTGATTCTGGATGGTTTGGTGAAGGCTTGAAGTATGTGGGAGGGCTTAAGACTTCTTCAATAAATGTCTCAATCTTATTTACTTCTGTTTTGACTTCACTGCTGAAAGTTATATTCCCTGCTCTTTAATTTGGAGACACTCCACCACAAACTTTTCAATTTAGAGTTAGCTTGCCATCTCTCAGGAGCCCTCACCATTGTGTGCATTCACTGTGTATAGATGGCGGAACTTGTGAGGTGCAATGTTTAATGTTAAAATAGTAGCCATGACTTTATCAGGCAGCCCCAAACTGGTGCATGATGCATGGTACAAGGGATATTTATGTATTTTTTGGAATTTTGTAATATTTAGTAAGAGTATATAAAGGATTGCTATTGTATCAGAAATATTGTTTCAGTTTAGTCTATCCTGGATATATACTAAAGAATATTAACATCAGAGAAGAGAGTTTTCTACAAAAGTCACTACAGATTTTGCTATATTGCTTTGTAGATAAGATTTTTACTTTTGCCTAAAAGCATTTATCCTTCATATCAATTGTAACATCTGACACTATGTAGGAGCTAATCGTTTAGAGGGAGGGAGGGTTTTCTCAAGACCTTCCTCAAGCATTTTGTCTTTATAAGAGAAACTGAAGCGCAACTGATACTCTGTCTAAATATGTTTTGTTATATGTGTTTTGCCCTGTGCCATTCATTTGGAACATTGTTGCTTTCTTCCTTTATTTTCAAAAGCTTGTTTTTAGGTAATCATAGAGCTTGCTATTTATACATCTTTTGAGCAACACTACATAAACTGATATTCAGTTGATTTAGCTATAGCAGTACAATCATTAGTAATGTAAAAATTAACACAGAAATTAACCTAAGGAATTGAGAGTGAATTTGTCAAAATATCAAGTAAATTTTTTACTTTATATATAATAAATATATACTTATATATATTTTATAAATATAAATAAATATATAAAAATATATATACTTTATATATATATGATAAAACACAGGTCATCAACTTTCTCATTTCACCTCATTTACCTTGTATAGAGGATTGTTCACTCCTTTTGGACTAAGTTATAGTTATGGTGAGTGTGTATTTACTGCAGTTTTGCCTGATCTCACTCACTGCACTTGCTTCAGTTAAATTTTTCTACAGCCATGTTGAGGAATAGCACTTTGCATGTTTTTGTTTTTTTTGTTTTGTTTTTTGTTTTTTAATTGAAGCCCTAAACCAGAAATTATATATTTTTTAGGCCATAGCTTTTTTTCTCTCACCAGTTCTAAAATCTTAATCATTCAATTTCTCACCAAGTGTTTTGGAAATGGATACACAAATGATTCTATACATAAGAAATGGTTCTCATGTTGACAGTTGCACCAGATTGTGATGTAATATTACTTTTAACCTTCATGTCATGTGCCATCGTTGTTTTAATAGTTTATTGTGCTTGTCATTAATCTCACAAAATATCCAGAGAGGTTTTTGGGTTTTGTTTCTTTGCTTGTTTTGTTTTTCTGTTTGCCAGCAAACTATTTATTCTATTACATTTTGCTTAAAATAAAATGAAAAATGAACTCAAACACTATTTGAGATATGTATAGATACATAGGTATAGATATACATATTTCCTGAATTAGTCTCTTTAGTTGGGTAAAATTTATATACACTGAAACACATAGATCTTAAGAGTTCAATTCAATGAGCTTTAAAGAATGTATTCACTTCTACAGTTACTCCCAATCAAAATATGACAGGGAGGCAACCATTGTACTGATTTCAATCAATATATATGTTTTACCTTCTTTTGAACTGCACATGAATGGAGTCATAGGGAGTGTACTCTATTCTGTCTGGCTTCATTCACTCAAAATAGGATTTTTGCAATTCAACAATCAAAAGTTCATTAAGGAGAAAATCTACTCAGCAATAACTAATGGACTATTGATACAAAGTTGTGATAAACATTTTTGTACAATTCTTTTTGTGCACCATATGTGTTCCTTTTTCCCAGACAAATATTAAAATGTGAAATTTCTGGCTCACAATCTACATGTGTGTTTATCTTGAGAAACTGATGAAGAATTGTCCAGAGTGGCTGGTCTATTTTATATTACCACTACCATTATAGTATAGTCCCTGTTCGTTATACACCATCATCATAATTTATAGTTGTCAGTCTTTTGAATTTGAGACACTGTATTTGGTGTGAGAAAGTATATTGTAGTAGGGAATAAATTGCATTTTCTTCATACTATTTATATTTACGAACTTACTGGGATTTGTATACCTTCCTTTACAAAATTTCTTGTAAATTTATTTGGGATTATCTAAGTCACTATTGATATAGAAAAGTAATTTTCATATATTGATAACAAATCCTTCAAAATACATATTGCAAATATTTCTTCAAACTTGTGTCTTGCCTTTTCATTGTTTTAACAAAATGTTTGATGAATAGAAGTATTTATTTTGAGTGGAATCCATATTATCACTTTTCTATATTTTTTATATTCTTTCTAAAATGTCTTTACCTACTCCAAATTCATGAAACTATTCTTAGGTTTTATTTTAGAAAGACAGTTTTGGCCTTTATATTTGGATACCAGTTATTCCAACACTAGTTATTGAAACTATTCTCCTTTCTCCATTGAATTACCTTGGTTTCTTGCCTATGTACAGAATCTCTGTTCTGTTCTATTGATCTGTTTGTCTGTTCATAAGTATATCACGTATTGTTACTTCAGACTTAAAATTTAGGCAGTTAAAGTAATGCAACTTTGTTCTGTTATTCAAGTCTGTTTTGGCTATTCTAGGTTTTTTGTATTTCTATAAATTTTAGAAACAATTTTCAAAATAATGTTAGGATTTCAAGTCAAATTGCCTTGAGTCTACAGGTAAATTCAATGATAGACAAATCTTCACAAAATCAAGTCTTCTAATTCATGACCTTGGTATATCTCATTGTTAGATCTTTAATTGCCCTTAACATTTTATTGTAGTGTTCATTGTATAGATTTTATAGATATTTTAAATATTATGCTTAAGCACAGTGTTTCATGTTCTTGATGGCATATTTTTAGGATTTTATGTTCCAACTATTTTTTGCTAGTATGCAGGAATGCAAATGGCTTTTGTACACTGATTTCACATCTTGGGACCTTACCAAATTTATGCTTTAGGATTTGTTAGCATCTAGAATTTTTCACAGAAACAATCATATTGTCTGTAAATAAAAACATTTTTGCTTTTATTTTCCAAACTGTATTTCTTTTGTAATTTTTTACTGCCTCCATCTGCTGAGCATGACCCTTATTATAGCACAGTGTTAAATGTAAGTAGTAAAAGAGGGCAATTATTTATCTTTTTTCCAATCTTGGGTTAAGGCATTTAATATTTCATTATTAAATGTGACATCAGCTGTTTATTTTTGCAGATACCCTTCACCAAATTGAGGAGGTTGCCTTCTAGTTTTAGTTTGCTAACAATTAAAATTTTTTTTTCTTATACTCTAAGTTCTGGGCACATGTGCAGAAAGTGCAGGTTTGTTACATTGGTATACACGTGCCATGGTGGTTTGCTGCACCCATCAACCCATTCTCTACATTAGGTATTTCTCCTAATGCTATCCCTCCCCTAGCCCCCACCCCCTGACAGGTCCGGTGTGTAATGTTCCCCTCCCTGTGTCCATGTGTTCCCATTGTTCAGCTCCCACTTATGAGTGAGAACATGTAGTGTTTGGATTTCTGTTCCTGTGCTAGCTTTCTGAGAATGATGATTTCCAGCTTTATCCATGTCCCTGAAAAGGACATGAACTCATCCTTTTAATGGCTGCATAGTATTCTACGGTGTATATGTGCCACATTTTCTTTATTCAGTCTGTCATTGATGGACATTTGGGTTGGTTCCAAGTCTTTGTTATTGTGAACAGTGCCACAATAAACATACGTGTGCATGTGTCTTTACAGTAGAATGATTTATGATCCTTTGGGTATATAGCCAGTAATGGGATCGCTGGGTCAAATCGTATTTGTGGTTCTAGATCCTTGAGGAATCGCCACACTGTCTTCCAAAATGGTTGAACTAATTTACACTCCCACCAACAGTGTAAAAACATTCCTATTTCTCCACATCCTCTCCAGCATCTGTTGTTTCCTGACTTTTTAATGATTGCCATTGTAACTGGTGTGAGATGGTATCTCATTGTGGTTTTGATTTGCATTTCTCTAATGACCAGTGCTAATCGGTTTTCTATATTTTTTTTTTGGCCACATAAATGTCTCCTTTTGAGAAGTGTCTGTTCATATCCTTTGCCCACTTTTCGATGGGGTTGTTACCTAACATTTTTTAATCATGAAGGTACTGTTAAAATTTTATCAAAAGCTTTTTATAGATTATCAGTATGGCCATATGATTGTTCTATGTTATTCTATTCTTTGGTAGATTATATTGATCAATTTCAAATGTTGACTCAATCTTCCTGCTCTTGATAAATTCTACTTTGTGATAATGTATGTTAATTTTTCTTCTGTAGTGTCTTTCAGTGTGTTTCAAGTTCTGTTGCAATGTGAATTTCTGAATTTAGAATTTCAATTTTTGTTAAGCAATGTCAACTGTGTCATCTAATCTGGTTCCAGAGGGCACATAACTTTGCTTATCAGGGGGAGTGGTGCTCATCACATTCCGTCTCAGTGGTAACAGTGGTGCTCAGTGGTATCAGGGGCAGTGGTGCTCATCACATTCCATCTATTCCCTCACTACCTTCCCCACCCCTGAAATTAGTCAGGGCTGTTTGGCAGGTTTTTGGTCAATGGGCTGTGAGTGGAAGTCACCTGGGCCATTTTGAAGCCAAAGCATAAAAGACCTGGTGCATAACACTCCAGCTCACTCACTCCTCCCCTGCAAACTGTGGTTATGGGGTTTTCACGCTCCAGATGATACAGTGCCAAGGTGGTGGTGTCATTCTCAGCTCACTTTCCCAAAGTCTATGTGGACCAGACCCTCAAATGTTTTATAATATAAACTGATCATAAACAGAAAAACTTAATATTATGAGGCCACTGAATCTTTAAAGTTACTGGTGACCGCAGCATAGAGCAGCTCAATCTGATCAATACTAATCATGGAAATTGGGAATACAACATTTTTATCATAAACAAAATTAAAACAATAAATGTTTGCAGAGATTAATGGAGTATTTATATAACTCATCCAGCAGAGGTGCTCACTCAGTAAGTATCAACAGTAGTGATACACAAGATGGAAAGCATAACAATGGAAATAAAATAGTTATATTTAATAGCTAACAATCATTAAATTTCATAGGTCTCATCTTCAATGCAGTAATAGTATTTCAAGCAACTTGAAATAAATTATTTAACTTATTTATTATTTTACTCAACATATATTTTATTGACTACTGACTATATTCTATTCTAAGAATAAAATAGATCCTTTTCTCATTTAAGAAACAGTGATATAAAGATTCCCGTATCTACATTTAAATGGAGCTCAGTAATCATGTAGAGACAATATGGATACAAAATTCACTGACAATTGGCTTCACCATTCCTTCCTAACCATACTCTGAAGATTGTATCCATTTTATTCCTTTGCCCTTCTAAGAGCAACACTCCTAATGTCCAGCAAACCAGTCCAAAGGCAATGAGCCAAGGGAGGAAAGGACAAGCAGCAAAGGATAGCACTACTCCACTGCACAATCAGTTCTTTATAAAACAGAACTGACTGTGAATTGAAAACCTTCATTAAATTACCATGTTATTAAGAGGCAATCCTCTCAGCCATTTGGGAGAGAGCACAAAAATAAAGTATAAATTTCCACAAGATTTTTCTTCCTTTCCGACCTTTCTACATAAATTAAACTACTTTACCAGACACCTCGGAGGAAGATAAATACCTTTGGCTAATACCTAAATTGGGTTGACTTCTGGTTTCTGTTCTAGCTCTAATGAAGAAATGGTGGTGACAATTCCAGAAAAGAAATTGCCAAAGATGAAAACCTTTAAAATATAACTTAAAGGTGAAGAAGACCACCTGGACCGGCCACCATGCTAGATCAAGGAAGAGGCTCAAAATATGGCAAAAGTGAGATTGCTAAGGCTGTCCAAACACTCTCACCTCCAGTTTGAAAATTCTTGATACTGATTGTGCTTTTGATTTTGTTAGCTGTCTTGGCAAGGACACTCTGCATATATGTAAAATCTATATTATGCCTGTCTAGCTGTGAGCTGTCAAATGATGTTGCACTTGCTAATTCATGGACTATTTATCTTCATGTTTATGCTCTAACAAAATGATGGCTGTTTAATTATACTACAAATGAGTTTTGCCAGCCAATTGTATGGCAGATGTTATTTACTCCCAGAACAACTGTCAAAAGACCAAAGCAGCACATCTAACAAACTAAAATGTACTGTACTGGGTTACATTTCACAGGCGACTCCCTCTATCACCTAGCCACAGGCTTTCCATTGTAATAACAACGGGAGGGACAGCATCATTGAGTATGATGCCAGCCCGAAATCTGGTTGTCAGTAATGAATAGGATTAAAAGAGTTGTAACTGAGTAGATTCTACCTGGAGAATAAAACAGGGAACTGTAGTAAACATGAAAAAAAAAAAAAATCCTTCAAATTTGCTAAATGCTGTGGTATTACAGCATTCATTAACTAATTCCATAATGGCAGATGGGAAGAAAAAACACCTATCGTCTCTATTTGTATGGTAACTAAGCAATAGTCACTGAAGTATAGTTTTTCTCATGAAATTTATGAATGCTTAAAGGTGGAGAGAATGCCTGTAGTTGGAGGGTACCATAACTTGAACCTAGGAAGCAAACTTACAACAAACTTGTTCTGTGTATTGTTTAAACTTTTCTAAGCTTGTAGGAACATTGTATTATGCCTACCACTTGCTTCAAATAAAATTTTCCAGGGAGAGCAAGCGCTGCTGTGGCCCTCTTTTATGTAGTGTGCTGGTAACATGCCAAGGTTTTTAATAAGGAGAAAAAATAAGAACTCTTAAAAGTTTAAAGCCCAATAATCTAGGAGCTAGAATCTGAATAAGTATAAAATAAACTTTCTACAATTAAATGATTCAGTGGCAGATAAAATAGAAACAGAGTCCAAGAAATAACTCTTACCAATTTAATTTTGCCTACTGCAACAAATTGGAATGGTATGTCCCTGTTTTGCAAGAAAATATTGAGGCAAAAAATAGGCCCTCATTTCTTTCAGCCAGAATTACATGCCATTGTGAAAGATCAACTGCTTGACTTTCTTACTGTGGGTGATGTGAAAGATATTCCTATATAACCCCTGTCCATAGCTCATTTCTACATAACATATTGGCTTTATGAAGAGACAAGTGATTTATAATGATTTACAGACCACTAATGTATGCCCATAAATCCAATCCATTATTCCGTAGTTTCTTCCCAGTTTGCCTCATTCTGGAAACAAGCAAAATGAAAGCTCTGTTTAGCTAGGGAACATGGACGACCTAGTGTTTTCCCTTTTCTGGCACTTCTTACAAGTAGGAGCCTCATGTTTGAGACACAGGCATCTGCCGACTTAGCAGGAAAACAGAGCGGCTAATCGTAGAGCTGAGGGTAGCTGTCAGATTTTGAAGTATTTATATTTACATTCCAAACCAAAATGATGAGAATTAACTTAACAAACTCTTATCCTGGCTTCCTTATTCTTCCTTTACTTTTTCTCATGCATGCCCCTTATATAGTATTATTTTACAATGAGAACATAATTTAGTAGCTACTAATATCTACAAACTGAAATTATTCTGGATTATGTGAGGAAAAAGTCACTTTTCTAACTTAACTAAGATACAGAGATACAGGGTGTTACTTGAATGAATATTAATAAAAATATTAATTATTTTCTTGATAATATAGAGTGAAACTGACATTTATAAATTGTGTATTTGCCAAAAAAAATTATACCTTCACAAGCATCTTAACTAGGCCCCTGCATTTCTCTGAATTTCCTAACAAACCTCTTCCCACCTGACAGTGGAGTTTTTGTCAACTTCTGTTCAGATCATCAATAAATTATTGATAGATATGGTCTTCTTTTTCTTTTCATTCTTTCCTATTTCTTATAGGGTTGTATAAATACTAATAAATAACTCCAAATATGTTATACATTATACCCGTTGACTCTAGCATAAGCCATCTACTTAAGATAGTCACTTAAACTTGGGGATGAATGATCAAATCTATGATCTTAGTTTATTGGTTTTAAGACCCTCTACCTCTCAGTCTTAATCTGCCTCTGACTCATCTGATACTGGAAGTTCATAGGCTCCACGGTAGCACCAGACATTGGGAATTACAAGAAGTATGCACAGTCCCTGCAACTGGAGATTTCACAGATGAAAACTACAAAGACGAAGATACAATCCAGATAATGAGCCAAACAGGGTATATCTTCCTGAAGCACAAATATTGCCCAAATTTAGGAAAATATCACTAAAATTTGAGAAATTAAGTAATTTTATTACTGAATACTTCAAGACATTATCCTTACATTAAAACAAATGTGATATGTTTTAGTATAAGAAAAATATCTTACTGATAAAGAATAGTTAGGAGTGAGAAAGGAACATCTATTTTTTAAAAACTCTACATATTCTTTTGATGCTTAGCCTAATGCAGAATGTAAAAATCAGGGGAACATCAATGAGAAAGCACAAGACTAAGAGATTAACTATTAGTGAGAGGCTGAATGTGACGTTACCCTACAAGTAGGACTGTCTTGGAGATTTCTGAGGAGAGTTGGCTATTGGATATGTGTCCAAACACATATCATAGGACCCATTTGATATAGTTAAGTAAATTTCTTAAGGCACGGCATACTGAAGATAGCTGGTAGAATGGGAAGAGTCCAGCCTTGGGAGTGAGGCAGACCTACCAAGGTTTGTTTCGTTTTGTTTGTTTTTTACTGATTGACTTGTTATACAGTAAATTATTGAGACCTCCTAAGTCTCAATGTATTTGTCTTTGATATAGGATTACACTGCTTACCTCAAAAAATCGTAATGACTATTAAATAAGATAATGTTAAGTGGTCAATATGTACTCTAGACTACTTCAACAAATACAGTGTGATTAAACTGTTTTCTAGAAACAGTAAAATCCTGGATTTATACCTTCAGCGAGATTACAAATTTGTTGAACATCTCAGAACACTTAATTCTGAAATTAGGCGAGTATTAAACCATAGGACACTAGAATAAAATGATTGAGATGAAAATTGTACAAATAAGACATAAGGGCCCCTCCCTATTCCATTTCAAGTTACTGAGTACACAAGTTCTGAGTATTAATAGCTCATGGATTAGGCTGCAATTTAAGTCCCAAAATTTATAATAATTAACACCTTGTTTGAGCTACCTCTGTCATCAGAAAACAAACCTCTTTCCTCAGTTGTGTTTTCCAAGCTTTGTTTACATTAAATGAATCATATATTTTGGAAGTTTTGCCATTTTGTTAGAATTAACTGTATGAAACATCCACAGAATAAGAGATATAACACAATAGATAAAATGTCCATTTGTTGTTAATTCTTGCAATACAGATATCAATAAGGATAGCACATTCTTCTATTTGTGTAAAATGTGATAAACATGTATGCATAGATTTATCTAAGAAGACAATGAAGTGGTAGAAACACAAACAAACATTTAAAGTGTCAGGTAACATAAACGCATATGTTCATTTCAGCACTATTCACAATAGCAAAGGCATGGAATCAACTCATCAGTGATAGACTGGATAAAGAAACTGTGGTACATATACACCATGGAATACTATGCAGCCATAAAAGCAATGAGATCATGCCCTTTGCAGGAACATAGATGGAACTGGAGGCCATTATCCTTAGCAAACCATTACAGGAACAAAAAACCAAGTACTACATGGTCTCATATGTGGGAGCTAATTGATGAGAATACATGGATTCAAAGTTGGGGAATAACACACACTGGGGCCTAGCAGAGGGTGGAGATTGGGATGAGGGAGAGGATGAGGAAAAATAACTATCGGGTACAAGGCTTAATACCTGGGTGATAAAATAACCTGTACAACTAACCCCCAAGACACAAGTTTACCTATGTAATAAACCTGTCCATGTAACCCTGAACTTAAAGTTTAAAAGAAGTGTTAGGTACTAAAAGTCTATTTCCATTATAATGGTAATTTTATAATAAATAGAGCTGGTTCAATGGGTCGTCAAAGGAAACTGGTGAGATCTCTTCATAGCTATTTAATATAAACTTTCTAAATACATATAAACATGAGCCGCAAACACAGACTAAATCACTTTTATGCATTGTTATTAAAATATTATCACCCATTAACATGAAATGGAATCCACCAGGAAAGATAGAGAAGGAAGTTAAGCAAATATACAGTGTATACAGTAACCTCTTAAATTTTAGTCACCTTTACTTTGAGATATCTAACTGATATTTACATTGGAAATTCCTCAGAGAATCTCATACTCAGAAGATCCAAAAAGAAATCAGCTATTTTCATCTTGCAACCCCCAACCAAGTACTTAGCTTACACTCCTTTCCACATTCTTTAAATCTTGCTTTATCCCATATATCTAGTCACTCTACAGGTCCTGTTGATTCAGCCACTTTAACTCTGGAATTCTTTCTCTCTACCCAATTCCACCTTGGCACCACTCTTTTAGACTCTGATGATTTCTTGCATGGATTATTGTAACAATTGCCTAATTTGTCTCTCTGCCTCAGTCTCAACCCCAACACTCAATTGTTTAAATTGTGCCTTTCATGGCACCCTTCCTCTTACCTATTTATTATAAAGAGAAATGTATCTTTGCAATGAAGAGATATGTAAATCTCGCACTCAGCACTTTAAGTGATTAAAGGTGACCTCAACAATAGTGGGGTAACCTGATGTCACATTTCTCATGACACAATGCAATACAAGACAGTTCACCAATAGTTTCTTGCCAAAAATGTATAATCATAACTTAATCATGAGGAAATAAGTTTTCAAGAATAGAATATGGGAACTTCTACAAGACAACTATCTGCTTTCTTAAAAAAAATTAATATTGGGGAAAATTCTAATTGCAATACTGCAATCTGGTTGCTTGCCAAGGAAAAGGAATGTACAATTTATTTTCCTGTTTTTCTTCCTTATTCTGTAAACTGTTGAATGTGAATTTTACTTTATGAAAGGTGGTAGATTAACAATCTTCAGAGAAGTGCTGGATATTTGGCACAAAATGCTTGTTGTCTGGGAGAAATGCATCACTGGTAGCTTCTCGTGGGCAGAATGTGCTGCAAATATTACTCACAATGAATGTTCTGTCACAGGGGAGACTGGGCACAAGCATCTGTTAGAGTCTTTTATGACAGATCAGTATATAGGCAATGTTGCCAGCAAGGGTTTTTCTCCATTATAAAACAACAATCTTCAGTAGAATTGGAGTCACTAAAAGCAGGAAAACAGCTTGCTTTATGAAAGATGCCACCTTTTCTGCAGCCAAGAAATCACCGATCTGATGTTAAGTTCCTGCTATTAGTCTTTCTTCAGCTGTGCAGGTGGCAACTGTTCCATGTTCCAGTTCAGCTCCCCAAGGTTACAGCTGTGAACTTGGGTAATGGTTGTGTTTATTCTCTGCCAGGCTTAAAAATCTTCAGGGTAAAGCTTTTTTCCTTTTCCTGCTGTTCATTGAAAATTCCTTCTGGAGCAGATGTGCCTCTCCCCATCTTCTGTAGTTTCTGTGTTTTTATTAAGTTCAGCAATTTTTGGTTTGTTTGTTTGTTTGTGGCCTTACTTTCTAACTACTTGTGACATAGCCAATTCTGAAGTTAGTTTCAGTATATACAAAGGCTCTTTTCATGTCATGAATAAAAAAAAAATCGTAGTAATCTGGATGGCAAATACCTTATGCCCTGAGTATTATAAATCACTGTTGTGTTTTATATTGTAGTCTAGGTTTGCTTATGCCATATCAGCCTGGGTTTAAGAATTTGGATGAATGGGAGAGTAATAACCCTTATTTTTAACTATTTTATATACTCGTATTTATTCCAGGGACTCTGGTCCCTGCAAAGTGGCCTCCCTTAACCCAATCATTTATGAAAGTCTGTAAGTGGCATCCCATAGTGGCTCTTGAGTAAGTCCTGTGATTATATGGCAGGCATCATTTCTTCTCTCTGGTGTCGGCTTCCTGAAGAGGCATTAGGCATCCTCACTTCCAGCAACATTCCTACTCTTCCAATACACTAGACTCCCCATAGGTCTCGAAGTAATGCGAGGATATTCTCTGGAGTCCCCATGCAGCAAAGCTAATAGAGAATACATCCCTCCTTTTCTTCTCTCCTTTACATATGCAATTAATAATCCATCACTAGATGGTGAGGTTAGCATTGTGTTAGAACTGAAGACAGAAAAAGAATGATGTGCTTCTGGCTTCATGTTTTTGATTTATCAGGGAAAAATACATTAAACAACTACAAGTTCACTGAGTGTCATTATTGGAGTATTACAAGGTGTAATGAAAGCAAGTACTTGGGTACTAAACCAAGTCCAAGAGCTCAAAAAGGCTTCTCTGAGGCAACTGAGAACTCAGATGAGTAAAATTTAGCTAGGTGAAGAGGAAAAAAAGTATTCCAAGTAGAAGGAAGAACATAGTTTCAACCAGACACTATATCTGCATTGTTGGCAGCTAGCTTTTTAATGAAATGTGCTGCATATGTCAATATTTCAGAGATTTTTTTTAGTAAATATGCTTTTAAACTTCTGCTTTCAATAAAGGAAAAGGTTATAAAATGAACACTCATGCACCTATCATCCTTTTGTCAGTCTGATCTATCAATTACTGAATATAGTGTTTCAACATCTCTTGAATAAAAGAAGAATTGCCCATTTATAATTGATTTTGCATATGTTTTCAAGGCATGTTAGATATGAATTCAAGTTTAAACATTTATAAAACCCAATGAGTTTTGTGCTTATCTAGTAATAGATTTTAAGTTCTCTTTGTCTAAAATTAATACAGCTATACCAAATTTTATTTTAAAAATCTATTTTTGGGTCCTTACATTTCAAGTGTACCTAATGTAAAAAGTATATTGGCAGATTTCCTTTTTAAACTGTCTGAAAAATACTTTTGCATTGGAGAGCTTAGGCCCATCATTGCAACTAATATATCTGCACAAATTTCTACTATTCTATGCTGGGCTTTTGGCTTGTGTCACTGTTTTTTCTTTGTTGCCTTCTCTTGAATTTTTTAATTGCACTTTTGAAGACATCCCCTCTATTATATTTATTCGGGATTGACCTTAGATAATTTTCCATGTATACTTAACTCAATACTCAATAAAGATATTTTATATCTTTACTTTCCACAGAGTGCCTATAAAATTACAAAGACATTAGAATTTTTAAAGCTGACTGTCCCTTTGTCCATTTAATGACACTGTTGTTATTTTAATATTTTACTCACACATAATAATTATGAAAAATATTATTATTATAGTCTTATGCAATCAGTTTGTTTAGATTCACCAAAATGTTTATCAGTATCATTGCTTACTATTTCCCTTTGCATCTTATAAGTTCAATCTGAGATCATTTTTCTTCTGCCTTAAACTTATTTTTAATAATTGTTATTAATGAATATGTAACTTATTAGATACTCAAAAGTAGAAGTTTTTGTATTTTAATAAAATGTCTTAATTTTGTTCATATTCTTTGAGATATACTGGGCATAGGATTCTAATGTTAACAGTAATCTTTCCTCAACACATGTAAGATATTATTCTATTAGGCTAAAAAGAAATCAATTATCAATATAATATGTATACAATGTAGGTTCTCTTTATCTTTCATGTGTGTCACTTCACTGTGATGTGTCTAGGTATAGATTTATTTTTATTTACTCTGATGAAAATACATTGGGATTTCTGGGATTGTGGTTAATGTCTTACAAGAACCCTGGAAAAAAATCTCAGCTATTCATATCTTGTTTTTTATTTTCTTTCTTTCTTTCTATTATCCTAAACTTTGAGTAGACAAATGTTAATTTTTCTCACTCTATAATCTATGTGTTTTAACCTCTCTCTAATGTTTTTCCTTTTTTTTTCTGGCTAACCCTAGATAATTTTCTTAGACCACAATTTCACTTTGTTAATGCTTTTTTTAATTTTGACTACTCTGCCATTTGATTTATCTTTTATTTTAAAAAACCTTCATATTTTCTCATTTCTACAGTGGTTCTTTAGGAAATCTGCTTGGTCAGGTTTACAACTCCCTAATCTATGCTCATTCAAGAATTCTTATTTCTTTTAGAATATGAAATGTATTTATTGTATGTTTTTTAGATAATTCTAATACAAAAGGTTTTTACATAGCTGATTCTGCTGTTTGCTTATTGTTTTAATTAGCTGAGGCATACGGGGCTAGGTGGTACAGCTGATCTTCATTTTTCATGGGTTCTGTAATTGTGAATTTATCTACTTGCTAAAATATATTTGTAACCCTAAAATCAATACTCATGGCACTTCTGCGGTCATATGTGTATATATACAATATAGCAAAAAAATTTTGAGTCACCTGATAGAGTTCCAGCTGAGGTCAAACAAATTTTGAGTCACCTGATAGAGTCCCAGCTGAGGTCAAACAGCTGAAGTTTGCCTCTTGTTTCAGATCTCCTACTATAAACAAGTGACCTTTTTTGTGGTCTATTTAGGGACATATTTTTCACATTTAGGTGCTTTTTTACATTTTAAAATGGCCCACAAGCATAGTGCTAAAGTGTTTTTTAGTGCTTCTAAATAAATGAAAGTTTTAGTGTGCCTTCTGGAGAGAAGGCATCTTACTGGCTATGAGTTCAATGTTAATGAACTAGCAATATGTATTAGTTAAGGTGTCTTTAAACAGAAACATACATAATAAAAATTATAGTTAATGAAAACATTATTACCACAAGCTCGTAGGAACCTAACTCCACATTTCCCTTAGGAGCAATGGTTCAATATTTGCTAATTCAGTGTTCACAGCAACTTTATGGAGCATAACTACTGCAAATAATAAGAACTGATTGCATTTTCTTACTTTGCTATGAATTCACATTCATTGGACTTTATCTGTTAAGTTATTATATAAGAAAACTTACATTTCTCCAGAAATGGTTTGTATTTTCTTTGCTAATTGCCTGGAAGCAATACAATCCCAGGATGGCTTTAAAGAAAGCTATCTGCTTGGTGTTTTATAACTAAACAGTTTGGATGAATTCAGGCAACACAACTTTGTGGACAACCATTTATGTTTATAAATTCTCAATAGATTTTTTTTATCCTACCATGTACTACGTTGGGAAATTCAACTTTTCTTTCACTAACATTTTCTCAGAAAGAGTAGCACTTTGAAGGCCCCAGATTTATGTGGGAGCCTGCTATTCTCTTTCCAGGCTGGCTCCAGGAATTATTATTTCCCACAATTTGTACAACTGTCAAAATGGAATCTCAATGTTATCAGTCTTGGTAGATTATCACAAGAAACATTCTGATTCTGGTACTTGTTTCTATCCCAGGATTCACATTTTTGCTTGTTTAAAAATAAAAAATAAAAAATCTTTGTAGATGTGTTATTAATTATAAAACCAGGGACTAATGTTTAAAAAGATTAAAATAAATTTTACCTTTCTTTTCGTTTTCCTCAAGAGATACACTTAATATGCTGGAAACACAATTCTTCTATTCCAGAGGGTTTATGATTCCAAGCTACAGCCAAAATATTAATATAGAAAGAACTGTCAGCGTAAAGCGAGGAGATCTCCCACCAAATCTGTTTTTCTGATGCTTTCCAGTGCTGTGAATTAAGGTTATTGATACAATTATCTGATTTTCATTGTGTATTTCTTGAAAATAGGGTACATTGATGTGTCATATGAGTTGTTATGGACTATCAAATGAGATGGTGCATGTGAAAACATGTATCATAGTGCTGCAACATGTTTGCATATTAATTAAAAGAGGGAGTATGATCTAATACAAAGTTCCAGAGTTTTAGAATGAGAAATATTTATTTTTTATCATCTGTGGGAGCTTCAGAGAATCAAGTCCGTGCTCATGTGCTTATTTCTAAGAAGCTGGACAAAATCTCATTCCCTTCAAACACTTACAAGCAACCACATACTTTATACTTGATTTCTGTTTATAAAATAAGGAGAACCATGGATATGCTCCTGCTCACATTATAAGAATGTTACTAACTTGATGGTTAAGCTTGCATGCCTTTATGTTTGCTGTCTTCATGACTCAGATTTTGCTACATTGTCATTAGTAATAATCGTTGTCTTGTACTTATTGAAGTAACAGTAATATTAATAAATGAATATCAATGCTAAGTTTGCATTCTTTATTCAATTATCTTAAAGTCCAAATAAAAAAGAAAAATTACACTGTTATATTAGACTAAGCTGCATTACAATTAGCACCAAATGTGTATTATGTCTAAAACAAAATAGAAGTTTATTTCACACTCATATTACACCATTCAACATGAGTTTTCCTAGCCTGATTCTGATTCAAGTAGCCAGTCAACTGTCTGTGGTTTTAGCATCTCTTACAGGCGTGTTCATATACGAGCAGTGGAAGAGAAAAAAATAATAGTGGACATACCTGCTTCTTATTTCTTTGGTTGGAACCTTATTTCTTTGGTTGGAACTCATATTTCTTTGCTTGGAACCCAGTCACATGGCAAAACTCAACTGCACAGGAGTCTGAGAATTTTAGCCTGCCTGTATACATGAGAAGAAAAGAAATTGGACATTTTGAGACAAGTGGTATTTTCTGCCAAACCAAAAATGAGCAATATTATCTTGCATTAAAGCAAAATTATCTTTTACATCAACATCTGAAACAGCACTAAACCATTTTCTACCTAAAGTTAAAATTAATTTGCAATACACATTAATTTTTAGGAAATAAAGTGTAGTTGAGTAAAAAATAAGAGTTATTTATGATACTTAAATTTCTTCCTAGGTAATACCTGAATAGTAAATTTAGTATATATAACTTATGTATTATATCTATGGTTGTTGAATGATGTTTATCTTTTAGCTCAAAGTAAAGGTTCTGAATAGATGCGTTACAGAAATTTCTTCTGTAAGTATTTAAGTTCTTAAAGAAAATTTGCTTTATTGTTAGTTGCCTGATTCAGAGTATGTGTGAGTAAAATAGTTAAAATGGCTCAAATACTTGGTAGCAGAAACCTAAATAAAAGTCCCTTTAAATCAAATGTCAAGCACCATCCTTGGGCACAAATTTTTCTTGGGAACAAAGAGGTTCAATATGAGAGTTAAAGGAATATGTTTTAACAATGGCATGTCGCTTTGTCAGGGATGTCTTTGTAATGACTAAGAAGCAGGTTAATAGGATGATTAGAATGAAGGCTAAATATGACAAAAGCACAAAACACTTTCTTCCTGTCATTCCTCTGAGATATGTGGGTGGCAAATATTATCTCTGTTTTGTAGACTGAAAATTGAAATAGTTTAAGCACTCAGAGGCATTTTTACTGACATTCAGATTTTTAAACAGCTGTAGTTTCTTTTTATAGATCTCTAATAGTAATTACATCAGCTTTAGGCTCCTGAAATATTTTCAAATGTCTAAGGTTGTTGAAATAATGAATGTTTCACTCTTCACTCTTTTAAGTTCTTCACAAACCCTTTAACTCTCTTTAGGTACTAAAGTGTTAGACAAAAATTTCTAATTGCAAAGAGAATACGTGAGATTTAGAGGTGTTTTTTTAAAGAGCATTTGTAAGATGTTTCTCATTATTGGCCTTTATACAATTGATACCAAAAATGGCTATTTGACACATTTATCATCTGCGTTTTTGACTAAAAAGCAAAAATATACAGAAAAGCCAAATCTTTATCTATTATAATAAATTAGAAAATTGAACATCTAATCTTAAAAGCCCTATAAGTGCTAAGATAAGTTTATCATTAAAAATGCTATGGAACTCTGAAGAAAATTAATCGAACTTCAATTATTTTAATGAATTAAAATCACAGTGTTCAGCAGTCATGAGTTATATAACTAATATATCCTAACAACATTTGCTCTCTCTCTGCCAACTGATTTTTTGAGTGTTGCATAGGGATTCTGTAGGTCTCATTTCTGATCACTACAATCATTTCTCAGACTCCTGTTAAGGCCACCCCTCTCACCCAAACAAATTTCCCTCAATCTATGACAATGATTGTAAATATTCGTATCAACTTTCTGAATTAGAAAAAGAGCATGAGTACTATCTATCCTGATCATAAGATGACCTATGATCTTCATTTGGAATTCCCTGAAAGTTCACTAAAATTCTACATAACCCAAGCAGATTTGTACAAGAGTATCTAAAACTTCACTTGTTTTTATACATGTCTCTAGGGAGAATAGATAGAAATGTATTTTATAAAAGTCAATTACTTTATCTCTCATTTATTGGAGATAAATTATATCACTGTAAATTTTTAACAACAAAAAAAGAATTGTGGTAATAGCAATTTATCTATGGTAATTGTAAAACAAATTAAATTAATTAGAAATCCAATTATATTATCTATGTTGGCCTTCACAGCCCTTCTAAAGCAATTAGTCTTCATCTGTCTTTACTTAAGAAATGATGCAATTTAGTTTTATGGCATTTTCTGTGAAATGTGTTATATGATATTGCAGTTTAGAAATTTGACATTGTTCAATAATACATTGTGTGTTGCTTTGTATAGAATGAAAATTGTCAAAATAAAAATGTTCATACATATGTGGTAGATATTTAGCCCTCAAAATTAGCTTAATCTGTTTAAGGCTAATAATTGTTAATTAAATTATTTTCATAAGCAAATGAATATTTAATAAACTTAGCTTTCTGGATTCTATTACTATTTTTTTCCCAGTAGCATTTATTTCCCTTCTTTATTTGTTATAATAAACTCCAAGGACGTAAAGTTTTACTTATTACAAATACTGGATAACCCGTTTGGATCCAATTAGCAACATCGATGACTTAGAGATTTATTGGTGCTGATTTCATAATTTGTGTTAGAAAGCTATAATATAGAAAGGAAGGAAAGGAGGCAGGAAGGTAGGAAGGAAGAAAGGAAGACAGAAATAATATGTAAAAATTCTGTATGCTAAGAGAGTTCTACCAAGTGGAATGTTGAAAAACAAAAACTGGAAACAATCTAATGCCTATCAACTGATAAATGGATAAACAATATGTGGTATATCTGTACAATGGAGTATTATTTAGTGACAAAAATGAAGCAAATACTAACACTTGCTGTGTCATGGGTAAAACTCAGAAATGTTGTGCTACATGAAAGAAGTCAAACATAAGAGACTAAACATTGTATTGTTGCATCTATTTATAACAACTATATAGAAAAGGTAAATTTATAAAGTAAATTAGTTTTTAAAAATTTTTTTATTTTTAGTAGAGGCGGGGTTTCATCATGTTGGTCTAGCTGGTCTCAAACTCCTGATCTCAAATGATCTGCCCACCTTGGCCTCCCAAAATGCTAGGATTACAGGCATAAGCCACCACATCTGGCACGTGAAAGACATATTTATAGAGCCACGATATTTGCATCTTTTTTAGGACAGAAGATCATGTTCTAAAATATAGTTTCTCAGCATCTGCAACAATAATTTCTTCTTCTTCTTTACCAAATTTAAAACTTGTTTTTGATAGATCAATTTGCGATGTGCAAATCAGAAAATTAAGATGTACCCTTTGGCAAAATTACCCCTTCTCTGATTAAGTTCAAAGGAAGTGAACATGTCTATAGAAGCACCTAATGTTATATAGTAAGAATAAAGAATAAAGAGAGTACTGGTTATAATCAAATGTCTAAAAAATGCAAATGCCTATCTGCACAGAAACAGACTTGCTCTTTGGGAGATACTATAGATTATGGTGCAGGAAGATTATAGTGCAAAAACTGGTTTGTTATATTTTATTATGTAGAGGAAAGATGGAAGAAACTAATGTTTTTATATATATACATACATATAGCTTATTTTTGACATAGTATTGAGCATTTTTATTAACTCTAATCTTCATTTTTAGATGAGAAAAATTACGTTCAGTGAAATATAATACAAGAAGTGATACAGTCTCACCATAAAGGCTCTCATTTCTCACAAAAATAATATCAATAAGGAAAAGTTGAATATTCACTTGTTTTTATAAAACAAAAAAATATACATGACAAAATTTTAGCAAATGTCAACAGAACACACTGCAGAGTATTGAAAATGGTATGCTTGGAGCATCATTTTAAAACCCGATTAATTCAAGAAGCATATATGTATTCTTAACAAATCTCTGTTTCTGCATATTTTCTGTTGTTAGTATTGCTGCCCAAGAGACAGTATAGTGGTCTGTATAAAACATCAAAGCCTATCAAGTGATTTCCTTGACAGTTAATCCACTACGATAAAACATAGTTATATGCTTTTTAAGGTTTTATAAAAACCTGATCAAACCCGGAACATATGTATTCAAGGTAGTCATCTCATATTCAAGGTACTCATCTCCCATGAAACATTTTCTAAAACACTTAATCAAAATTACAAAACATGTTCATGTCATTGTATTAATAAAACTATTTGCAGTTATTTCTTTTTCCTTTAGTTTTTAAAGGCTTGAAATATTAAGCTCATAGAGACTCTGAAATATTTTACTATTCAGTGGAGAACATTACCAGTGCCATTACCAAAATAGCATAGCAATATTTGGGCAGAGTGTGTTCTGTGATAGTAAGTTTATACATGACTAAAACACAAAAACAATATTTAACTTTCATCTCTGAGCTTAGTGAAGTGGAAACTATGCAATTTTTTCTATCATTATCTAGTAGCTTTCTGACTCTGTAGCAGCTTTTCCATAAAGTGGGTTATATAACCATAAGGGCAAAGAAGGCAACAGAAAAACTAGAATGTCAAGCCATAAAATTCCCTCTAAGCAGCTGAAATTTTAGAAAAATTTCTTTGGAGCCTTAAATTTTTTTGTCCAGATGAATATTTATATGCATGAATATCTAGTCATTTTAAAATATGTTGCTATTAAAAACTTTGTATAGAAAGCTACTATTTAAAGCAGAAAATGTTGTTCTCACATTATAAAAGCATCAGTATATTAATGAGAATCAATATACTTCTTCTAAAACTTAAAAAAAAATTTTAAGTTTTGCTCCCCCTTGAGGAAGCAAAGAGCTTAGCTATGTACAGACACACACAATTGCTTTAAATAGAATAAAATACCTAGGAATCCAACTTACAAGGAATGTGAAGGACTTCTTAAAGGAGAACGACAAACCACTGCTCAATGAAATAAAAGAGGACACAAGCAAATGGAAGAACATTCCATGCTCATGGATAGGAAGAATCAATATTGTGAAAATGGCCATACTGCCCAAGGTAATTTATAGATTCAATGCCATCCCCATCAAGCTACCAATGACTTTCTTCACAGAATTGGAAAAACTTTAAAGTTCATATGGAACCAAAAAAGAGCCCACATTGTCAACACAATCCTAAGCCAAAAGAACAAAGCTGGAGGCTTCATGCTACCTGACTTCAAAGTATACTACAAGGCTATAGTAACCAAAACAGCATGGTACTGGTACCAAAACAAAGATATAGACCAATGGAACAGAACAGGGCCCTCAGAAATAATACCACACATCTACAACCATCTCATTTTTGACAAACCTGACAAAAACAAGAAATGAGGAAAGGATCCCTATTTAATAAATGGTGCTGGGAAAACTGGCTAGCCATATGTAGAAAGCTGAAACTGGATCCCTTCCTTACACCTTATACAAAAATTAATTCAAGATGAATTAAAGACTTAAATGTTAGACCTAAAACCATAAAAACCCTAGAAGAAAACCTAGACAATACCATTCAGGACATAGGCACGGGCAAGGACTTCATGTCTAAAACACCAAAAGCAATGGCAACGAAAGCCAAAACTGACAAATGGGATCTAATTAAACTAAAGAGCTTCTGCACAGCAAAAGAAACCACCATCAGAGTGAACAGGCAACCTACAGAATGGGAGAAAATTTGTGCAATCTACCCATCTGACAAAGGGCTAATATCCAGAACCCACAAAGAACTCAAAGAAATTTACAAGAAAAAAACAACCCCATCAAAAAGTGGGTAAAGGATATGAACAGACACTTCTCAAAAGAAGACATTTATGCAGCCAGCAGACACATGAAAAAATGCTCATCACTGGCCATCAGAGAAATGCAAATCAAAACCACAATGAGATACCATTTCACACCAGTTAGAATGGCGATCATTAAAAAGTCAGGAAACAACAGGTGCTAGAGAGGATGTGGAGAAATAGGAACACTTTTACGCTGTTGGTGGGACTGTAAACTAGTTCAACCATTGTGGCAGACAGTGTGGCAATTCCTCAAGGATCTAGAACTAGAAATACCATTTGACCCAGCCATCCCATTACTGAGCATATACCCAAAGGATTATAAATCATGGTGCTATAAAGACACATGCACATGTATGTTTATTGTGGCACTATTCACAATAGCAAAGACTTGGAACTAACCCAAATGTCCATCAATGCAGACTGGATTAAGAAAATGTGGCACATATACACCATGGAATACTATGCAGCCATAAAAAAGGATGAGTTCGTGTCCTTTGTAGGGACATGGATGCAGCTGGAAACCATCATTCTCAGCACACTATCGCAAGAACAGAAAACCAAATACCACATGTTCTCACTCATAGGTGGGAATTGAACAATGAGAACACTTGGACACAGGAAGGGGAACATCACATTCTGGGGCCTGTTGTGGGGTAGGGGGTGGGGGGAGGGATAGCATTAGGAGATACACCTAATGTAAATGACGAGTTAATGGGTGCAGCACACCAACATGGCACATGTATACATATGTAACAAACCTGCACATTATGCACATGTACCCTAGAACATACAGTATAATAAAAAAAAATAAGAATTTTAAGTGTTGCTCCCCCTTGAGGAAGAAAATAGCTTAGCTACGTATAGACACACATATATACATCAATCTTGGGGTCATATGTTATTTCATATATACATATATAAATATATATATTCCATATATTGAAATATATTTTATATGTTAAAATATAATTCATATCTATAATAAATGATAGGTGGCATCAAAATTGATTTATCACAGTGTACAAAATAAAATATTGCAAATAAACTTTGGTGTTAATAGTGGTAAATTAATAAAGGAAAATCCACATCAGTTTACGTGCCAATAATCTGTCGTTTTTAACTTCATCAATATTAGTTAAGATGTGTTCTATTAAATATATGGATAAACATCAAACAAGAGTGAAAGGGGATTCTGGGAAGTTGATGGCAGGGGTCATGTTTTTCAATATCCTTGGATCCCCAGACAAAAACAGACTCAGCAACTAAATGGGAAAGTCAGGAATTTATGGGCAACCTGTTAATAAAATTTAGTTATGAGGTGCCTGATGGACCCCAGAATAACTGGAAAAAAAAATCCCAACAACAGCCAGAAGTCCAGCCTACTATCACTGTCTGGAAGAGAGAAAGCACCAGAAAGCAGCTTGGAATCTGAAATACTTGAGAATGGAAAAAAATCCAAATGACCAACAGGTATTGATTTAAAACCACAATGGTGCAGATTTTAGTTGTGTGCAGCAACTAAAATTGGAGAGTTTTACATACTGGAAATGTGGGTAAGTGCAAGTGTGTTTAAGAAGATGTGAAGGGGCTGAAACAATCATCAAAACTGAACCAGCCAAGGATCATTCCAGAATAGCTAAAAGATATTAAGACTACGGTACAAAACATTAAAGAAGGTAAATAAGAATTCTACAAAATTCAAAATGAGACTATGCAACTCAGGATATAATTAGAAAGGATCTTTCTGTATATGAAAACCAAACTAGAGAGAATGAAAGAAAACAATAAATATAAAAGACTAAAGCCTTAATAGAGATAGTCAAATGGATGAAATTTTTTAAAATCAAAAAGAAATTGAAAATTGTTTTAAAAATTGATTTAAGTAATGATACCTTTTTTATACCTTTTGAGATAAGTAATAATACCTTTTTTTTTTTTTACAGAAGGTAGTAAAAATAATCCAAAATATGTAATAGTTGTTTTCAGGAATAAATACAAAAACAAAGGAATACAATAAATAAAACCAATTATAATTTAAGTAACTTTCCTGAACAACTAAACAAATTGCGATGACATCAGTGAAAATGGCTGAATAAGAAATTATAAAAGACTGTCACTGCACAAAAGAAGTGAAGAAACTGGTAAGCACTATCAGAAGCAACTTTATTAGCACTCTGGAAAAACTGATCATAGGTTTCTAGTAATCAGGAAAACGCTTAATTAAGAAAAAAAAAAACAAGAAACTAGATTCTTGGTAATATGTATTTGTGGCGTTTTAATTTCTCTGGGCAGCTTCCCCCACCTGTGCAGTAACCTTGAACACAACAATTCTCATATTTGATATAGGTTATAGGTACCTAGCAGTAGGGGGAGCAAAATAAATCTCATTTTCAAGAAAGTATGACTGTTTGTTTTGATATGTCTGCTGGCTCCCTGAACGACCACTAGGCTTGTCTTTATTTTACTAAACTCTGAATTCTCCCAGTACTGAAGTGGCTACCAGGAAAAAAATTGTCAAAAATATTTTAAGCAAATGCATTATTAATTGCCACCTAGGACAAGGGATAACCATTGAGGTAAACAATAGACAAAGCTAAAAGTTTGGCAGGAAAGCTTAGAAAATTAGATACTTCTGGTAATAAGGGAATTAAAAATCTTCCACATACTACTGGAGCCTCTGAGGCTACAATATACATGTTCAGAAAAAATGTGTTAAGGCCCCAAGCTCTCACTGTGGCTTGAATTCTACTCAATCTGAAGTAAAGCATTAGGAGAATTGCAATCTTCCTGTCTGAATGTGAAACATGTGCTCCAACACAGAAACATGTAGGAATTGTGGGAGTTACAATTCAAGATGAGATTTGTGTGGGCACACAGCCAAAGCATATCATTCTGCTCCTGGCCCCAACAAACCTCATCTTCTCACATTTCCAAACCAATCATGTCTTCCCAACTGTGCCCCAAAGTCTTAATTCATTTCAGCATTAACCCAAAAGTCCACAGTCTAAAGTCCTTTCTGAGACAAGGCAAGTCCCTTCCACCTATGAGCCTGTAAAATCAGAAGCAGGTTAGCCACTTCCTACAAACAATGGGGGTACAAGCATTGGGCAAATATAGCTGTTCCAAATGGGAGAAATTGGTCAAAACAAAGGGGCTACAAGGCCCCATGCAAGTCCATAATTCAGTGGGGCAGTCAAATCTTAAAGCTCCAAAATGATCTCCTTAGATTCCATGTCTCTCATCCAGATCATGCTGATGCAAGAGGTGAGTTCCCACAGTCTTGGGGAGCTCCATCCCTGTGGGTTTTCAAGGAACAGCCTCCCTCCCAGCTGCTTTTATGGGCTGGTGTTGAGTGTCTGCAGCTTTTCCAGTTACCCGGTGTAAGCTGTTGGTGGATCTATCATTCTGATTCTGGAGGATGATGGCCCTCTTCTCAAAGCTCCACTAGGTGGTGCCCTAGTAGGGACTCTGTGTGGGGGCTCCAACCCCACATTTCCCTTCTGCACTGCCCTAGCAGAGGTTCTCCATGAGAGCCCCTCCCCTGCAGCAAACTTTTGCCTGGACATTTAGGCATTTCCATATACACTCTGAAATCTAGGCGGAGGTTCCCAAATCCCAATTCTTGACTTCTTTGCACTGGCAGACTCAACACTATGTGGAAGCTGCCAAAGTTTGAGGCTTGCATCCTCTAAAGCCACGGCCCAAGCTCTACATTGACCTTTCAGCCATGGCTAGAACGACTGGGACACAGGGCACCGAGTCCCTAGACTGTATACTGCACAGTAACCCATGGGCAAGCCCAAGAAACCACTTTTTCCTCGTAGGGCCCGTGGTCTTGCGATGAGAGGGGCTGCTGCTAAGACCTCTAATATGCCCTGGAGACCTTTTCCCCATTGTCTTGGGGGTTAATGTTCAGCTCTTTGTTACTTATGCAAATTTCTGCAATTGGCTTGAATTCCTTGTTTGAAAATGGGATTTTCTTTTCTATCCCATTGTGAGGCTGCAAATTTCCAAACTTTTATGCTCTGCTTCTTTTGTAAAGCTGAATGCCTTTAACAGCACCAAAGTCACCTCTTGGATGCTTTTTTGCTTAGAAATGTCCTCTCTCAGATATCCTAAATCATCTCTTTCAAGTTCCAAGTTCCACACCTCTCTAGGCCAGGGGCAAAATGCTGCCAGTCTCTTTGCTAAAACATAACAAGAGTCACCTTTGCTCTAGTTCCCAACAATTTCCTCATCTCCATCTTTGACCACCTCAGCCTGAATTTCATTCTCCATATTATTGTAAGCATTTTTGTCAAAGCTATTCAACAAGTCTCTAGGAAGTTTCAAACTTTCCCACATTTTCCTGTCTTCCTCTGAGCCCTCCAAACTGTTCCAACCTCTGCCTATTACCCAGTTCCAAAGTCACTTCCACATCTTCGAGTGTCTTGTCAGCAGTGCCCTACTCCACTGGTACCAATTTACTGTATTAGTCTGTTTCCTTGCTGCTGATAAAGACATACCCAAGACTGGGCAGTTTACAAAAGAAAGAGGTTTAATGGATTTACAGTTCCACATGTTTGGAGAGGCCTCACAATCATGGTGGCAGGTGAAAGGCACGTCTCACATGGCAGCAGATAAGAGAAGAGGATTTGTGTAGGGAAACTCTGATTTTTTAAAATCATCAGACCTCATGAGACCCATTCACTATAATGAGAACAGTGCAGGAAAGACCCTCTCCCATAATTCAAACACCTCCTACCAGGTTCCTCCCATGACACATGGGAATTGTGGGAGCTACAATTCAAGATGAGACACAGCCAGACTATATCTAGAGGGAACAATTTTCAAGTCATTCATGAAGCCAGTGTTATCTTCACTTCTAAGACAGAAAATGACATCATTAGAAAAGGAAATTACAAGGGGCGGAACAAGATGACATAATAGGAACAGCTCCAGTCTCCAACTCCCAGGGCGAGCGACACAGAACACCGGTGATTTCTGCATTTTCAACTGAGGTACTGGGGTCATCTCACT
>NW_012122487.1:216816-217112 GCF_000951035.1 Colobus angolensis palliatus
AATATCATACTGAATAGGCAAAAACTGGAAAAATTCCCTTTGAAAACTGGCACAAGACAGGGATGCCCTCTCTCACCACTCCTATTCAACTTGGGGTTGGAAGTTCTGGCTAGGGCAATCAGGCAAGAGAAAGAAATCAAGGGTATTCAGTTAGGAAAAGAAGAAGTCAAATCGCCCCTGTTTGCAGATGACATGATTGTGTATTTAGAAAAGCCCATTGTCTCAGCCCAAAATCTCCTTAAGCTGATAAGCAACTTCAGCAAAGTCTCAGGATACAAAATTAATGTGCAAAAATC
>NW_012122487.1:219073-288702 GCF_000951035.1 Colobus angolensis palliatus
AAAAAATAAAAATAAAAAAAGAAAAAAGAAAAGGAAATTACAGACCAATATACCTTATGAATATAGATACAATAACCTCCAACTAAATACTAGCAAATTATATTTGGCATTATATTAAAAGGATTATACATCATAACCCAGTAGAATTTATTTCACGAATGCAAAAGTGGTTCAATATATAAAAGTCAGTGAACACAATATACCATAAGAATCCATACAATTACTTCAATTAATGTAGAAAAAGGATTTGAAAAAATCCGAAACTCCTTTACGATAAAAAAGAAGCACACAATCAACTAAACTTAGAAGAAAACTTCGTTAAATCAGTAAAGGGTATGGAAAGGTTTACACTAATTTCTGCAAGGGTTTTAGTTGTGGTTGGAGCTAAAAACAGACCCAGTTGCCACAGGAGTCCCAGTTTCATGAGAGCACCTGTGAGCAGCAAAACGGGCCCCAGTATCTTTACTACTTGAGTGAGTCTGAGAGACAGAACATTTGCACAACAAGGCAGGCAAAGCACCTTTATTATTAGTAGTGATAGGCACCCAGTATAAACAGAAGCCAAGGAACCCTGATGAATCAGTCCCCCAAGTCTCACAGGAAAGCTGCCCAGACACATGGAGCTTCTTCTGTTCATGTGCCAAGTCATACTACATCTGAAGGATCATGATACTACTCAGCTCTGGGTTTTATACCCTGGACACAACTTGAATTGTTGAGCTGAAGCACTGCAGAATATTCTGTTCTAGAGGGAAAAAGGACATAGCCCAGGTTGTTTCAAACATTTCTTCATTACTTTAGAAAATTGCATTTTCAGTAGACTCTGCATAAGAGGGGGGGAAACCTACTTTGGTCAGTTAAGATTATTCGGGGACTTGTCTTCCTGTGGGGTATTTATGAAAAACTAACAGTTAACATTATACTTAATGGGTAAGGGTTAAAATATTTCTCCTAAAGATCAAAAACAAGTCAAGGATGTTGACTCTTGCCAATTCTATCCTACATTGTACTGGAATCTCTAGCAATGAAATTATAAAGGAAAAAATAAAATATATTTAATTGAGAAAAAAGAAATAAAATTTTCTATCCAAAGGTCATGTGATTTTTACACAGAAAACCCTGAAGATTACATGTACAGAAAAAATAGGTTAAAGTGAATTAACACATTTAACAAAGTATCAGGATATAAGATCAACACAGTAAAGTCAATTGTATTTCTATACATTAGCAATTAGCATTCCAATAAGGAAATTAATGAAAAATCCATTTAAATACTATTAAAACCCTAAAATACTTACAAATAGATTTAATGAACAAGTTACAAGATATGTACACTGAATACTATAAAACACTATGAAAGCAGATTTTAAAAAACCTGAGTAAATTGAAAGACATCATGTGGTATGAACTGAAATATACAATATTGTTAAGATTAGTATTCTCCCCAAATTGATGTGTCTGGGCAGCTTTCCTGAGACTTGGGGGACTGATTCACCAGGGTTCCTTGGCTTCTGTTTATACGTGGTGCCTATTACTAACAAAGGTGCTTTGCCTGCCTTGTTGTGCAAGTGTTCTGTCTCTCAGACTCATGCAATTGATAATACAGATTGAATGCAATCTATATCACATTTACTGCCTTTTTGTAGAAATGAACATGCATATCCTAAAATTCCTATGGAATTTCTTCAAGGAACACAGAATAGCAAAACTCTCTTGATAAAAAATAATAGAGCTGGGGATTCATACTTCCTGATTCCAAAACTTACTATAAATCAACAATAATCAAAACAATGTGATATTATCATAAGAATAGATATAGAAAACAATGGAATAGAACGGAAAATACAGAAAATTGGCATCTATAATCAATTTATTTTTGACAAACATGCCAAGAAAATTTTTTTTTTTCTTTGAGATGGGGTCTCACTCTGTTGCCCAGGCTGGAGTGCAGTGGCACAATCAAGGCTCAGTGCAGCCTCTACCTCCTAGGCTCAGGTGATCCTCCCACCTCAGCCTCCTGAGTAGCTGAGACAACAGGCACATGCTGTCACACTTGGCTAATTTTTTGTAGGTACTGGGTTCACCATGTTGCCCAGGCTAATCTTGAGCTCCTGGGCTCAAGGGATTTTCCAGCCTTACCCTCCTAAAGTGCCAGGAACAGGAATGAGCCACTGCTCCCAGCCCCAAGAAAATTTTCTATGGTTTGAATGTGTCCTCCAATTAGCTTGTGTTGGAAACGTAATCCCTAATATAATAGTGTTGGGAGGTAGGACCTAATGAGAGGTGATTAGGCCATGAAGACAGAGTGAATGAATTAATGCTGTCATTGCAAGAGAGGGTTTGTTATTGCTAGGGTTTATTATTGAGCCATTATTAAAAGATTTTGGCTGTTCTCACTCTCTCCTTTTATTCTTTCTCTCCCCTCCTCTTTGCCCTTTCACCATGGGATGATGCAAAAAGAAGGCTCTTGCCACATGTAGCTCTTTGATCTTAGATTTCCAGCCTCTAGAATTGTGAGACAACAAATTTCTGTTTCTATGAGTTACTTAGTCTGTGGTATTCATCATACAGCACAAAATGGACTAAGACACTATTCAATTGGGAAATAGTGTTTTCAACAAATGGTGCTGGGACATCTGGATATTCACATACAAAAGAATAAATTTGGACATCTTTTTCATGCCACTTGCAAAAATCAATTCAGTGTGAGAGCTTAAACTATAAAACTCTTAGAAGAAATGCTAGGTAAATATTTATGACCTTGTATTTGGCAATGGCTTCCTAGAGATGACCCAAAAGGATAAGCAACTAAAGAATATCATAATTAGAGCTAGCAAAATTCAAAATGTTTGTGCATTAAAAAAACTATTAGGAAGGTGAAAAGACAATTCATAGAATGGGAGATAATATTTGCAATAACACAAAATATATAACTTATATAATTTAACAATAAAAAAGAAAGCCAAATTTTAAAATGGGCAAAAATATTGAGTAGATATTTATCTGAAGAAGATATACAAATGGCCAATAAGAGCATGAAAAGATGCTCAATATCATTACTCACTGATGAAATGCAAATTAAAACCATAATGAGATACAACTTCACATTCATGAGGATGCCATAATTTAAAGAAAAAAAAAAACAAGAAAAATACATGGATATGAAAAAATTGCAATTCTGTATTTCTGGTGAGAACACAAAATGGTGCAGCTGTTATGGAAAAGTTTGATGATCCCTACTATTCCAATTACTGCTAAATATCAATGGGAATTGAAAACAGGTATTAAAACAAAAGTCTGTACCTAAACATTTACAGTAGCATTATTTATAACAACAAAAATGTGGAAATGACCCAAATGTTCATCTAATGATGAATGGTTATATTAAATATTGTATATGCATATAATGGAAAATTAGCCACAAAAAGGAAAGAAGTACTGACACATGCTGCAGTATGGATGAACCTTGAAACATTATGCTAAAGAAACAATGACAGACATAAAAGTCCACATATTGTATGATTTCATTTATATGAAATGTACAGATTAATCAAATTCATAGAGGTAGAAAGCAGATTAGTGGTGGGCAGGGGCCAAGAGGAGGGTGGAATGAGAAGTGGCAGCTTAATGGCTGTCAAGTTTATTTGGGGTGATAAATTATTCTTGAATTAGAAAGTAGTTGTGGTTTTGCAACCTTTTGAAGTACTAAAAACCACAACTTAAAAATGGGTAAAGCTGTGAATTTGATACTAGTGTAAAATAGAACTTACATAATAAAATGCATAGCTGCACACCTGAAAATATTGACTACAACAACCAACATCGAGTCATAGCCTATTAAACTTAGTTGACTTTATATAAAACTCATTTAGGCATACAAATAAAAATAACAAATTACAAGAAAAAAATAGATTGTTACCAGAGTTTTAATAGCAATATTTCATATTAGAAGAAAGTTGAGATGTTTAAGATATTCAAGGAAAGAAAATGGGAGCCCAACATTTTATAACTAGAAATAGGGACATTCAAGTGAAAAGGCAAAGTGATTTTTAACAGTCAAAACTCAAGAAATATGATTTTTATAAACACTTCTTGAGTAATCCATGTAGAATGAAGTTCAGACAACAGAAAAGTAAAAAGACACCAACAGAAGATGTGGTGGTCAGTATTATGTATATATTTATTATAGAACTAAATGAAATAAAGGTTAAATAAATCTAATATGTAATAAGGTATTTATCTGACAATACATATATAGCACAGCTATAGTAGTTGAGTTTATTTGGATATATTACAGGTTTTCAGGTGAGATGGGAAAATTATGGACATAAAGTCAGCTCTATGAATCTCATATATTTTAACATTTTTTGCATATTGAGTTTTATCTCCTTCTTAATTCTTAATATCATTTATTTGTTCTTGCTTTTGCTTTCTTTGTTTCCTTGCTCAGTCTTGCCTAAGGTTTATCATCTTTATTAATTTTGGCAAGGAACCAACTTCTGCCTTTGATGACACCCTAGTATAGTCTTCCCAGTAATTTCTGTTCTTTGTTGTTTCGTTTCTTTTAGTTTTTTTGCTTTTCCTTTTCCTTTTGTTGTTGTTGTTGTTGTTGAAGTCAATTACTAGCACATTAGCTTTTAGCCTTTTAAAAAATACCAATAAGCCTCTTAGGGCTATAAATTTTCCTCAAAAATCACATTAGCTCCTCTCAAAGTATCGGTGAGTGTTACTTTAACTATTGTTAGTTTTCCATTGTTATTAGTTCTCTCTTGAGTCTGCTCAAGCTCCAGACCCCCCCCCCCGTATTTTTCCCTGGTGATCAGCCCAGGAGCTGTTAAAATCCAGCCTCTAAGTCCCTTACAGATATCTCTAGAGGTAAGCTTGACTCCAGCATTCTCTTAGCGCTATATATATTGTCTCTTGTCACTCGCGTTCTTTGAGGGATTCACTTGAATTCTGCTACATATTTGAAAATATTATATTATGTATAAAATTTTTAAGTACTTTTACGGAAGTTTCCCTGTCCATCTCATATAGCATCTTATCAAAAATAGATGTTCAGCAATTATTCCTATAAATATCTTTTTTGTTGGTTTTTGAGACTGAGTCTCGCTCTGCCACCCAGGCTGGAGTGCAGTGGCACGATCTTGGCTCACTGCAAGCTCTGCCTCCTGGGTTCACGCCATTCTCCTTCCTCAGTCTCCCGAGTAGCTGGGATTACAGGTGCCTACCACCACGACCGGCTATTTTTTTGCCTTTTTAGTAGAGATGGGGTTTCACCGTACTAGCCAGGGTGGTTTTTATGTATATTGAGTTTTATCGATCTCTTGACCTCGTGATCCGCCCACCTCAGCCTCCCAAAGTGTTGGGATTACAGGTGTGAGCCACCGCGCCCGGCCCTCCTATAAATATCTTGATAGTCTGAACATCTAAAGGGAAGAATTTGTGCCTAAATGATCCTATTTCCTAAGTTTGAAGGCCTGACATACTGCACTATATTTTCAATTGTGACTAAATGAATGTGTGCCTGGTTTCAACAAACATTTAGAAACCAAATTAAGAAAATCTATATCTACTAAAGCTCACTTATTTTAGAATATGAACACATGATTTACATTCTCAAGCATCATTTTAAATAAACATTCTAGAATCAAATTTAATTAGAATTATTTTTACATAATAAAAAAGCAAACCTGTTTGATTTCTTAACATACTCTTTAGAGGGAAACAGTAAATCAAGTTTTAGTAGCTTTTCAAACAGATTAAACTCCAAATACTACAAAGAGTTTCTGAATATTATTTGGAAGTGCAACTTTAGGTATTGTGATCTTCTGCCTTTATCAATACTAAAACATCAAAGAGAAGAAAAATACCCTTACCAGTTAAGAAAATAGGGAGAGGAGGATAGTTTTCCATGGCTGCAACACAAAGTTTATTTAAAATACACACACACACACTCTCTCTCTCCCTATGTGGACATAGACAAAATTTCTTTGTTGGAATCTGCCCAGTGTACAAAATTAAGTCCTTTATGTTAGCCAAAATACTATGGGACTTTTAATAACCATCATTCTTTATGTCTAATCTAAGAGATGGGACCTCCAGCCAGCTCAATTCACTGATATCCCACTGTGGTTGTGAATCGCCACTGACTCAGATGCATACCCCCCAGTGTATCCCTCACAACACATTTTCCTTAGCTTTTAAAATCTGACAGATCAGTTGGGTACAATTGCATAGGTGGAACATTTAGGTTTAAGTCTGTTTTTTTTTTTTTTCATGTTCTTTCTGTCATTTTCCCCTGAATCATTAGTCTTATTCTCCCTGCTACTAAAAGAGAATTATTTTCCCCCAAATCTCCTATTTCATTTATTTTATTCTTACATTGTCTCCTTCTCTTCTACCTCTTTCTCCCACTTCCCTCTTCTTCCTTGTAAAATACCATATATCTTCTTTTTCTCTTTTTCTATTTGCTTCTCTGCTGTTCTCCACAGTTGTTTGATGCTAGTATTGAACTTTTCGCTTCTTTCCCTTATCAAGGTTCAATTTAATCGACTTTGTGAGTGGATATACAAGATGTCCTTCTAAATCTTGCTTCCTGTTGTCAGTCTGAAGGGGAAAAACAGCTTCAGTTGTTAAAAGGTCTAATTTCCTTAGAAGCTTGAATTTTATTCCTTTAAGTTTTGTCCTAAAGCAGATTCATTTGACTTCTAATTGATATGTCCCTGTGTTGGTCAGACGTTACCTCTTCTTAGAGCCCAGAATAACTTTTCTCTACTTATTGCTGTTTTGGTTACTCTTTATGCTTTGTCATGTCAAAGTCACAATGCACTGACTTCTATTGACAATGGGTCTCTCTGTTTTTCTCTTCACATTTTACATGCTGAGTGGTGTTTTCTGGATAGGGTGACTCTATACATTTTTTATCCTGCAAAAACATGGACGTGAGCGATCCAATTAGATAGTCACAATGTCTGTAATAGATATATTAGTTATGAGCAGTGTGTATGATGTTTCTAGGATTCTTCAGAGAGAAATGAATTACCAGCTCTGTTCTGAGGTTGTTATTGTACATGTCCCACATCCTTACAGCTGTTCTAAAGAGGATTCATTTTAGTCACAGGACTAAAAGTTTGGGTTTTTTTGACATTTTAAACCTTTTCTTATGTATTATTACTATCTAACATACACCGAACATCTACCATGTGCCAAGCATTGTCCTAAATGCCTTACACTATTATATCATGTAATATCCACAGAGACTCTGTGAAGTTGATAAAATTGTCTATATTTATACCTACAGAAATGGAAGCACAAAGAGAAGTCTGAAGTCACACTCCATAGGAACCCTAGTGGTCTAGCACCAAGTCCTCAGGCTTAATTATTATTTCACAGTGACTTGTTTGGATAATCATGGTGACCTTGATTTGGGGAATTTAACATTTATTGTCATTTAATTTTATGACTGGTGAGAAATAAGCAGTTTGGTTTTAGGTTTCTTGATATTTCCCAGCAATGACACCCAGTTTGCTGCTTTACAGGGCAGCACATTTTACTTCTCAAGATAGCATGGGGACATTTAGACTTTATTAATAGAAAAGTAGTCATAGTAATTTTATTAATGCAATATTGTTAAATTTTAGTTAGGAAAAAGCAAAAATTGGGTAAGTCTAAGGAAAATTACATATAGCTATTTAGACAGTCTTACAATCTCACAAATAGAACTGTAAATATAAACAAAAGGTGAAAATATTCTTTATGCAGATAATCCCAAAATGTATTCTAGCACTTATTAAATGTGTTATACTATTTGATGATCACTGCGCAAGGTACAATGAGGAGAGTGGCATCAATTGTAGGAGAACTCCTTTCAGAGGGAGGGCTTTATGAGTGTCACCTGTGTATAGAGCTGGTCACTCTCAATCCCCTCTCAGAAGTGTGAATGATGATAAAAATACCTCAAAGAATCTTTATGGAATGTCATTTAATAATAAATTCCAATGGCCTCTCTAAAATCCATTTTTATCACAGTGACTCTGTGATCAGAAATATAAGAAATGCAAATATGGATAAGATAGGAATGAAAGCAGTTAAGTGAAAATGGCAATTGCTCTGGTGGTCAAATCAAATAGCGCAATATAAAAAGAGTCAGATTCGTTAAGTCCTTCATTAACCAGCTCAGTGGAGTTGCTCCCAGTTCCCCATTGTCAACTGCCTATTCAACGCCAGGGATAGGCATTCTGACAACAGGATCTCAGCAGCATCCTCCAAATATTTGAACTAATGTTCATTTTAAGACTTATAATGTAATAAAGAGAGATATTTAAATCCCAAAGTTATTTAGAATTTAAAAGATGACTTTCAAATTTTTCCCTTAAGGTCTCCATTTTCATTTGCTGCCATCCTGAAAAATCTTATAAATTACTCATCAAGAAGTGATTCACAAGGTCACCCATTCCCAGATATCCAAAGAGCAGGGCAGGGAAAAAAAACTACTCTTCTCAATTAAGTCAACCTCAGAGTTCCTGGAAAACTTATTGACAGCTTACTCAAATGGTTATGGCAGTTTTAATGCCTTGGACTACTTCCAACTTGCCCTTCAGTAAATGAATGAAATTTGGAGAAGCATGAATTTGCAGTATTGTCATTGGCAGGGAGAATGTAAATGTATTTGTCATTCCAGAAGAATTACAAATGCCTGATTATAGCTCATCTGTGTCTACTCAGAGAAAGTCAGATGGAGAATGAAGAGATCGGACATTGAGAGAAGTGAACAATTTTCTGTTTTAATGAAATAAAACAGAAGTCTGAGTTTGAGCCTTAGTCATCCAGGAGTTTATCTTTGTATTTCATCTTACTTGTTTCTATAGCCCGAGAATTTAAGATATATAGTGTGACCCAATGCAATTTAATGAATTGCTGTCCCACCACAATAGCTCCAGCAGTTTATCCAGACTCTTCATGAATACATCCAGTGACAGCGTATCCCATCATGAAAAAGAACTACTCATTTTTCTGCTTTATATGTCTAATAGTTTAAAAATAAATGAGAGTTTTCCTATTTTTGAAAAACTTCCATTCAGCTTAGTAGCAACCCTAGACATGTCTCATATATGTGGATAACCTTCACATATTTGGAAACAGTTGTCAGTTAGCCAATTTCAATGATCCACTTCTCTGTGGCTAAAATCCTCAATCCTAATTCAAATTCTTTAAAGTATTATTCATGAAATATTGTTTTTAAATCCTTCACTACCCTGGTCACCCCCTTGGACACGATTTTGTTGTACAATAGCCTGCAACAATGTCATATACTGCACAGTAAGAAAGAGAAAAGCAACCTCTCAGCCAGGAGGAGCCCTCACACTCACAGTAAGGCTGTGGTGTTCTTCTGTTGTACATAGATAATTTACAGAATTGTTTATGTAAAACAACTTTAGACAAGTCCACTCTGTGATCATGGTGGATTAAGTTAAAACCATTCTATAGATATTACAGAGAAGTGACAAAATATTCTTTGTCTTAGATAATATGAATGCTTGCTGAATTTTTATTTTTTCTTTTTTTTTAACCAATTATAGCTTTAGTCTTACTTCCTTCCTCCAATCTTCTCAATAAGAATTATTAAAATACCCAGTCATGGAACTGACATTTGGGTAAAAGTAAGGTTAAGAATTATAAGCAGTCATTTGATATATGATATGAGAGATTAAAATAAAGTTGTAATACTATATTATTACCATTATTATTACAAACAAAATAATAAAATCAGAGCTAGTATTTATTCATTGAGCGCTTGGTCTGGATGATGGCAGACCATGTGAAAGACAATTTACCTACATTACTCTTTAATATACATGATTTATAAAATAAGTATAGTTATCTTATTTTACAGATTAGAAAAAGTGAGGTTTGTGAAATTAAGTAGCTAGCCCAAGATCTCTCTGCTAAAATTAAATTTTGAATCCAAGACCTAAACTGTACAAGCCAAAATTTTATTGCCTCAGTTCAAGGCAGTAAGTAGGACTGACGTTCTTGCAGGAGTTGCATCTAACCAAGGAGGGATCCCTTTTGAAATTTGTTTGACCAAAAGATGTGACGTCTTTATTGAGCATTCTCAAAAAGTTGTCTGTGTGCCAACTATGAATCCTCTTAGTGCAGGAAGAATCCCTGCTGGTCTTAGCTTAAAGATCACTTTTTGAAGAATTTCCATAAAGTTTAAGCATTTAAAAAATTTTTCTATTAACTCTCAGTTCCAAATAGATGTGCCAATTCTTATATGCCCAGTATCAACTAGAAGATTGTTCTGTATCAGCCAAGTTGTAATGTTGTTTCATCCCTCACTAAACTCCCACTGTCTCACCAAAAGTTGGAAATATTGGTACCCAAATTCTACTGTGTAACTAATCAAGATTATTGTTTGTCCCTGTAATCCTACTTTGACCAAGAGGATGATGCTATTTTTTAAAAATATTTTCCGGTCCACCTTTAGAAATTCACATATTCTTCATGGCGATTTATATTGATTAAAAAAAGAAGGACAATAATCCAGTCATACTAGTTAGGAAAGATTAGGAGCAAATTGCCCACGAAACACACAGATTTGCCTCCATTAAAAGTCTCAAAATTACAAACATTACAAAAATGACAAAAATAACTACCAATGTATCAAAGACACTGGGTGAAACTCTAATGTTAAGAAAAGACTCCACGTCTTTCTTAGAAAAACAAAAGAAGCAAAATGTGTTATTCACCCATTCCAAAAAATATCAACCAACTCTGTCAGTAATTTCAGGAAATAGCTAATATGGACCATATCAATTTCTAAGAAAGAAAGAATTTAGTTGTGTAGTCACCAAGACAGTAACAATTTGTTTTTGGCTCCCATTTTGTGCCAAATGGTGCCACGCTAAATGCTTTGGGTATGGAAATCACTCTCTGTGAATATTCCTTAATCATGTATGATAAAAGATGGCTACAGGCAACTGACTCCCTCCAAAGTGTGAAAATAGTACAAATTAGCATAAGGCCAATGATCTGTGAGAAATTAGAAATAATGTTACAGGCAAGTGAGAAATGAGTTTACTAGATGCTGAAAAGAGTGCCAAGCTAAACATCATACAATAATAGATGTTACATATAATTACATAGCTTTATAGATTTTCATTTTAATTTATCTTCCATTTATTGTATGTTGCATGAAGGCAAAGACCATGTCAGTCTTGACCAATATTGTATTACAGTTCTTTAAGAGAACAAATGAGTGAATGGAAGAATGGAAATCTCTTCCAGCCCTGTTACAATATACATCTATTATTTTGTGTGCCTAGCATTCACTCCACATTTATCTCATAGCAGGACTCCTGTTTTCCCAAGGGACTTAGAAGTTTCCTACTCTCAGCCCACTATTGAATTAGCCTTGTTAGGTGATTCTGTGTTAACTCATTAGTACACTCCATCTCTCTGGATACAGAAACTAAGTCTCGGGGATTTGTGGAAAACTTTTAGGCTGGAATTTTTGGTTGTAAGAAAACCTGTGTATTTTAAAGGTTACCATACGGTAAATTCCTTGCTGAGAATGAAGTTAACATAGACTAAGAAAAAGCAACCAGAAATAGAGAGTGCATGCACATGCACACACACACACACACACACACACGCATTCTCTCTCTCTCTCACTCACTCACTAACTCAAAGTAAGAGAAAGAAAAAGATAGAGAGAGAGCATTCTGGTGAATTTGGTTTGTTTTGGCCATTCTTGCACCTTGGTTTTCTGAGCAAATACATTGTTTTTTATGCTTGAATTATTTGGGGTAAGATTAATTTTAGTCATAATAAAAAAAGAGTTAATACACTCTTCTCTGTGCAAATGGAGAAATGAGTACAGAGGAGAAAAGTGCCGTGTTCTTAGGTGCAATATTTTATAGTGAAAGAATTACGACTAGGACCACGGTTCTTAAACTTCCAATTCTTTCTACCATGCTCCATTGCCTTTATTAAATAATGGATTTGTTAAATACATGGAAGATTAAGAAAAGAAATATCACAACAATTTTCTTGGAGAAAATAACCAAAAGTCTACTACCTCCATAGGATGGTCTCCTTTTTCTCACTTACATTCCTCCAAATAGGAGGCAGGATTTGAATCTCTGAATTCATTTGGCCATTTAATTTTCTGCTGAGACTACCTGAAGAGGAGACAATTATACCCAAAGGGCAGTCTAACTAATAAATTAAAAGTAAAATTACTCATTGAAATTCTTATTATCAAAAACAGCATTTGTCCATTTGTCAGGTAATTTGTAGGAATGTTTAGTAGTTGATAGCAATTTGTAGTAATTAAATGTCAAGCCATTTCTTCACTTCATATTGGTTTCACTTAGGAAATTCAATACTAAGAAAAGGAATTAGTGGTTGATGGCCATGTCTGATATTTAATGCTTTAATAAGCAAAGTAAATACGGAGTTGCTAACGTACAGGGCCAGATTGCCTAAGTGGTTCTGTACTGAAGTAAAAATCTCACACTATTTTATTAGCAAACATTGAATTTGAGTAAAAGAAAAAAGAACACAAACATGGAATGCATTGGGCATTTAGTAGTTATGAATTTCCAGCTAATGTATTGGCTTTTAAGTTAAGTCCCAAATCTCCATTTTTCTAGAGGGATTAAATAATTTAAACCTACTAAGGTTCTAGGAAAGACTTTTGAGTCCATTATTTGAGTCCATAATTGCCACTGTGATAATTTAAGGATCAGTAGATCAGGATAGAATCTCCCTTGCTAGAATGGACTTTCCTTTGCAATGTACTTTCATTTTAGAAGCCATAGAAAGACTCTCATTTTAGAAAACATAGAAAAAAGACTTTCATAGCCAGGATTATATTTATTATATCGCACATTATACAATTATTGAATTGCTTAATTCCAAACTCCAAAGGGCTTAAAATATCATCAATTTCATATAAATGTATGAATCTTCAGAAATAAGTGTAAGTTGAGCACGTGCAAGAAATATGTCACAAGATACAAATTTTCAGTCAGGTGTTTAATTTTCATTTTAATGTACTGACCACTACCCTCGTCTCTCTTTCTAGCTTCTTGGACCCTTCTCCGTTGTTGCCCTGTTACCAGTTCATCCACAACTGCAGCATCTTGTAGGGGTATTGTTTATTGTTGTTTCATGACCTACTTCTCAGGGTTGTATTGTTTTTATTTTGTAAAAGCCCTTTGAAATTCCACAGCTCTAAAAATTTAAGCGCTTCAGTGTTCGAAAATCAATATCATACCTTGAGTGGCCCACAAGTTTCCAGAAGAGAAATTTTTGGCATTCATTCCATCTAAGTAAATAAAAAGGAATTTGCATATTAGTAATTTGAAATCCTAAATAATTTAAAGCACGTAGAAATGAAGCAATCATTATTCAATTGCAAGTGACAGAACTGCCCCGAATCAGTGATTATAGATGGATATATAATTTTTTCTTCTAGGCCCTTTTCATAATATGGTTATTTGTGGTCAGAGTAAATCATTGAAATCATAATATAACGCTTTTCAGTCTCTGTGTGAAAGAAAATAACATTTTGAAGCCTTCAGTGAAGTAGGCTGACTGAAAGGCAGCAAAGGGAGAGAAGCTTCCTCTTACAATACTCTTCTCCAAGAACAATGTTGTGTATTCTGAAACAATTACTCCTTTCGCAGTAAATAATTTGGAATAATTTTTCATAATTGATAACAATTTCTAGAAGCAATAGAAGACTGTGATAAAAGAGATTGGGCTCTGTAGACAGACAACCTTATATTCAGATCCCTGGTCTTAAGTCTACTAACTTGTGTGATGTGGGAAAATTACTTTCATCTCTTTTAGAGATGTTTATTTGTGTTCTTTCTTCCCTCCCTCCTTCCCTCCCTTCCTCCCTTCCTTCTTTCTTTCCCTCCTTCCTTCTTTCTATAAAATGAAGACAAGGTTCATCAATTTGATGTTGCCTTAAGGAAAAAATGTGATTAAGTTTTCAAAAGCGCAGTGCTCAGCCAATGTTATAAACTTTCCCATTAGTATTCAGATAGTATCAATTAAGGAAAAACTCACCAGTAATACTGGTAACATTTATTGAGGGTTTATTATATATTAGGCACATTTTAAGACCTATTTTGAATGCTTCCCCCTTCCCAAAATATTTAAAATATCCTCAGTTACTATCATTTTTTTCATTTGACCATCATAAATACCTTTTTGTATTGTGAAACTATTAACATTTATAATTGTCTTTCTTTCTTTCCTTACAAGACTGTAACTTCTTGAAAACAAATAGTCTGTTTGGACATCTTTTAGACAGGACATCTTTCAGACAGGACATCTTTCCTATCTAATCACACATTTTTAGCATAGAATTGCACTCAGTCAACAATAAATTGAATCAAGTTAAATTTAAAGAAATTAATAAACAACCCTATGCTGAGGTGTATCTTTTTCACACATGCTCACAAACGCACATGTGAGTACTACTACTGATGGTGAAATTTAAGACTCAGAAAATAGTTGCTGAAGGAAATGTTTCTGATTAATCTTGGTGAAGAATAGTGTCCTAACTTACATTCTGCGAATTACTTCTTCAACAAGTACAATACAGACTCTTTAAATGGCCTTACAATATGTCAACCGTGAATATGATTATGTTATTTTTGTTTTTAAAGCATGTGAATCTTCTTTCGATAAGCACAATGTCTGCATTTCAGGTGCTTGGCAAAATAAGAATCATAGGTAGAACAACTTAACTGTTTTGAAGTTACAATCTAGAATATCGTTCAGTGCATTTTATAATGACTCTCATAATAAAGTCTTCTCAGAGTTCAAAGACAGAAAAGAGTTAGTTTACTAGGGAAAAGAAAAACCCAGGATTCCTTTTATTAGCTAATAAAAACCATGTAAACCTTTGTATTTCTCTACTTTGTTAAGAGTCAGAGCTAAATGTCATGCTCAAGTAATTTACTCCCCTTTCCTCACTCTATTGCATTGGCCTTGTTAAACCAGTGTTTTAATGTTTTTGTAATATCTTTGCCTTCTAGTAGAGTATGAATCCTTTTATGAAAGTAAAAATAAACAAATGAATACAATGCTTACTCTTTTTTATATCCCCACCTTCACAGTTATACTGAATGCTTTTTAATTACTGCAGTAGACTCTATGATGTCCCGCCAAAAGAATGCCTTCAATGAAAACTTGTTGCCCAGCCCATAAGAATGCTTGGTAAACAGATTTCTGCATCTGCCTCTTCCAGAATTGCCTCATCTGCAGACAGCCACATTATTTAAGTTTATATTTCTTCCTAGGGTGGCCCACAAGTAATGGCTGATCAATGATCAATGAAAATCGGGTCACCTCAGTACAACTTAGACAATTCCAAGAGAACTTTCTAGCTTTAGAGCATCTCATGGGGTTGCCCTAATTTTTCATAGAGATTGTATCACAGATCAACTTCTCCCTCTGCCCAGTCCTATCTACTTACGCTATCTTTCACAAGTCAGCATCCTCTTTGGCAAAGGACCATATAAGCTAGAGACATTAGGAATGACATCCATGCATATTTAGAGTCTCCAGATTCTCCTTGATCTTGCAGGTTTGTAGAAGTGGATGAAACATCTCTATGAAAAGCTAGTATTCCCCTCTTGCTTGAAGATGATTCAGATATTACTCAACACATGCTCCTACTACCCTTTTTGGCTAGAAAATCTATAATTAGAGTTAAGTTATAACATAACTCAGCTAGAGATATGATGGGAGGGTGCATTGCAAGTACCATGGCATAAAAACCGGGGAGACTTTATGACGTTAGTGGTATCAGTGATGAGAAAATATGCCATTTAGAGATTATGGCAAGTACCAATGAGAAAATCACAACACAGATTGCTGGGAGTCTGGAGCAAGAGCATTCCATCAGAATCATATGCCTTTTAATCAACAACTGTTGGCATACTACTGGACCTGCTATAGGTGGAGGAACTGACCATGGAGCACCAAGTGATAATTAAGCCACACCTATCTGTCATGAGCTGGTTTCTGTCAAACTCACTAAGCTCTAAGATCAGAATATTCTGCAACAATTTATTGAGAGTTCTAAGTAGTACATCTAGAACTAAACTCAAGCAGGATCAGAGAGTCCATGCAAGCTGTATAAGCAAATTACCAAACCACCCATGTCATCCACCAGCACCTCTCCCCCAGCTCACACCCGTCACCAAAAAGAGGATCCTTATACTCAGCAAATGGTGGAAGACAAATCACATGACTCATTCATAAAAGGGTCAGTTCAGCATATGGGTAAAATCTGAAATAAGATAGCAGCAGCATTATAGCCCCACTCAAGGAGGGCATTGAAAGAATAGTGAGAGAAAATCCTTCCAATGTACAGATTCTTGGTCTGTGGTGGGGGTAGGGGGCAGAATGTACTCAGATGTTTTGTGTAAAAAAAATAAGTTCAGAACATGTGTGAATTCAAGGACAGTAGCAAATGGCTTGGCTAAGTGATTAGGAGCCTGAAGGAAGAAAGACAGAAGATACTGCATAAGAAGTTCTATAGTAGAGACATGTAGAATGGGTACTTGGAACAGAGCACGAAGTATGACAAAGTATTTCTGTCGCATGCTAATACTCACTAGAGAGCAGCCACTATGGAAGAAACACTGAACAATGAAGAAGACAAAAAGTTGTCTACTTGGTATTAGTCTCTGTCATCAGCTACTCCAGTGCTGGCATTATGATTACATGAAATGGCCAAGCTATGCATGGGTCTAATGTCTTGGAATCTAATTAACTTAATTGATCTTGCTATTTGTGTTAGCTGGTTTTGCTACTGCAAACACAAATATCCAATTGTCATTAGTAAAGGCCAATGCTGAGTTGCCAATAGAGCAGCCTGCTTCAAGAAGACCATCTTGGTCTTCTCTTATCATCTTCTCTGCTTGCAAGACATCAACCAATACCATTGTCTAAAGATTTAGGGAATCCTAGCTACTGGATTCCACATGACAAAATGCCTAACCAGGAAACCTAGTTTACAGCAAAGGAGGTACTAAGGCAAGCCTCTGACCATGAGATAAACTAATCATTTAACATACAGCACCACTCAGGAACTGGTAGAATAGAAATCCCACTTGGAGGCAATGCTTTATGAGAATGCAACACAATCCTTCATGCTGTGGTATGCTCATTGAATCAGTAACATATGTAACTGTGCCTCCCCTTCACAGTAGGAAGAATGCATGGGTCTAGGAACCAAGAACAAAAGAACAAGTAGGCTCACTTAAATCACTTCAAGTGACCCACCTGGGGATTTATTTTTCCTATTCCTTCTATTCTAGGCTTTGTAAGTTTAGGGGTCTTGGTTCCCAAAGGCAGGGCACTTCTGCCAGAGGACGCAGCAAAGGTCACATTGAATTGTAAGCTGTGACTGCCAACTGGGAACTTTAGATCAGCAGGCAAGAATATCAGGGATCATCTTGGCAGGGGCAATAGACCATGATGCTTAGGAAGAGGTGGGGCTGCTGCTACACAGTGAAGATGGAAGGAATATGTGTGACACTCAGGTGGTCTACTTGGGTACCTCTGGTATTCCTTTGCCTAGTCGTGAAAATAAATGGACAACAGCAACAACTTTAGTCTGAGAAAGGTGTGGTGACTAGGCACTTAGAGCCCTCAGACTCCAGCAGAAATTGTAGTGGAGAGTGAATGGACTATAGACTGGATAGTGAAAGAAATGGTGAGCATCAGTTGTCCCCATACACCCAGACCAGCTGTGGTGGTAGTACCTATTGCTTCCCACAAACTTGCTTTTAAATTTTCTCCATGAATAGATGTCTAAAACAATCTCTGGGAAGCTTCCAGAAATTTTATGAAGAAAACGATCTAAGCAGGCAAGAGATGGACTGTGGGGGATTACCACATTTGACCACATGTTGGTCAAATATCCCTTCAATGAAGAAATTGTTCCCCCAGAAGCTGGGAGTGTTGACAATAGTCAGTTTAGCTGTCAGCCCTTTAAGGGATTATCTCAGCTGCAAAGAGCCTCCTTGCCCAAGGAAATGCCTCTTCCCTGGGTAGACGGCATCCAAAATAAATAAATTAGAAATTAAAAATATCAGATCATTAGTCCAATTTAAAACAATTCTGAGGGTTATCCTAGCTCCAGAACTTCTTATGGTAACAACTATGGCTGTCACTGAGTCTACATCACAACTTGACATTTCTCTACTGATGACTACTTCTTTCTTCCTTTCACAGGTATTGATTACAAGACCACTATTTAATAAACATCCTATATGCTAAACTCTGTTTTAGAGTTTGGTTCCTGGGGTACTCAACTTGTGCCCCTGCCAAACAAAACAATGATTTGTTTAAGTATTCCAGTTAATGAAAATAGATCTGATTCATTTAGGGAGTAAGGGTTTACGTTAGAATCCCAATGTATTTCTTGAATTTGTTACAAGGTATGTCAGTAGCCAACAAATCGCTGATAAATTATTCAACCTTCTAAAAGATTCCTATTCATAACCAATATTCTCTTTACAGTAAGAATTGGCTTTACACGTTTTTTGCTAAGTTTAAAATATGCTCAGAGTGGGTCAAAAGTAAATTTAGATGGTTATATTTTGTGTTATTTTTTAAATAACTTTTTACTGTACTCAACCTCAAATAAGACAAGGCTTAAGAAGTTTTAATGATGCTAGAGGATCAAATATCATTTCCAGCTATTATAATTTTGCACCACTTAAATAATATTTTAAAAGACTATGCAGTTTGGTTTTAAAAAATAAAAACCTTACATTTATAAACCCCGAGAACTTAATAAATATGTTACTATTTTAGGTGTAGCCAAAGCCAGGTAGTTCAAGGTACAGATACTGAACTTTGTTTCAGCCTTTGAAAACCAATAACCTAGAATAATTTCCAAAATTGTGTTGTTACATAAATCTGAAACAATCAGTGATTTTATCATTTTATTCCTTTTTAAAGTGTTTATGGAAATAAAACATATAAAGAAAAGAACACATAAAATTGTGGTTAATCAATTTTCACAAAGTAAATGCAATTTTAAAATCAAAACGGGCACCTCAGAAGCCCTTCTCATGCACTTTCCAAGTTGCTACTTACCTCCCCAAAGACAATTACTATTTTGACATGTCATCAGGGAATTTTGCGTATTTAAAATACTGCATAAAAACAGCCTTATGGTATGCACTGTTTTGTACCTGGCTTATTTTATTGAACATTATGCTTGTGTCACCCACATTGTTGAACTTACGTAACATTTTCATTACTTTATAATATTTTATATGAATATTTCACATATTTGCCTAACCCATCATTCTGATTTTAATTTTTTCCAGTTTTTAGCTATTATGAAGAAAGCTGTTATGAACATTCCTGAGCATGTCTTTTGTTCTAAAATGCACTCATTTTTCTTGGGTATATAGCTAAGAGTAAAGTCAGTAGTTCACAAGACATAGAAAGTTTGAACTTTATTAGATTCTGAATATTTTTCTTGAATATTTTTACAAAATAATTGTCCATATTTACATTTATACCAGAGTTCTAGTAGCTCCACATCTTTACCACTTCTTAGCCTTTTGAGGTCTTTTCATTTAGCTGTGATTTCTGTGAAATGATAGTCCCCACAACTAAACCCACAAAGTGCTTATCATATGTACCATGCAGACAATACTTATCCCATAATGACCTATTATTTAAATGTGTGCCAATTATGAAAGGGGAGGACCTGTTACATAATAATTAACATTGACTAAGTATTTATTATTTCCATGCATTTCCCTAAGTAATGTAAAACGATGGGTAATAAAAGCAACAAAGAACAAGAACAATAACATTTATTGAGCACTTATGTGCCAGATACTTTTCTAAACAGAAGGCATGTTTTAATTCATTTAATCTACCTTATAGAAAGCAAAATAGAGGCACAGAGAGGTTCATCACTTACCCAAGTTTACAGAGCAAGGAACTGGCAGAGTCAAGGTTTGAACCCCAAAATCTAGGTCGTCAGCCTGAGCTTCTATTATCTTCATTTGACATTCAATATGAAAACATATTCTACATTGTACATGTGTCATTGTACATTCTAAATTAATGTTTATATATTTTAGGTAATTTTCCCACATGGCCAGCAAATAGTAAAGCTAGGGTACAACTCAAAGCAGTCTGACTACAACCTCTGACCACTTGTTGCTCTCCCAACTCCCTTTGAGCTGTGGGGATCCCTATACTATTTATCACACATTCCAAGGCATAATAAGGGATCAGTATGTTTTTTATTGGATTAGTGAGTAATTTTTAAATGTACATGCATAACATGGCAGAAAACACTATAACGGGATAGGAATAAGGAAAAAGAAAAAAAAAGAGAAGGGAAGGAAAAAAAGCAATCTTTTATACTGAACTCACTATAATTTAGGTCAATGGGTTTCAAAGCTCCAATTGTGTCCAGAATTGGCTCCTTCTGGTGGGTTGTTGGTCTTGCTGACTTCAAGAATGAAGCAGCAGACCCTTACTGTGAGTGTTACAGTTCTTAAAGATGGTGTGTCCAGAGTTTGTTCCTTCAGATGTTCAGATGTGACTGGAGTGTCTTCCTTCTGGTAGGTTCGCGGTCATGCTGACTTCAGGAGTGAAGCTGCAGACCTTCGCAGTGAGTGTTGCAGCTCTTAAAGGTGGTGTGTCCGGAGTTGTTTGTTCCTCCTAGTGGGTTGGTGGTCTCACTGACTTCAAGAATGAAGCCACAGACCCTGGCGGTGAGTGTTACAGCTTATAAAGGTAGTGTGGACCCAAAGAGTGAGCAGCAGCAGGATGTATTATGAAGAGCAAAAGAGCAATGCTTCCACAGCATGGAAGGGGACCCAAGTGGGTTGCCACTGTTGGCTCCAGTGGCCAGTTTTTATTCCCTTATTTGGCCCCACCCATGTCCTGCTGATTGGTCCATTTTACAGAGCACTGATTGGTCCATTTTACAGAGTGCTGATTGCTCCAGTTTAGAGTGCTGATTGGTGCATTTACAATCCTTTAGCTAGACACAAAGCACTGATTGGTGCGTTTTTACAGAGTGCTGAATGGTGCATTTCCAATCCTTTAGCTAGACACAGAGTGCTGATTGGTGTGTTTTTACAGAGTGCTGATTGGTGCATTTACAATCCTCTAGCTAGACAGAAAAGTTCTCCAAGTCCCCACTCGGCCCAGGAAGACCAGCTGGCTTCACCTCTCATAATCATTTGGTGGTTACTGTCTAGAGGTCTCATTTGAAGATTTGAAAGTTCCATTAAATCTTAGGGGGAAAAGTCATTGATATATTAATAGTTTAGGGGTGCAGGGTATAAGGAATCATATTAGCACATATTCCATGTGGATGGCATATTCTTAAGGATGACATGCTAGGACTTTCACATATGCTACTTCAAAAAGTTTGCATAATTCCCTGAAAGAAAGGTTTAATTATTTCAGATAAGGAAAATAAATAAAGTCATTGAAGCCTTGGTCTCTTCTTATATACAACATAATGACTGAATAGGAAAGCAGTGGCAAACCAATTGGAAAATGCCTAATTACACTTTTAAAGGGGACAAGTGAATATGTGACTATCCTAGAGGTTCCAGAGGGTTATACTATCTAATAATAATCTCTCTCATCATCTATTTTTGTAGCTATTCCCCTTTCTGACCCTAACACATACTCTTGGTCTCAGGAAACTGAGTCCAATATCAGGTAGATGCATTTCAGCCTCCAGGAAAGCATGGAGGAGATCAAAATGAAAGTGTTGGCTGCCTTTTCTCCCTCACAAAGGAAAGAACTTTTTTTTTTCTGTTTCTTGTGAGATGCTTGCTCTGTCGTCCAGGTTGGAGTGCAGTGGCACAATCTCGGCTCACTGAAACCTCCACCTCCTGAGTTCAAGGGATTCTCCTGACTCAGCCTCCTGAGTAGCTGAGATTACAGGTATGTGCCACCACACCTGAATAATTTTTATATTTTTAGTAGTGATGGGATTTTGCCATATTGGACAGGCTGGTCTCGAACTCCTGGCCTCAAGCAATCCACCAGCCTTGGCTTCCCAAAGTGCTGAGAATACAGGCATGAGCCACTGCGGCTGGCCACAAAGAACATTTTCTTGGAGATAAATCCTGTCATCTGGTTGGAGCTATTCTGACAAAGAACCCCTAGCATACAGTTTTATGATAAAATAGTAGTGTTTTCCAAGTTACTAGATACCCAGACTCAGACACTTTATAAACTTGCAAACATTTTCTGTATGTGCTCCATAGGATTTCAGACCTTAGAAGTATTACTTAGTGCCTATATAAAACACCTTCTATTTTTGGTTCAATAAATAGTCACGTATTTCAGGGTAATCATCTCCTTGTTGCCAGAAATACAAATCTTAGGGAAGTAGATTTTGCAAAAATGGAACACTTTTCTTCCCACCACTATCCTTTAGTACTCAGTAATACTGAGCACCAGGGGTATAACTGAGCAATTAACTTCTGACAATGGTATAAATTTAGGCTTGTTAAAACAAGGATTATTAATATTCCCTCAGGTTATCACCCTGGCCTAATTTACTGAACCATAAAGTACAATAAGACACAGACCTGTAATTCTGTGGTTCACATAAAATGCCCAAGGAAAGAGACAGAGAGGGGAAAAAAAAAAAAAACCAAAAGAGAGAAAAAGAAGGAAACCCACAAACACAATGTAAGAGCCTAATAAAGTCAACTGTATTAATCATACATTAAATAGCTAAGACTTTGCCTTTTATTTTACAACCAATAACTGCAACAATAGTTCATGATTGTGATAACTCATTATAGGCCAAGATGACATTATATTTATAATAGACTGGTCATTAAAATTCCAGAAGCCTCACCTTTTGTCTATCTCTGGCTTTTTTTTTCTTTTTCTTTTTTTAAGAAAGATGACCTTCTCTAGGCTTCTCTGATAGAAAAAAGTCCAAAAATGTTTAATTATATCATTGCAATTTAGTGTCCTTATCTCTCTTGGAGGTGGTGGTATGGATGAAAAACTGTGGTTCTCTTACATGAATCTTTTGAGATACCAGATAAATCTGACAAGTCCAGCAGAGTAACAGGAATGCACTAGGAAAAACATCAACTTTAGTGTTAGAGAGACTTGAGTTCAAAACTAAGTTTTGCCACTGACAAACTGTGAGACTGTAGCAAGTCTCTTCTGTGGACTTCACTTTCCTCATCCATAAAATAACGACAGAAATGCCTACATCTTAGGGTTCGTATCTTTTACTCAGAGCATGACATATAGATAGTCATTCATGGTAATACATTTAAATGATAAAATAAGTATATTAGGTAATTACATAAAGTATACTAGATATATCATACTTTAAATATGTTAAGTACCTGGCATGTAGCATGATCTGAATAAATGGTGGCTTCTATCTTTGTTATGTATCGATTACTCTAGTTTACTGTGTTGGATGGTCAGCAATGTTTTTGTGAAGCAAGGAATAAAAAGCAAACCTTTTTTAAAAAGTGAGATCACATACACACACACACAGAGAGAGAGAGAGAGAGAGAGAGAGAGAGAGAGAGAGAGAGAGAGAGAGAGAGAGAGAGAGAGAACAGATCAGAATCCATCATTTTGGATGTATACTGCTACAAGCTAACTATTTAATTCATAGTTTTACCCCATTTACTTTTTTCCTGTTTTTTCCCCACTGCAAAGATCAGACTGTTAATACATTTAATGAGGCAAAGAAGCATAGCAGTATATCTGAGCAATTAAAGTCCCTTCATTTAGACAGTAATAAAACCCGCAATTGTCTCCTTTTGCCTGGAAGAACAACTTTATAGTTTACTGAATAAGTAAGACTTTGATCTAACTCTTCTCCTTAAACATCTCTGCGCTTTCCTGTCCTCACCTAACTCTCCAAAAGGATTCTTTAAATGGAAAGAATCACAAATCAATATTATCAGAATATATCCAGGTTGAGTCCTTTCTCCAGGCAAAGTGTTATTGTAACAACCCCAACAAAACAGACTTCTCTCAGTGATGCTCAAGTTTCCATTCTTCATCAAAGGTTGCTTTTTACTCCTCTCCTAAGTATAAAATAAACACGGTAGCATCCAAGGATAGCCATGTTTTCTCTCTATTCTATATGTTGTATTATTTCCTGGCAGTCAAGTCATCTCCCTTACCAGAGTCTTATACTAGCAAATCCTTACCTTTACTAAACATATTCTGCTTGGCAAATGTGACCATAAGAGTTTGAAGAACACGAATACGGCTTTTAAAAATTTTTTGAACTTTACCATTGACTTGCCCTGGGCAAATATCTTTTGGAGACACATGTACAGTTCTACATTCTCTGACTTAAAGAGGATCTGAAAGAACTGCAAAGGAGGCTCTGAAGAGTGTCATAAATTGATTAAAAGTTTAGAGATAAAGTTAATGAAGCTTTAATTCTGCTTCCAATTACATAGGCTGAAAGACTGATTTTGCAGACTGAGTAAGGAATGTTTCAGAAAATGGTGACATATTTCTTGGGCTCTCTAAGCACATTATAAAAGGAAACACGTTTAAATAGCAGAATAAAGGATTTGGTAAAAGTTGTTAAATGATGGCATGCATTTCTGTAAGGATGGTATCTGAAGTTACTTTTAAGTGGACTAGGTTCTTATCTGTCTGGGAGATTTAAGTAGATGTGTGTAGCCTATTACCTTCTCATGTCACTTTTTAGTCCCCTGAATCCAGTATTAACCAGTGTGGAGAAGAATAACAACAAGAAAAAGATGGGGAAAAAAACAGGGGAAGAAAAAAAAAGAAAAGATGGAGGATCAGCAAAAAGAGGAGAAACAGAACCTAGATTTCTCTACATTAAAAAAAAAAACATGCCTGCTGCTTCCTGTGACCAGATGAAAGAGATAGCACACCACATGCAGACACTGAACTCTCTCTCTGATCTACTTGCCAAAGTCATACTGTCATCAGCGAACAAGGCATCTTAGACATCCTAACTCACTCCATTTATAGTAAATGCTTCAGGTTTCTGAAAGAGGAAGCAACCTGACTTACTGTGATATAAAACACTATACACTAACAAGAAAATAAAACTCACCATCACTCCTCAGGTGATAAGAGCTTATGGCACTGAAAATTATATGAACATTAAAAAGAAACACACACACACAAAGAGCATATTTACACATTCATCTATTAATATCAATTCTGAACGGAGTATATGCCTTTAGAAAGCAGAAATGCCTGAAATTACCAACCAAATAGTAACATCATTGAAACTTCTCTCCCCTGCTAAAGACAAACAAACAATTCAATACCAGCTTCATAATGACCACATATTTTCAGCCACAGCAGGTTGCTGCCTAGTCCCTGAAGGAAAATGACAAATGAATGCTGTTTCATATTTTGCTTGAACAGTTTTTTCTTTCAGAGAACTATTTGCAATACGCTAATGAGAAGAGCATAGCTGCAGAGAGTAGCATTTTGTAAGGATGACTACCTTTCTAGGGCACATCATCTGATACACACTTTGTTTATCCAGAGTGAACTTAGTGGTTAAAATGATTAATTGAACCCATTTTGTGTTACTCATACTAGCTCTTGCAAAGGAGGTGATTGCTATTTTTTCTTAGTGACTCATAGAAAGACGCTAGCAGTTCACTGGCAATAAAAAAATGACATTTCTAAATTTAGCAGTTCATAAATCTTAAAAGATGCCAGCCACATCCAGCCCCCTTCCCCCATGCTCCTCTCCCAGTCCCTGCTCAAATGTGCAAAAGACTTAAATGTGCATGGAGACAAGACAGAGACTTCCTCAGGGCACATCTATCTCTTCCTCCCTCAGTACCTACCAACACCACTGTGCACTCAGATAGGAGCAATGTGTATATTTCCCAAATGATAGCTTTTATTATCCCATTAAGATGCTAAATGTGTCTGGTAAAAATACATGCAGAATATGTGAATGTTTCCAAAGGAACCCAATTCAATGAATTATTTTCAAGGGGCACTGTGGAAACTAGCAAATTTCTTCCTGTCCTCCTATGTTATCTATTCTGTGACAAGAAATACGCAATAAATCACCAGCCTTAGGAAAGAAAAAAATTTTGCCTCTATCATTTTCTGTGGTTCACATAAGGCACTTACCAAATGTATCATGCCCTGCTTATGTCTTTTTGCCATTGTTCTGAGACTTCAGGGCTACAATTGACCTCCAGAAATTGCACTGACATATGACTCACACAGGTAGCCTGCAACAAAGGATACAAGAGAATTAGACTTGATGAACTAAAAATCCACATGGCTAAAAAGAGATTACTGAGCAAAGTGACACGCAAGTATTGTTTTGTAAGATAGTTGGCTAATTTTAATCCCTTCCTCTCACAACTTCCTCACTACAGAGATCTTCTCATCAGTGAATGAAGGAACCAATAGAATTGTTTTCCAGCTACTTAAAATGACTGTCTAAAAATGGTAAGTTGGTAATAACTTTTTTGCCTCTATTCCATTTTTCTTCACATCTCCCATTAAAAATACACCCTGCTTCAGGTCAACAACAATGACAAAACTGTCATTTAAGAGTAAATGTATTCAGCAAGTATGAGATTATCATATCAAAAGCCCAAAATTAAAAAGGAAACTCTTTACAAAATACTAGCTTCTCAGTGGCAAAGCTGAGTAGTAGAAATATTCAAAGTACGGGAAGCAGGAAGTTTTATTTAAAGTAGGGGATGAATGTTTTCTGACTGTAGAGAACTATAGACGTTTCCAAAAATCCTTCCCCACTCATATTTTCTTTCCTTCTCTATATCTAGTATCATGCTTCTACTATTTTTTCAACTTACTTACTTGTGACCCCTCCCCAAAATGCTTTTTGTTGATGCAACTTTTGAAATAAAGCCAGCAGGAGTAGCCATTTATGCCTAGTGTTCCATTATTGGAACACTAAGCATGTGGGAGTTATTTATATCCTACTGCTCAAGGTCATCGCCAAGGTCCGATTGCAAAAATTCAAAGAATTGCAACCTCAGGCATACATGGATTAACTTTCAGAGGTAGTAATTATATTCATTTCACTGATACACAATTTTGACAAGATTTCGTGAACAAATAAATAAATAATTCTTTCTAAAGAGATCTAGCATTGTGGTAGAAAAAAAATATGTTTGATACAAGTGACTAGGCTAAGCAAAACTTTCATCTCTCTTTAATATACCATACACTTGCATTAATAGAATTTGTCCTAAAAATGGTTTCTCAATTAGTCTCTCTTTTTGTTTTGCCCACTGTGCTTGCTATTTGTATTACACAAATAGAATGCTGTATATTTGGAAGCAATTGAACTAAACAATTAATTCCTGACTTAGAGTATCTGTGATAAAACATTCCGAAGACCCAGATACATTATGCCTAGTAACTGACTCAGTTAAGTATCTCTCTGGAAAGCATGTAAACTTCACTGAATCTATTGAACATGTTTGCCTATACATTAGTAAGACATCTGGAAAACTACATATGCAATAACATAAAGGCATCTTAGTCCAGTGTACCCACTGATTTAAGAAAATAAAGTAATCAGCTTTCCAACTGGGTTCAAAATAATGGTCACTCTTTGATTGGAAAGCAATGAGGTCAGATTCTATTTCTACAAAACTCAGGTGGTTTCTAGGCTACCCTCTGAAGATCTAGTAAGGATAAATAGTGCTTCCAAGTATGTTTAAAGATAGGATGCAGAGAAGGACATGTCCAAAACACATCTTTAAGATGATAATTTTGCTGAAGTTTGCTACTGAATTTATGACAATAACTAAAATTGGTACTACCTCTTTCTACTCTTTCTACTCCCATTTCCTTGGTCTTAAAACATGGGGGGAAAAAAGCAATATCTCTCAGAATTTTTCAGTGTTGGTCTTACATCTCAAGATGTACACAGCTATGCTTTCCTAAAAAATGGATTTTAGCTATTACAAATCATTTATAATATACGAATGATGGCTTGGGTTACTTTACAATTGGTTCACCCACCCCTGATCTCAATGTAATTTGCAAAATAATGGGTTGGATGCTAGGAGTGCAGTGATTGTGAAATTCTGGGGTTTTTTTTTGTTTGTTTTTAAAATGCTGGGTTTTTTGTTTGTTTGCTTGCTTGTTTGTTTCTGTTTATGGTGGTTCCTGCTGTGAAATAGTAATTTGGCTTTTCACTAACCAGTAACAAAAATCCTTCCTACTTCCCTCCCTTTCACGCTCCCTAAGGGAAAAAATTATTGGCTGGATGCTGAAGATATCCAGAATTGTTAGCAAAACAGTCATATGGTCTTTTTGTCAATATAGGACTTTAACGTGAGGTTACATTTGTATTTAAGAGATCTGTGTGAAGATGGTAATCCATCAGCTATGTGTGTGTGAACTGTGAGGAGGAAGCACTGACTGACTCAGGTCTCAGGTGTTGATGAACAGCCAATGTCACAGGAAACAATGATATGACCAACTGGCCCACACTGATTAAGTTGGGCTATTTTCATAGCTAACTTTAGTAAATTCAGGGCAGCAGAAAAACTAAGCTGTCAGTCCAATTCTACCCCTCTGTCCCCAGATACCACACTTGGCTCCAGAATTCTAAGAAAAGCAGATGCTCACTCTGCCCCTTATACAAAGTCACTATTTACTGGCATCAGTGCAATTTAGCTAGGCTACTTCAACCCCTTTGGACTCAAAGCTTTCAAAATAACCAGGGAAATAGACAGACATGGCTTGTCATGACCAAACTCCTCAATAAATCAACAGGCAAAATGCTTTCCACCTAAACAGATGTTGCAAAGCAAACGTGTGAAACTAATGTAATTTTGTTTTCCCTTTTTTATTGCCTATCGTGGATCCTCCTCTGTCACAGAAATTCTACACCTGCACAGTGCAAAAAATGAGGCCTTTGATCTACTATAGTTATAATGTGCATCACAGAATTTTCTTCCTCTTGAATAAGTTACAGCCATTTCTTCTTGAAAAATGTGAAATCTGAGATAATTAAAAAGAAGCTCAAGGAGCTATCCAAACCCTAATCTCTTTCCTTTATAAGAAATGGGACCAACCAACCTCTCATTAAATTAACTATAAAGAAGAAAAAAAAGATGAAAGCTCACAATTCTGAAAAATACGACTTCAGTCAACCTTATGCCTGTATCTGGGCAGCTGGAATGGGAATTTAGTTCACAGCATATTTCTGCTTTGCATTGTGAAAGAGATTACTTGGTAGACTTAGGAAAGCAGGGAAATAATATTGCCTTTTATTAATAAAAAATGAAGCTGGAAGAGATTTTAGAAATAATTTAGAGCAACATCTCACCCTTCTGATAAGCAAAGTGGGACAGAGAGCAGTTAATGATCTGCCAATGGCAAACATTTACTTAGAAACAGAGCTAAAACTGGTAAGCAAAGCTTGAAAGAGCAAGGGCTCTGGAGTCAGAGGAACTCTCTTTGAATGCCAGCTCTGACTTAAGAAAAGTTACTTAAACTCAAGCGTAAATTCTCCAACAGTAAAACAGAATTATTAACACCTATAGTTAAAACTTAAAGAGTTACAGGATAAAATTGAATAACGGAGCGCTCCATGGAAGACATAATAAAACAAACAAACTTGCCTTCTTCAAATTACAATCTGAAAAAAATGGATCAGAACTGAACAATAGTGAAGTTATTTCTGTACTCAGACCCTGTGATAATTATCAACAACATCTAAAGAATGAGAACACTTCCTTGGTTTAAGGATGGTCAGTCCAAAGACATGGAAAAATAAGACACCTAGGCAATTATCAGCAATGATCATTCATGAATTGCCCAGGATAAGAGGCACTTTGTTAGGCTGACCTGAAGATTTGATTCCCTGCACAAATAAGCAAGTGTAAAAATGGACATGGTTGCTTGAAGCATTGAGCATTTAAGTCTTAAACCTATTTCTTTTCTAGTGTGTAACAAACAAACCTTTGCTGATGTGACTTCCCATAGTAGTTTGAGTACTGAGAAAAATAGCTCTGTAAATTAAATTATTTCTATATGATTTTCATGAGAACTTTATTAGTATGAGATAGCATCTCTGAATCTGATCAAATTGGGAAACCTGATGAAACTTTATAAGCCTGCATGAATGAAAGGCAAACTCTGACTATGAAGGCGTAACAATAAAGATCAACCTATGTGTCTCCATAGCCAGCTAGGTTTTCCTAGATTATTCCATTCTGCATTTTAATATATCATATAGCTTTTCTATTTGTAACTTCTCTAATAACCACTTCACCAAACTTTTCCAATGACTTAGCATATATTATATTTAAAGCATACAGGGCAAAATCTTACCATATAATGTCTCAATAAATGTTCTTTTCTTTCTTATTTTTAATCCAATGCATTTTCTTCCCCAGGGAAGTAAAGCAGAGGCTAGCTGTGGGGAAGAGGAAGAGTTCCCTAGAGGAGGTGATAATTTAAATTTTGTAATAAAGAGCAAGAAATATGTTTGGAGCAGGAGAAGGAAGAGGATAAGGGAGCAATAAGGGATAATATGAACAAAGAGCTGACAGTGAGAAAGAGTACAGGGCACTAAGGGAAATTAAAATTATTCTCAGTATTTTGGAAGTTGGGAATTTATCTAGAGAGAACAGTCAGCCATTACAGGGTTTTGAAGTAGGACAGTTAATGAAGTGAGTTTTTATTTTAGAATGAATCCTCTGGCTGTAGCCTGGATGTTTAAATAGAGAGAAGTAGGACAGAAGCTTGAGACAAAGGGTCTAATTAGTAGTTTCTTTTATAACCAAAATAGGAGATTATGAATTAAGGGTATGCCAATGCATATAGAGAAATATGGACTGATTTAATAAATGTTTAGTTGGTAAAATTTCTACCATTTTGTTAGTTTTTGTTTGAAACTGCAGACCAGATGACCTCCAGGATTATGGTTCTTGCAATTGATGGGATGCTTTTGCCCTTCTCTGTTGTAGGGAGCAGAACAGAAAGAGTAGAAGTAGAAAAAGAGTATAGATAATAGGCCAGCATGAAGTGTTTTGTGTTGGAGAGTCCTGTAGATCAATCGGTTTTTGGATTCATGAGGAGAAATTTCTAAGCTTAAGATAAAGGTTTTTAGTTATTGGGAAATAGTAGCATGGCAAACAAGAAAGATATTTAGTACCTGAGTCAATGAGCCCGAATGATCAAACCTCTTCTTCATCTTTTTGAATTTTTCCAAAACTGCATATTTTAAAAGCAACATCTCTAAGATAACAGAAAATGGTGTAAAAATGTGAAGTGTTTTTGAAGTGTCATAGGCAAAATACACAACATCATCAGTATAATAATCTAGTTCTGATGGTAAGAAAGTCTGCTTAAATCCATGTGAGACAAGAAATAATTTAATATTACAAATGGCATGTGTATTCGGCAGAATAATTCCCACCCCCAAAATATGTCCACTTTCTAATCCCTGGAATCTGTGAATATATTACAAGACAAAAGAGACTTTGCAGTTCTAATTAAGGTTAAGGACCTTGAAATGGGGATATTTTCCTCAACAATCCAGGCTGGCCCAGTATAATGACATGACTTCTTAAAAGTGGAGAACATTTCTTGTGTGTATTCAGAGAAACAGATGTTATGGCAACTAAAGCAGGGTTGGTGGGATGGGACATTAAATCTCAGTCCACTGTTGTTGGCTTTGAAAATGGGAGAAGGGAGCCATGAACCAAGGAATGTGAGTCCTCTTTGGACGGTGGAAAAGAATAAGGACATTGAGATTTTCCTAGTGCCTCCAGAAAGGAAGACAGCCTAGATGACATGTTGATTTTAGCCCAATGAAACCCATTTCAAATTTCTAAACTAAAGAAATGTGAGATAAAAATGTGTGTTGTTTAAGCCACTAAATTTTATGGTAATAGTTTTATACTACCAATAGAAAATCAATAGAGCATGATATAGAGGTGATGTTATAAAGTAAAGAGTGTGTTAGATTGTAGGTTACAAAATCTACTTTGGAACATTTCTTCCTTCATTTATCTGACAAACTCATATTTACCAAACAAAATGTGATTCAGGCACCAACCACTCTATAAAGTAGTCCCTGACCCTTGCAAAAAGTACAATTAGTTACATATCTATGCTACTTTTGTTGTTTGAATATATTTTACATTGTACATATTTGAGATTCTACCTGCCTGTTTTCACATTTGGGATTCATCCTGCAAGTGTAGGTACTTAAAAAATTGTTTGCAATATCCTAATGGGTTAGAAAACTATCTGTTATATAGCACATGCCTGATAAATGCTTTAGAATTGAACTACTTATAAATTGCGTGAACTTAAGCAAGTCACTTAATCTCTTCAAACCTCTATTTTCTCATCTGTAAATAACAAAATTGATATTCATAGCTGCTCTGGAGATCAAATGAGATAATATGCCTGAAGGGATTAGTGAAAAGGAAAGCACTATACACAATTCATTATTTAAAATATCTGTAAAACCCTTAGCACTGATAAATTTAGATCAGGTATTTATATCACTGCTAATAAAGACCTCAGAAGGATTCTTCCTACCCTGTGTAACAGTACCAAAGAAATAAAAATTTATCTAATAGTGGGACTTTTAAAAACACAATATAAGAAAATGTTGAGAACTAATAATACTTTTCAGCAGTACATTATTTTCATGCATAAAAATCTGGACCCAGTGGAAAAAAATAATAATTCTAAAGGGCTTTGCTGTACAAAGTTAATTTTCCAGAGACAACTTGAGGAGGAAAATATCCCCAATGGCATGGAAAGAAGCTGTAATAAGAGTAAATGATCTGGTGCAGATAATTGCAAAGATCAATGAAGAACAGGAAACACTTTGCTAACTATTAATTTAGACACTATTGTCAATGTTGGTTCACATAACATTAAGTTCCATCTATTATTCAGGAAATTAGCTATTCTTTTTTAAAGTCCTCTTTTCACCATTTCATATCAATGGATGACAGAACAGAGAATTTTCAAGTACATCATTGAGAAAAAATTTGAATGTTTTGACCATTGTACTTTTTTAGTAAAGATTATATTCTATGTATTATCCTCAAGTGCCATGGTCATCCAATCACCTAGGGTAGATTCATTTTTGTTCTTGCTTTCTATCACATGTACAAAGCCACTTATCTCAAAATAACTAATCTGTCACATTTACTTTTTACTTTTCGTGAGGCATATTTCCATTAGTAGGAATGTTTTCATGTTATTGTTATCTCCTGACTATAAAAATGAAATAATGTGCCAGTGGATCAAAGTTTTCACTCTGCACATAAAAGTTAATGGTTTTTAAAACTCCATGTGCTTCAATCAGATAGTTTTGTAGCTAACATTAAGTTGGCTTTTGGATGGTTGACTTAAAAAGTTGGCTGCCCAATGTGATGATGCCAATTCAAATATAAAACTAAAGTGATAATTATTATTCACCAATAACTACAAATGAAGAAATCATAATCATAGAAAAAAGTTTACTCTTTTTCTACCTAAATATAGAACATAAAAACTAGAAAGTATTTTTCTTTCACAGTGGCTATTTGTTTTATAAAATACATTATTATTTGAAAATGTTACAGGGATGAATATAAAACATGAAAAAGAAGTATTTTAAAATTTTCAGAGACTCTAAAATAATATGTAATTAAAAATTTCTGAAGAGTATAATTTGGGATTTTTGTGGCTTCTATCTATTCAGAAGCTTTTACTTTATATTGTTTTTTTTCAATGACCTTAATGATGAATATTTTCAATCTCATTAAATGAGTTTATGAAAACTACACAGTCTGTTTCCATACCTCTTATTGTATTAATAGAAGTAGGCCATTAGAACTTTATTCCTCATAGAACTTGGAACTAACTTTTTCTTCATAACCCAAATGGAAAAATCATAGGTAGCAAATAATGACTTGTAGTAAGACAGTAAAAGATAGATATACACTCAACATTAACCTATAGAAAATCTGACTAGATGAATACAACTTTAACAAAATAGACTTAGGCAAGATGGTGAGTTCATGATTCTGATAACGAACTAAATGACTGAAAAGTGCAGAGAAATTAGAGCAGAGACTAAAAGGAAAGTAAGGATATATTATATGGCGAATACAGGTTTGGTGTTTGTTTAATTTCAGCTTTTTAATATATAACATAAATACAAAAAGACCTGTAACTTACATATGAGTTCCCTTCTCCTCTTCCTCTTCTTCTTCCTCCTCCTCCTCCTCCTCCATTTTTCTCCTCCTCCTCCTTCTTCTCCTTCCTCTTTCTTCTTCTTACTTATTCTTCATGGCATGCTGGTACCTAATAGAAGAAGAACATCATAAAATTGTTTGACTCCTCAGTCAAATTTCATTTTTAGTATTTTTTTTCCATATGGGGCTGAACAAGATAGGCTTTGATATTACTAAATTCATGGGCAATTATTCTTTAAAGTCTGTTAAAAAGTAAGGCAAAAGTGCAACAAGGAAATAATGTTAAAATTATTTTTTCCTTTTAAATCACTTGTGCTGCTAGGGATGCTCTAGGAATCACAATTAAATACTATTACTAGTAGTATTATTGAACAAAACATGAACATTTTCTAATTTTTATTTTGTATATTTGGATGTTTATAGATATTTGACCTATTATTAAAATACCCTTGATTTATAAACAAAAATTTAACATGATCAAACATAAAAAGAACTAAGTTTCTGTTGAAATTTGCTGCTAGGATAGATGAGGATAGGACCTAGAGATAAATTACCAACAATGAAGAAAAGGGGAAGACAGGAGTCTCCACAAAAAGGAATGGATGAGCCAAAGTGAAGAGCACTGTGTGAAAACTGAACTAGAGCCTCATAAAACATCCTAAAAGCAGATGAGCTGTTGAGACTTGAGGGAGAGAAATGCAGAGGAGGACTAGAAGGTACACAGAAGATAAACTATTTTTTATTGATTAATAAAAAAACATATTAATCAATAGTTTTATGGTTACATGAAATAAAAATGAGTTAGAGATTCTGGTGGGCGTCAACAGCAATTGCTATATGGAGCCAAATACAAGATGCAGTGTAAATTAACTAGCCTAATTCCAAGATAGGAATGGGCCTTGATGTGTTCCATTTTAGTAAAGGGTTCATTTTCCTGGTCTATTTCATCTGAGCATCTGTTATTGTTCTGCATTTGTCACCTAGATCCTCCCAGTATAGATTAACAATACCAGAAAGGGATCTTTTCTTTCATACTTTACAATCACATTAGAAAGACTTCGTTGAGAGTGTTTGAAATTATATTTTGAAAGGAGTGATAAGAAGCTTACCAGACAATATGCAGTGAGCTAAGGTCTCTGAAGCAAAAATGCATCACTAGCTATGTAACATCCTAGAGAAAACTCTGGACATTGTTCCACAGGAGGCTGCAGGTAGATCTGGGGCACACTAAGGGTAGGGGTATAACTTTTAAGAACAAATTTCAGTTTTGTAGCCAAGTATGTGTAGACACATACATATAACCTATATGTGTAGACACATATATATAATGAGAAGCTGAAAATATTTAAACAGTTAAATTCAGGTGTTAATTTTAATCCCTTGCCAATATAGGATAACAAAATCATCTCTGTCATTGCTCCATTTAAATCATTTTTCATCCTCATAGTTTTGCACTATTCATGCACGTGCTTCAGTGATCCATATGGTTCCAGTTTGTATTCCAATCACCACTTCCTTATTATCACAGTTTTTATACATAATTTTTGGTGTGTCTGTCATCATTTTTGCCCACGTTTACATTTTCACTTAATTGACTGCAGATCTGAAACATTAGCTATTGCTATTCTTAGTTTTCTACTACCCAGACCTAGGCAGCACCAGTGTTCAAGAAAGTGTGTATTCTTCAAAATTATTCTCTGCAAATGCCAGCTAATATTTCCCAGAAATGACTGTATCCTGACCTTTGGAAACACACTGTGTTTTCCTTGAAATAATAGGGAGGAATTTGTAAATCACACTGGTCTTCGGCAAATAAAAACCAACTATCTGATTGAGTGCAATTCAAAACATTAAAAAAAAAGTTTCTCTACAGGGCAGCCATTATTAATTCCCTGTTATTTACTATTTTGTAGTATAAAGCCTTTCCATATCCGTAGTAAAGTAGGTAGTTTTACATAACAATGACGACTATGGGCACTGGAATTAGCAAGCCCCGGGTTTGAACCCTGACTTTGCTACTTACTAGCTGTGTGGTACTAGGTAGGTTTTGTAATCTCATTAAACTCATCCTGTTAATTGAAATAATTTATGAACAATCATATGTAAAGCTCTTACCACAGGATTTGCTATCAACTAAGTCCTGATGGCATTTGTTGTTTTCTATTGGCAGATAACCTCCATCCATTATGTAAATACTACATAAACATAGAAAGTTATTAGCAACTTATAAAATTAGTGAAATAGTAGCATTATATAACCATTGGTCTATAATGAAACTCAAATTTGAAGTAAAGTATAATCCCTATTGGTATGCATTTACATAAAATCTGAATTAACATAAACTATGTAAAAGCCCACTATAAGTGACCTTACCCCAGTGAAGAAGGTATAATAAGAGAATATTAACTGGGATAAGCCAGAGGTATCTAGAGGAATACTAATCACTATCTATGTAATACATGTCTTAGAGAAAACTTGGGCCTCTCTTCACAGAGACAGCGGGTACTTTTTAGCCACGTCAGTGTGTATCTATTTCTACAGCTTACAGTTGTCAGTCGTATTATGATCTACATAAACTGTGAACTACTGATTTTAAGAATTCTTTGGAAATTTTTAGAAAGAGGAGAGTACTTAGCACACTGACCCAAACATCACTCCTGAGAAAAGTGACAGGATCCACCATAAAATAGGGGTTGACATGCTTCTATAAGCAGAACCTTTCAAGTTGGCTTTTCTTGGTCAGTGCTATGCAGTTACACAGATTTAAGGTTAGCATGGATTTTCTTTCATTATTAGAATAGTTTACTCATATCATACAGCAAAGGTTTCTATTCTGCAAAACAGAGCCCTACATCCTTAGATATCTCAAGATACACAGAGATAAATGTGAGTATTTTCATAAATAAAATTGTTCTTTTGCAATCATGAATTCCTTTTGATTTTTTTCTGAATTTCAAAATCAAAGATTAAGTCATTATTTAAAAACTCTCAAAACTCTGAATTATAGCTCTTAAAATTATGGGGTAAAAAATTACAAAGCTTTAAAAGTGACTGTTATTTTAATTTTATCATGATGTTTAGAAAGCAATTTTAAATGATAGTAAACTTTGTCACTTTCCACTCAGGAGAATGAGGAAATATACATACACAAGCACGCATGCGCGCACACACACACGCACACACCAAGTATATACATCCATAGTATACATCTGGCAATATGTATGTGTTTTTGTGTGTTTGAGTATATGTTTGAAGTATTAAAAACATGAAAGGGTGGGTAAGGAGATGAAATTATTTACCTACATTTTCTTTCACTGTAAGCTCAAGCCAATGTCTGGGATTAAGATAAACTTTCAAGTGCAATTAAGTAAGTTCATAATAGTATTGTTTTGTTTTCACAATATCTAGAACCTCTTAGGATATAAAAAAATTAAAATCTTTTGGTTACAAACCTTGGTTTCAGAAATATTGCAATATTATCTGGTTTTATTAATTTGTTCTCTGGTTTACAAACTTTTAACGAATGGTTATTAGGTTCTCAAATTTGTGCTAGGAATAGATAGAAAATGTAAGATAAAAGACCTCCATCAGCTAGGTTTCAGTCTTCTGAGGTAAACAGAAGTAAGAAAGGGTCACCACAGATTACGATAAGTGCCCAAATAAAAGTATGTGGATACTGATGGGAGACAGAGAAATGGTTACTTTCCCATACTGGGCATTATGGAAGGCTTGAAGCTGAGTTGAAGAATGAGCAGAAGTAAGTGGCAAAGAGAAATAGAAAAGGGTTCTTCAAGAAGTGATAAAAGCAAGTGGGAAGTAGCAAAAAGTACTTGGCATTTAGGAAATAACCAAGAATTCAATATAGTGGAAAGAGGGAACATACAGGAAAGTCCTGAGAAACAAGACTGTGGAAATACGAGAAATGTTTTCAAATGTTTCATAAACTTCTCTTCCTAGGACAGAACAAGAGCACAGTTCTCTAAGCACTGAGAAGCATCTTATGTGAGGCAGCATAGCTTAATAATTTATGAGTACGGGCTCCAGAATCAAATAACCTTGACTGCAGTCTTGGTTCTGTCACCTACTAGCTAAACTGTCTTAAGTAAATGCTTTTAACTCATTGTGTCTCACAAAATCATCTATAAAGTGAAGATTAACATGCACCTACCTCCTGGTTTGTTGAAGATTAAAAACAGCTAACACATACAAAGCATTTAAAAGAGTGTCTGGGACATAATAAACTGTCTTCCTACTTTTATAAAAAGAACAAAGGATACAGAGTTCACAGGAGGCACGCTTGTTTCATCCAACTATGTTATGAGAAACAATTTTGTGGAGTCAAAATAGAAAGTGGGGCCTCTTGACATATTGATAAGGGAATGAAAAAGAACTCTGCTCAGAGGGAGGAGAACAATTAAAGCACCATTAATTGTAGAGGGTATAAATCTCTATTCCAAACCATAAGGACTGAGAATCTTTGCTGCCACTATTAATTAGACACTCTAAGACAGAAATATTCATATATTTTAACACACACATTTAACACAGATTCTCTAATACTGCAAGTCAATTCTGTCAGTAACTCCCAGAGTTAGTGCAGATCCTACAGATCAAGGGCATAGTCCCCAACAAGACTGCTCTCATTTTAGATGCCAGAAGAAGAGGTCTAGGAGGGTCTTGAAGGTCCTCTCTCCATGGAATCAGGACCATGTCACCCTCCCAGCACACTGATGTGTCCCCAATCAAGAAGCTCATCAGAGCCCCAGTGTCCAGAGTTTTTATTGGAGTCTTGCTATGCAGTGCAATTCTTTGGATCATTGGCCACAGGATTTAATTCTATCTCCAACTTATCTCTCTTGCCCAGAGGTTGTACTGATATCATCTGGTTCAAAGCACTAACCTTCTAATTACATGGTTGGCTTTTCTGGCATAGCCTGCCTTCATCCTGACCCACCTTGTTAACATAAACTATCTAAAAAACCCATTATAAGTGACCTTATAAGCATAAACCCAGAGACTATCATGAACAACACAAATACTCCTATCCATTAAGAAATGTCTGTGGTTTAGAAGTTCTATCCCAGGAATCTAGGACAAAGACCAGAAAATTTTCTATTATTATACAATACACATACACATGTGCACATATGTAAATATATGTATACACACGCGCACATATACATATTTAAGTGTCAAGTAGCTAAATAATAGGTATTTTATATATACTGTTGGAGATACTGAAAGAATAATAAATAACCTCTAAACTTATGAAACTTAGAGTTTGATTAATGAGCTGGAGGTGGATAGAATGGTACCACAATATTTAGTAATGTCAGAATCCAGGAGGAAAAGACAAGCAAAATGGAAAAGACCAAGAGAAATCTATCACATGCCTACAAATAAAAAACATTTTGTCTAACACCAATCTCATCACTTTCACTCTTTCTCTGGCACACTTAGGCACAAAAGAGAATGAGGTCAGAATTCCATTTACTCAGTAGGTTTGCTGTCTTTAACTTAGCTTCTTTTTATAAGATCAGTAAAATTATAACGATTTGAAACATAAAATTTTGGTTCACTTGGAAGCTTTTATTAAGATATAATTAATAGTTAGGAGAAATTTTAGAAGACATTTGGAAAGAACTGAACTATTGCCTAATTATTATACTAAGAAATTCTTTTATAGAAAGAGACTTGGGCATCCAAATCATTTAGGAAACTAAAAAATACCCTTTTAAATGAATTGTTGTGGTATTTCTGTATTGAAGCTCTCCAAAAAATGTATAAACTGAAAACTATAAGCCTAAAATGAATATCTAAAACCCATTAGCACATTGTTCCTTGCTAGTTGTACAATTTTGTATACAGTGAAAATTTAGAATAGCTTAAGGTTTTCATGACACAAGCCATTCTGAATTTGAAATGTTGTTTAATTGCATTGCACTCTTAATTTATTGGTTAGTACTATGTTAATACAGTCATTCAACTTTCAACTTTTTTTCTAAATTTCTTTTATTTTTAACTCCCCAAGAATCTTTAAAACAAATGATAGTGCATAGGCAAGGCACTCCAGCTCTACTTGTCTAACCCCAGATGAAAAAAGACATTAAGTGAATAAAATAATCATTAAAGCATCTTTTACAGTTGGCTGAGGGATTGTTATGATTGGGATGGGAGGGACATTAACTTGCACATTACTCAAAGCAAAGTATAATGATATATTTTGCAAGTTAAAGAGGCTTTGCATTGTAAAAGATAAGTTTCAACAATATAGAGAAAAGAGCTGAGAAATTTCAGAATATCTTTCTATCTAAGTATGCTCAATTTAAGCGGAAAGATTCAAAACTTCACTAATCTATTTTTTTCTGTTCTAAGAATATCCACAGTTTCCCAAAGGTGATTATGCATCCCCCTCACAGTTTCCCTTTTCACTAATGTCACCTAAATATTCTGCTCCATCCTATTCAGGAAACCAAAGTTCAGAGACATAAACAAAAGAGAAAAAACTCACAAAACTTCTTCAAATTGTAGGTCTAGCAATAAGGTAAGCAGGGAATTTAACTCATATTTTCTGACACTAAAACTATTGTTCATTCTCCTGCACTAAGCTTCTACCCTAATTTATACACAATGGACTTTACCTAAGGTTAATATAATTTTGAAATCACTAGACAATTGGGATCATCTTCCTCTATCTCTGAAGGTTGGTTCTATTTGGATTATGTTGTGGTTGAGAGGTTTTATTACAGCTACCATGTATTTACCCTAGCCTGAAACAATGCAAGCAATTTTAATGGAGTGCCTATTATATGCAAATCTCTGTCCAAGTATTGGTGGAGAAGACATATGTATATGAATAAAATCATCATCAAAGGATCTCTTTGTTTATACTTTAGAGAATAATATAATATTGTAGATGCAATCTTACCTTCAGATATTGCATTGAAATATTGTCAGTGGCACAGCATCTATCCAATAACTGGCTTAACTTCCCCTAAAAGCTATGCTTTAGTTAAGCAAATATTTATTGAGTGCCAACCATGGACTCAGTATTTGAGGCACAATAATGAACAAGGCATGCAATGAAGGTCTTGTCCTTATCAAGTTTACACTGTAGAGGAAGATGGGATAAGCGTATACAAGAGAATAGAAAAGTGAACAAAAGAATGATAAGAGAGGTAAGGAAAATTTTAAAGAATGAAGGGATACAGATTGAATGGGGAGGTTATTTTGAATTATATAATAATTCAATTAGATGAAATTTTTTTTCTAATTGAATTAGATGGAGAATCTTTTTCTAATGAGGTAACACTTGGACTGAGACCTGATAAATACTGAAGGAGAGTACTAGGAAGTCCCAGGCAGAGTTTTATTAGTAGCCAGAGGAATTAGGCAATAAGAGAAAGAAATAAAAGGCATCAAACTTGGAAGGGGCAAACTTAAATTGTCCCTGTTTGTGAATGACAGGAAATATATATAGAATCATATAGCGTATACACAGAAATCCCTAAAAACTTCACCAAAATACCATTAGAAGTAATAAACAACTTTGGTCAAGCTTCAGAATACAAAATTAACATGCAAAATGCATAGTATTTCTATATACTACCACAAAACTATCAGAAAAAGGCATCAAGAAAATAATACCATATACAGTAGCTCCAAAAAGAAGGAATAAATTTAACCAAAGAGTTGGCACACCTATATTATCATGACTATAAAACACTGATGAAAGAACTGAAGAAGACACAAATAAATGAAAAACATTCTATGTTCATGGATTGGAAGAATTAATACTGTTAAAATATCCATACTACTCAAAGCAATCTATAGACACAGTGCAATCCCTATCAAAATACAAATGACATTCTCCACAGAATAAGAAAAAACTGCTAAAATTTGTATGGAACACAAAAAAGATCCCTGATAGTCAAAGCAATCTTGAATGAAATAAATATAGCTGGGAGTATCACATTGCCTGACTTCAAAATATACTACAAAGCTATAGTAACCTAAAAACAGGGTACTGGCATAAAAAAAGACACATATACCACTGGAACAGAATGCAAAGCCCAGAAATAAACCCACACATATACAGTCAATTGATCTTTGACAACGATGCCAAGATACACAATGGGAACAAAATAGTCTGTCCTACAAATGGTGTTGGGAAAACCAGATATCCACATGCAGAAGAATGAAATTGGACCTTTGTCTTACAACATATACAAAAAATGAAGTCAAAATGGGTTTAAGACTTCAATGTAAGACCCAAAACTATAAAATTATTAGAAGAAAACATAGGACAAAAGCTCCATGACATTGATTTGGGCAATAATTCTTAGACAAAACTCCAAAAGCACAAACAACAACAGAAAAATAGATAAATGGGATTACAATGAATAAATGTAATGTTCATTTTTTTTCTTTGCACAGCCAAGAAAAAAAATCAACAGTGAAGAGACAATCCACAGAGCATAAGAAAACATTTCCAAACTATAAATCTGATAATGTATTAATACATAAAATATATAAGAAGTCTAAACAACTCAATAACAAGAAAACAAGTAAGCCAATTTTAAAATGGGTGAAGGACCTGAATAGACATTTCTCAAAAGGAGACATACAAATGGCCAACATGTATATGAATAATTTGTTCAACATCACTAAGCATCTGGGAATGGCAAATTAAAACCACAACGAAGCCAGGCATGGTGGCTCATGTCTGTAATCCAAGTACTTTGGCAGTCAAGAGCTCAAGACCAGCCTGGCCAAGATGGTAGAACCCCATCTCTATTAAAAATACAAAAATTAGCCGGGTATGGTGGCAGGCACCTGTAATCCCAGCTACTCGGGAGGCTGAGGTAGGAGAATTTCTTGAACCTGGGAGGTGGAGGTTGCAATGAGCCAAGATTGCACCACTGCACTCTGGCCTGGGTAACGGAGCAAGACTCCGTCTCAAAAATAAATAAATAAAAATAAAAATAAACAAAACCACAATTAGCTATCACCTCACACCTATTAGAATGGCTATTAACAAAAAGACAAAAGGAAACAAGTGTTGGGAGGATGTGAAGGAAAGGGAAACCTGCACACTATAATTGGGAATATAAATTCATACAGCCATAAGGCAAACAATATAAAAGCTCATCAAAAACTAAAAAAATAGAACTACCATATGATCCAGCAGTCAGCATTACTGGCTATATATCCAAAAGAAAGGAAATCAGTATGTCCAGAAGAGAACAGAGCCCTGACAGTGCCTTGATTTTAGCTCTGGGAGACCCATGCCAAATTTCTGAACTATAGACTATGAAATAATAAATGCATGCTATTTTAAGATAACAAATTTATGGTAATTTGTTATGGCAATAATAGGAAATTAATGCAACACCTTTGGGATTTTTTTATCCATAATCTCTAATGTAGCATCTGTATCCGCACCTTCTCTAGTCTAATACATGAATATTCCATGTAGGTAAGATTGGCTTAATCACTTTAGCGTCTTTCAACCTAAATATGTGTTTTGTTTGTTTGTTTGTTTGTTTGAGCCTTTTGCTTTTTAGTCTGTAGTTAATATTTTAGCTTGTGAATCTAATTTTCATACTTTTAGTATCATACTTTGGTGTTTACATCATTCCCACTGTCTGTGAGCTCTGAAATGGCCAAGTCTACATTTCATTCAGCTAGTGCATGGCATGTGAAAGAAACCTCAAATATATTTGGAAACAAGGAAGGAAGACAGAAAAAATGGAAGGAAGGGAGGAAGGGAGGGAGGGAAGACAGGCTATGAAGCTAAGACATGAGAAATACCATGATAGTAAATATGTAACAAAGTTCAAGTTTACAACTTCACACAAAGAACAATGTCTGCCTAGTCAAAAGTAGGCTTTTTAAAAAATATTTGCTGAAAAATGGTCCACATGTGTTTAGTTTTGTTGTTGTCATTGTTAAATGAAAGCATATCAAGTTTTCTTAAATTTATTTGACCAGCACATTTAGGAGTACTGCATATTTTATCACTGAGCCTTTAACTTTTTACAAGTAAATAATGGATTTTGGTCAAAGATTCCAAAGGAACATGTATAGTCAGGAAGTAAGATAACATTATGAAACCTGCAAACACTTTAGCTCTTGTAAAGACAGATTGCACTTTGCTCCTATTTCAAACTAGACTTGCAATTTTATGCTGAAAGTTGGAAAAATCACCAAGGGATTGTCGATTTTACCATGAAAATTCCAATATAGTATGAATCATATGATCCTCCAAAATTGTGCAAGAAATTGTTTCCTTATCCTTTTAGAAGTTTTAGTATCATTGGCAATGACGGTGCCAAACCACTTTTAAATGTGGTGCCTGAACTCCTGCCTCTTAACTCTATGACCGATACTGATAGAATACTTCAGGTAATTTAGTTCATAGGAGATTATTGTACCAAATTTTTCTGCTGCTTGAATTTTTCCTGTTAGACTCATCTCTCCTTAGGTAAGTTGTTGTTGCTATGTTAAGCATGCAAAACTAATATGCTTCTTTAAATGGCTGACATTTTTTTTTTTTACCAATTATCTTACAACCAACTTTGTACTCATCTGGCTTTTGCTAAAACAGAGCTGTTTATCTACAAGCTGCAACTATATTTTCCTTTCCTAGTGATTAAAACTTTGAGAGCCATATGCTCATTCTTGTCTAAGTCATATCCTTTTGGGTTTTAGCCTTAGTTTTCGCTGCTATTGGCAAACAAAAGGAAATGCTTCTAATATGTTGGGCTCCCCTCTAGTGAAACCTATAAACACAAATGGGACACTCACTTCTAAAGGTGGATTTAGTTTTAAATTACCTTTCCAAAGTAGGTAAATCTCCAGGCTCCCTTTCTGATTGATCTGCCAAGCCAGCCACTTTGTTAGCATTAGCATGGCTTGAATTTGAGAACTACAGATGGTGAAGGCATATAAACTTGGTGGTGGGAAAATCAGGCTTCAATAAAGATTCCTAAGCAGCATACACTTATTAAATGAATTCTTCATTTGCTTTTTGATAATAGGTACTACATGCAACTTAAATGATTTACTGTAGGAAATCTAGTCCTAGTTATACTTGCCAATCCTGGCCTGTTCAGCAGTTCTGAACACTAAGACAGAAAAACTATTTCTTTCTAAGTAGGTCAGAGATCTAAACACTACTAATGAGTTGAACATAAGGTATTTTCTATTAATAATTTATTTTATCACTGCAGTTCCGTTAGTCATTTCACATATCTGTTCTAGTTTCCATTTTACCACTATATTTATTAATATAATACAAGAAGAATTATGCCCATTTTCTTTTGTTTATATGTCACGTTTTTCTGATCTCACTGTCTCTCATTCAAGCAGAAATGTGCTATTGATCCTGCAATCTTTAAATATTGGTCTTTCACAGAAAATGAAAAAGAAATTTCTCCTTTTTTCTCAGTTTTACTATATCATTTTATTCTCTAAACTGGCCCATCTTAGCATCTATGATCTTTAAACTTAGCAGAAGATTTGTTTTCATTTATTGCAATGGAACTACGAAAATCAATGTAGTCTGGTTAGTTGAGATTATTTGCATTTCCTCATAAAACCATTATCCTTTAATGGGCATATCTGTTTTCTCAAAGTTTAAAACTGGTCACACTGAGATCTGGATATTTGCCATTATGGACATACTAGAGCGTCACCAATTATTTAAGAAAGTCAGTGATCTCATTGAATAAAACATTCTTTAGTTATTACTTTTAACAAAATTAAATCCCTATTAAAGAGAGAAATTCATTCTAAGAAAAATTTATTTTGTCACCAAGTTGATGTTCACTATTAGCTACAAATCACACTGCCCACAATGGATTGCATCTGGGAGAGACGAAGGCAGAGAGGTCTGTATGTATGCTGCACAACTGTTCAAAGAACTAAACATTTAAAAATTATTGTACCCCGATGCACAATCTCACAAACTCATGGGATCAACACCTAAGCCATTTATTAAGCCTACACAACAGCTGTATGTTTCTTAAAATTAAATAAAGCACCTTTTAATTTTCCTTAGGAAAACATACCCATTTTAGAAACTCTAAAATTTATCTAGAATAGTTTATCATTTAATCATCACAAAACCCTAAGAGTTAGGTACTATCATATTCCCATTTTATTTATGAGTAAAGTCCAAAGAAAGAAAAATTAGCTCTAAGTACAAAAGCCATAACTGGTAGCGCCATTGAGCCTAAACTATTATCACATTGTTTATCACGTTGGTTAAGAAAGCAAACAAAAGATATTTTGTCAGTCTAAATTTCCCTTTTAACTTGGTTTGTTATATCGTCCATAGTACCTCATATCTTCCCACTTCCATCCTGATCAAGAAATTTTCAATCTTTATGAATAAACAAGAACATACAAGCAGTTTTCTTCCATAAGCTGCCTCCAATTCTCCATCTTGAAACTCATCCTGGTTTCTTCAGCCCTTCATAAAAACATCTAACTACACAAAACATAATAGACACCCAGCATAAAACTTCCTTTCACTTCATTTTGCCTTATGAAAAAGAGCTGTCGTTTTTCAAAATGTAATTTGTAAACATTTTGTATACAATATGATACATTACGAAAAAATCAGTGAATTAGATTTCCACATCACATTCAGACCTTGGCCACAATTCAGGTCTTTTTATTTTAAAGTTAAATTTACTGCCTTTAGAGTTAGACAGACATACAATGGAATTAAATTAAATTGTCCATTATTCAATAAAATTTAGTTAAATTTCCCATCATTTAATAACCCTGATACCTTCTGCAACTTATTTAATTTCCCTCTGACTTTGTTACCTTGCCCTGAAAATGAGTATATTTCATTTCTTACCTCTCAGCTTTGTTGTAAGAATTAAATGAGATAATAGATTTAAAGCACTGAACTCAATACCTAGCTCATAGTACTAGTTCAATGATTATATTATACCATATAAATAGCTTAAAAGTTCCTAAATTTCCTGGCGTCTTCCTACCTCAAGCTCATCTTTTACTTTTAAATGGTGCAATACAATGCAAAAAACACAAAGTTTAGAGTCATATGTCTATGTGTGAAAGACATCTCATCCACTTGCAAAATGATAAATTGCTTTAAATTAAATTGCTTAGTCTAAGCATTTCTAAAACTTTTTCACGTCAAGGTGCACCAAAATTAATGCTTTTTTATGGCACGCTAGGGTAAATGGAAGAAACTGTTTGAAGCCAGCCACCCCAAGTCTCATTCTGTTGCTCTTTCTCTTGATGGAAATCAACATCTCAGTCCATGCCTGTTTGACTGTGTCAAGTCCTAATTTTTTAAAACACAGCAATGATACTAAACTCACAAGGTTTGAGAGAAGATACAAAGATGCCTGAAAAACAGCTAGCACGCTGATCAGCAAACAGTGTGTTCTTAATTACCCTGGGCTCTTACTCTCCCACCATGTCCTCCATGGTGTAGTTATATGAAGCTGCTGAAAAATTCAAAAGATAGCCATGCTTTTTCGCATCTCTTTCATTTACATGTCATTCCAACTTAAGGAATGCTGTAAGTTATCTATTGCTGTGTAACAAATCACCACAAACTCAGAGACTTAAAACACATGCACGCGCACACACATACACAAACACACACATTTACTAGCTTATTATTTCTGTGAGTCAAGGGAGGGTCCTGGCATGACTTTGCTGGGTCCTGCGCTTAGGGCCTCACAAGGCTGCAATGAAGGTGTCAGTCAGTGCACATTCTTATGTGGAAGTCTGACTGGATAAGAGTTTGCTTCCAAGTTCACTTAAATTGTTGGTCCAGGCTAGGCCACTGTACAGGTATCTAGACAATAGTAACACAGTTTAAAAGTCCTATTCAGGTAAAGAGACCAACCCCACTCAGCCACTCTCTTCTCCAACCCTTTCTTTAAACTCTAAGATTGTGGCCGGGCGCGGTGGCTCAAGCCTGTAATCCCAGCACTTTGGGAGGCCGAGACGGGCGGATCACGAGGTCAGGAGATCGAGACCATCCTGGCTAACACGGTGAAACCCCGTCTCTACCAAAAAAATACAAAAAGCTAGCCGGGCGAGGTGGCGGGCGCCTGTAGTCCCAGCTACTCGGGAGGCTGAGGCAGGAGAATGGTGTAAACCCGGGAGGCGGAGCTTGCAGTGAGCTGAGATCCGGCCACTGCACTCCAGCCCGGGCGACAGAGCGAGACTCCGTCTCAAAAAAAAAAAAAAATCTCTAAGATTGTAGGTGACAAATTAGACGAGTAACCTTTTCTCAATGCTGCTTCTTCCTAAGGTATTGATGATAAATCCCAATCACAGCAGTTGCCTGGTGGAGGACTGCAAAGAGAAATAATAGTCCTGAGCTCTCTTTCCTGAAATTAAGCCCATTTTCTTTTTCTAAATTCACTTGGACATAGAGAGAGGAAAGCATGGCCTTAGGCATTCCATAGTACACATTACCAGACAGAGTAACTATACTCTCAAGGTGAAATGAGCACCCAGGGAAGATAACTAGATGTATAAAGATTGCAATGACTACTAAAGAAAGACAAACTCAACAAGCTATCTGACCACTGGAATGGATGGATCAGTAATGTAAAATAACTGTAATACTTTAGAAGATAAGGAAATATATTAGTAACATAAGAACAAGAAATCTGAAAAGTAAACTGGTGAAAATGATGAACATAATAACTGATCAAAGAAGATGATACACTTAAGAATATGTGAATTGGAAGATTACATTAAAAATTCCAAGAAGGCAGAAGAAAAATATAAAAAGAGGGAAGCTATAAAATCAAAGCTAAAATATATGAATAACAGAAGTAGAAATGATATTCTGATGTCAGAAATTTTGCTATAAAAAGACTCACATTGAAAACATTCTTGCTAGAAAAGCTCAAGTAAGATAAAAGAATGACGTCATCAGGATTCTTAATATCCCAGACATAACGATAATCGTGAACAGTGAAATCAACGAATGCAGAATAGGTGGCCATGCTATGTGCCTCCCTAACACCTCATACAAAGCTCTGTCACATGACTTACCATTATTTTGCTATAATCTGCTCATGTACGTGTTTCCTCTGGTAGTCAGTAATACCTTTTAGAAAAACAAGTGTGAAATTATTTTACCTTTGTATTCTAAATTTTCACAAACTATCACAAGTCCTGGCATACAATGGCCATTCTCTATATTCTGGCCAAATGGAACTGAGCTGATTTTTACCTACCTCTTTCAATTCTCTCATTGATTTACTTGATCTTTTGTGGTTTTCTGGTTTTCAGACCTCAGAACTTAGTTGACTTCAGATAGCTGTTTTACAATCAATCTGTCTAGCTGCTTAACTGTCCTGCAATTGGTCCTAATGCTGCCCCATTCTCTGACCAGTCCGCCTGGTCTTCCAACCCGTTATATTGCCTGTTGGAGATAAACAGGAACATAGGATAGGCAATTCTGCTCTCCACCCTATTCTTCTGTGCCTATGCTGGCACTGACATTTAGAAAAGCGTTAAGTTTTAGGTGGGATAGAGGGAAGAATGAAAGGAATGATAGAATGAGAACCACCACCATACACGTACGAAGTATTGAGGGAAACGTGCTGTGAGACAGCCTTAGAAATGAGGCAGTCCCTTCATTACGTAGTCTTGTCACCAAACTAGAATACATGTGCACACCTGAAGTAACTTTTTTGGGAGACAAATTAGATGAAAGTCTGGCCTATTCTCTGATTTTCTTGCCTTGCCTATTTAAATGTTTAGTAGTTTCCCTTGCTGTTGATTAGGAGATAGATGTAGAATTATCTCTGCAGTTAACTTTGTGTTTGAAGTTCTCACATTACTACCATCTTTCTGAGCCAATTAAGCATACCTTTATCATGCCTCCTGGTAGGGTTATTCAGCATGTGCTAAACTGTTTAATTAAAATCTGTCCTGGTTCCCTTATGCCCATTTGGAGGAATACCTTTCTCAAAATAGCAATTAAATATATAATAATCCATTACTTGGGAAGAAAAAAGAATCACTGAGTATCTCTGAAAGATAAACAAGTAGGCTTTCAATGATCTCATTTAAAATCTTACTTTACAAATACACAATGGCATTTTTTTTCTTTCTAACTATATTGGTCAAACTTATCACGCAGTCTTGTAAATTTTAGTATCTCATAATGGAAATTATCTTGTGACTATTATTAGAGTGACAGGGAAATACATAGTTACAAATACAGCAATGTTGCCAATAGGAAGGATCTATGGTATGGTAGGGAGAGTGTAGGCTTTACAGATGAGTCCTCACTAAGTCTACTACTAGTCAGGCACTCAGCCAATCTCTTTATAAATGGTCTTGCAAATTCTTATGAAGTTTAATATTATTCCCACTTTATAAATGATGGCAGTGAGTCCTTGAGAGGTTTTGTCATTTACCCCAAATCACTCTGCTATTAAGTGGTGGGACAGAATTTGAGCTCAGGCTTGCCTGACTCAAAATCTGTTATGTCCCACAAATGTTCCCTTCCTTCCTTTGTGGCAGAAACTGACACAGAATGCAATACCTAACATGAATTCACAAACCAAGTTGATCTATTACATGTCACATATTCCAATATTTGTCTAAACTTTACCTTACTTCTTTTTTCTAAAATCTGAATTTAAATCTCTGCTCTTCCACTAACTAGTGATATGACCTTAATCTAGTAATAGCCCTACTTTGGACCTCAGGTATACTGGGATTTTCCTAATTTTACAGTGTAAGATGCCTTCTCTAGGAGATAGCACAGCAGTCAGAACATGCCTATGGTTGCTTATAGAAATCAACACTATGTCAGAGGCCTAGAGCCTATATAGAAGAGGAAGTGGAAGTCAGTAAGCTAGACAATGAGCCCTAACCTACGGGATAAAAGACATGAGATACGATGATTGAGGCAAATTGCTGAGATATTCAATCCTTACATTGTTGTGCACTTAGCCAAATTCTTAGCTTTCATTCCTTAAACAGGCCCTGACACAAGGTGGTTTCATATACTTTACAGAGTTCAATACATCCTGGCTTCAGTTGCCCTCCCTAATCATGCCTAATGTAGACTGGCAGAGCAGCACTCGTGAATTCTAAATAGCTAACCAGTTCTGCTAGATTCATTATGTAGGGAACAGAAGACTTAATTCTCCAGTCCAGACTCTCATGCATTTTCTGCCGACAATAAATTCACTCCAAATGAAAAGAAAACGTTAAATTTTAAACCTATGAATATCTTTAAATGGCGAAGATACACACCAGAATTGGGTTGTCTTTGTACTTATGAAGTCTATTCAATGATTGAAAATCATTTCAAAATGGTGTTCTAAATTCAATGATTCATTTACAATCGTTCTGGGAATCTCTACTTTTGGCTGTTTTTTTCTGTGGCTAACAAAGCAATCTTTGAATATAGTAACCTAAAATTCTCTCCACACAGAAAGAAGTCGCTTAGATTTGCTGGTTCAAATTATGCTGGACTTCTAGAAATACATTTTTAACAGGCTTGGTTTACAAAGGGAATTGCTGTTAATCCCAGAGCACACTAGTTTTCCCAAAATAGCATCATTTAAATCAAGAATCAGGAGCATAATGAAAAACAGACAGAAGTGGTATAGAAGATGCTGCTTAGGAATATGTCTTGAACAACATATGTTTGCTTATAGAGGATATGTCTGATGTGGATTTAGAATCACTAAGGCAGAGACTGAATTTACAAAAGCCAGGGCATAAGGAAGGAAACATAACCAGGAATCTACTTGAAAAGGTTATTGGAACAAGTTCACTACATGTAACAGAAAAATGGGAAGGAAGACAGTATTTGAAGTGGTAGATAGGATTCAACCAGGCTCACACAGAATTCTCTCAGAAAACTAAATGAAAGGAACCTCTCAATGATAAAAACAGCTCCCTTCACTCAACTCTGCTTCTACGGGCATACCAAGGAATAGAATCTCTCACACCAACTCCCACTTGCTTTTCATCTTTGTTTTACTTTTCTGACATTTTCAACAGTAGCCCTTGGGCTCCAGCCTTGTACTAACAGGGTCTGCTTCACAGCCATGTTGGAGCCTAAGTAGTAATTAGAATTGTTCAATTTTTAATTATTATTTTTTTTTCTTTTTGAGACGGAGTCTTGCTCTGTTGCCAGGCAAGTGCAGTGGTGCGATCTTGGCTCACTGCAACCTCCGCCTCCTGGGTTCAAGCGATTCTCTTGCCTCAGCCTCCAGAGTAGCTGGGACTACAGGTGCCCACCACCACGCATGGCTAATTTTTTGTTTTTGGATTTTTAGTAGAGACGGGGTTTCACCATGTTGGCCAGAATGGTCTTGATCTCTTGACCTCGTGATCCATCCACCTCGGCCTCCCAAAGTGCTGGGGTTACAGAGGTGAGCCACCACACCCAGCCTGTTCACTCTTTTTTAAAGCACTAACAAACAAGTCTCCTTAATATTGACTGAAAACGCTTTCTTTATTCCCAACCACCAGTCTTTCTGAACAACTGTATTGCAGCGTGCAATACAGTATTAAGATAATCATCCTGAAAAAGGATTGCACTTATTCCATATTTTAACATTTCTCCCCCATTCTAAATCGTTAATTATGAATTTCAAGCATTAAAAGAAAAAGCCTTGCAGCCTGTACAGAAACTCTTAAAGAGATTGTTTTCAGAAAAGTGCCGAAAGTACCTCATCTTCTCCCATAAAAGCCAGAGAAGATGATGACAGTCCAGCTGCTTGGTAAGGATTGCTCACCCTTTATGGGCTCCCAGAAGCTTCTATGCAACATAAAGAAATTCATATTTTTATTGCCTCATATTCTCTCAGCATGAAGAAGAATTTACATTTCTTAATTGGATTCCTTTCTCTCGGCACAAGAAATTGCAACAATCTCACTAGACTCCATTGCTTAACAGCCCCAAGAAGCAGTTGTATAACTTATTTATAAGGCAGGGTGTAGGGCAAAGTTTTTCAGTAAAGTTCAAGGACAACTTACATCAAGATTCCTTAAAATGCATTGTAAAAATCCAGAGTCTTAGCCTATGCTCCAGAGCTACTGAATTAGACTCTCTAAATGTGAGACTCAGAAATCTGTGTTTAGAAAAGCTCTATATGATTTTTGTTTATTCATAAATTTGATAATTACCAATTTAACAGAAATGACAGATTTTGGAACACATCTGGGAAACTCTCTCTTTAACTGTTTCCCCTACCTCCACGCCCCACTGGAGCTGATTAGTATGAAATGGTAACTTACACCTGTGCTATTTAAGTTATAAGGGTACTACTATTTGAAAGGACCCCGAATTCATGTTAAAATAATCCTCAACTTTTTAATCCATGAAGGAAACTCGGAGAGTTTTCTAAGCTCATTTTTCTATATTACAGACAGAGTATTTTCTCTACAACTTTGAATTCTGGAGGCACACTCTTAGGCCTTAAAATATAGTCTAAAATGAAACCCTGCCCCATTTTAAAGTGCCTGTGAAGATGGGCATTGTTGTTCAGGGTCTGTAATCATTTATCTGTATCGTGGTTCTGGGGTGTAGTAATAGGGCCAGAGCTTAGTTGTTGATTTGGAAGTTCAGGGTAGCACTTTTTTTGATAAAAGCACAACTATGGGGGATTGCAAAAAGAATGGTGGGTCAGTCTTACTATAATTCTTGCTCTATAAGCTGCTTAGGTACCTGTATTTGTATGAAATAATTGTATAGTTCTTAAAAGTATTAAATTGCTAAGCTGGAAACTCCTAGCTCCTCCCTATTGATAACTACCTCATCTACTACAGAGAACTGAGCTGACTGAAAAAAAAAAAGAAAAGAAAAGAAAAGAAAAGAAAATGTGTGTGTCTCTCAGTTAATTCTAATCCTGAGTGTAGAGTACATAGTCTCCATTTTCCGTATGAAAAAACAGAGAGGCTTTAGAAAGAAAATACTTTTTCCATAGTTACATGTGACCAAGATAAAATTTGAGCCAAATTCTAACTGACTAGCTCTAAAGCCTGTGCTTTCTCCAAAGGAAAAGAAGAAAAACGAATGCCAGAAAAGAAGGGAAAGAGGCAGAGGAGCAGATATAAGAGAGGGAAAAAGCAACCAAATAAGTTTCCATGGTAGGCTTTATTGAAAGTAGGAAATTTCTAAGAGAAATTATTGCGGTGACCCCAAAAGCACAGAATAGGGGCTACAGTACATGAGGCAATGTAGTTTGTCTGTAAAATCTGTTGTGATCATGCCTGTAATAAACTGCCATTTCCTAAGAAAGAGTACAGCTCTGGTATTTCATTCTGGCATTAACCCCACACAGCTACAGTGACTTACCAGCATGCCTTTATCCATTAGTGTAACAGAGAGAACAAAAATATCCGCTAGCCATTCATTTCCGCAGAGTTCAAGTGTTTTGCAACAAAGTTATTTTTCTATGCTTATGCCAACTAGAGACATTTTGACTCCTATCACAACATTGTCTTGTCACTAAATCTTTTCAGTTACCTGTTTCTTCTTTCTCTTGGATAAAAATAAGTTACAGTGCCTAAAAAGTAGAATTATCCTTTGAAACATAAGTCTCCAAATAGTTTGAATCTTTATACACAGAAATTTTCATTATGAAATGTAAAGAATTCTGAAATTAGCCATCAGAGTCTGTGACTGTTTTCCCCATTTTTAAGTTCAGAAATTCATGTTACTGAATTCCATATTTTATTTTATTAAATATGGATTCCATATTTTACTCCATATTTCACTAAAATTTTAGCTTCTTAAATCTTTTTTCTTTAGGTTTTGAGAGGCAGGTGCAATGCAGTGGGCATGTAGGTGGTTGTATAATAATCGCAACCAAAAGGAAAAAAAGATGTGTGAGTTAGACTCAGTGGTAGCTGAAAAACATTAACAGCCAGAAAGTTTCCTTCTCAAGCTTTGAATAAATATTTTATGAAATGTCAATAAAATTTTTCTAAAGACTAGATCTTTCTTCCTAAGAACCTTCTTGGTGTCTATGAGTGGGGGATCCATATTGACAACTCTCAAACTATAATGAAATGTATGTCACCAGTAGTATCCAACTTAGAATTGGGCACTCCAAAAAGAACCTGATTCAGTGAAATATGAAATATGATTAGGCCCATGGGCAAGGTGAGGATGAAAGCCACTTCTCTGGGACAAAATGATTATATAATGGGCTGTTTAGGAGCTACCTTAAAAGGAAACATCCTTCTATTGCAATGAGATATTTCTGAGTTCTCTGCACCCCTAAAGCTCTTCTTGTTGCATCATTAGCTATGTGAAGCAGTCATGAAGGGGATAAATAAGGGAGTTGGTGGGGAACAGGGATCTATTATCTCATACTCCAAAAACACTATGGCTCACTTACGTTGGTTATATATGAAATTTGAATAATATAACATCTTTTAAAAAGTAGTTCCACTAGGTGGAGGGAGATGGGTGAACAAATAGGGTCACTGTTGAAAACTTTTTGTCTACAGCACTATTGAATTAACACTTTCCCAACATTCTAGACATCTCACATCAAATAGTGGAGTTTCTATCCATTTGACTCAAACATTACTAAATAGCAATAGCTTTCTTAAAATGTCCATTTGTTCAAGTCAACTTTTCATTAGAAATCTAAAAGAATTTTCACATAACTCTCTTAAAATTAGTATTATTTTCTCTCTATCATATACATACACACTCAATATTTTACTACACCCAGCACATTGGGAGGCCAAGGCAGGCAGAGTACAAGGTCAGGAGATGGAGACCATCCTGGTTAACATGGTGAAACCCCGTCTCTATTAAAACCAATACAAAAAATTAGCCAGGTGTGGTGGCAGGTGCCTGTAGTCCCAGCTACTCGGGAGACTGAGGCAGGAGAATGGCGTGAATCTGTGAGGTGGAGCTTGCAGTGAGCTGAGATCGTGTCACTGCACTCCAGCCTGGGCGACAGAGCGAGACTCTGTCATTCATAAATAAATAAATAAAATAAAATAATTTTATTATAAAATAAGACATTCCTGTATATGTATGCTAACATCAACTGATACTATTATTTGCACCTTGTCCACTTGAAATACTTCCCTATTATCATCAAACTCACTTTCAAAGTACTTTGTAAAGTACTGAAGAGAAAATTTAGAAAAGGGTATGAAAAAGCAATTCACATAAGAAAACAGGTAATATGACTGAAGTAATATCCATATTTGTGAGTCACAAAAGTGAACTAGAAACCACAATGAGATATCATTATTCACCTACCAATTTTACACAGATGAGAAGATAGAAGTAAAAGCACCAATTTTACCACAAAAAAATTAATTTGGAGGACAAAGTTTAGTATGAGAACCCACTGGCATGATAATAATTCAGGAATTATACAGACTTCCCCCTGTTATAAGCAATGCTAAGCCGGATCATGTATACCAATTTGTAAAGGTAAAATCTTGCTCTCTGAGGGCAGCTGTCTTCTAAGACAAAAAGGGTGGAACTATTCTGATCATGTCTAATTAATTTTTTCCAAATTTATTAATCAGAGTGAATCACTCCATCTTCTCTGGTAGGTAGTGAATAGAGGAGCAGAGAGAGGCAACGAGTACCGCACATGGAAGACCACATTCACCTAGAAAGAAATCAGGACTGAGGACAAGAATTCCTCTCCACACCTCCTTCCCATCCCCTCGCCCTGCCAAATTCCACTACAAAATAGTTTCACTAGTTGGTCTTTGTGGCTTTGGAAAATCCAATAGTAGAGATTCATTTATTTGAATAGAGTTTCTTTTTTTAATAACAAATGACCCCAGGAGGCAAAATACCAACAAATCCTATAACCTTTAGTAGTTATCAGAAATTAAAGCAGCCTTGAGAAAAGCAGAGATCAGACTGGAAAAAAGAAAAGGGGGCTGGATTACTCATTGAGATCAGATGAAGTATTTCAATACCTGGATCACAAGCTGCTTCAGGAGCTCTACTTCTAGTTTTGACAGTTTTCTTATCCTCTCAGAAACTTAGTTATCTCAGCTATAAAAATTAGATAGTTGAACTCCTTGAAACACAAGGCTCCATCCAATACTATGTACCAATTGTGGGGTAACTGGCAGTAAATAAAGAGTTAAAACTGTAGTCTCAGTTGCTGTGGGTAATAACAGGAGAGATTGCAACCTAAAGGGAATGTGCAGCATGATCAGATGCACACAATCTATTTTCCACTTCTTTAGTGTGTCTCAGCTTGTTAAGGTTAGATACGGAATTTTTTTCTATTTTGCTTTATCTGTCAGTATAAGATAATTAAAAAGAAATGAACTTCCTTCATCCATTTATCTTGGATGGCAAGCATACTTTCTTATCACCAAAAACATAAAACCTAGAGAAAATGCAAATTAAAATTTTTATAAATGTACATACCACATAGTTTTATAGACATCTATGTTCCACTCTTAAGCCAGGGCCAAAGTAGAATTCTCTTTGGTCTCTCTTCACTTAGAGCAACACAAAATACAAGACAGAGAGAGCAGACTGTGATGGAGGATTCATTATAAGCCGAAACCTGAATCACCATAATTACACACAGTTCATAAGTGCAAATGGTACCCATCTCTTGGCAGATTAAAAAGCCGAGTGATGACTAATATTGCTGAGCTAAACAGGCCTGTTTCATAAGCCACTCAAATCAACACTCCTGTTATCCCTTGACACACAGGCAAAAATTATATCTGTAAGCCTAATAAAATCTCATTTGTTTTACCTGAAGGTCCTATGAACCACCTGGTGCCTCTCTTTGCACTTCTTTTTCTCCATTAACTTATGCTTTGTAGAAATTAAGGCTTTAATATGATAATTCTTTCCACTAGCTTTTAATTAGTAGGTCAGTGTGTGAATTTGAAGCAAGTAGTCCAATATGAAACTATTAGGAAAAATGTTGAAAATACTGAATAATATTAGAAATTCTAGACAGTAAAATTTAGACAATAATTAGTCTTCTGATGTTTCATAATGACAGTTTGCAGGAAATACAGGTTGAGCATCTCTAATCCAAAAATTCAAAATTTGAAATGTTCCAAAATCTAAACTTTTTGATTGCAGACATGATGCCACAAGTGGAAAATTCCACACTTGATTCATATGACAGGTCTCAGTCAAAACACAGAACTTTGTTTCAGGTAGAAAGTTATGTACAATATTGTATAAAATTGTATAAATATTGTATAATAGTTGCAACCAAAAGAAATATTCAGTTTTGTGTATACAATGTATACTAAACATAAATGAATTTTGTGTTTAGACTTGTGTTCCATCCTTAAGATGTCTCATTATGCATATGCAAATAAATATTCCCGAATCTGAAAAAAATTTGAAATCTGAGACATTTTGGTCCCAAGCATTTTGCATATGAGATAGTCAATCTATACAGTACAATGCTAGGTTATATTCACAAAACACTTGTTCCAAACAGTCTCAACTTTTGATTAGAAAGTTGTTTTTATTGTGGTAGCTAAATCCATAAACTTTTTAGCACAGCAATATGGTAACTACTACACATAAATGTAAAATTTACTTTTAGCTTTAGGTTTAATGACTTCTCTTTTAGAAAAGCCAGTAGGCAATTCAATGTACGTTTTCAAATTTAAAATACTTCTGCTTAAGATTTAAGTTTACTGATGAGAAAAAAACTGAGACATTTCTTGAGATACAAATATTGTAGCTTTTAATTATTAAGTGTTTTCAGAAGAAAAAATTAGCAGCCAACTATTTACTAATAAAGACTTAAGTAATATGTATTTTAAATACCTTATTGGTAAACTTATATCCTTTTTCTTGAGGAAATCAACCATACCAAGGAAAACAACTCATAGAAAGTTTTGTAAGTCAAGTAAAGGTTTGGTCTTATCATAGGCCCAATTATGATGCCTCCATTGAAATTTGTTCAAGTGTGGCAGAATATGACAAAAATATTCCCAGCTCCTGTTGATGTATAGGCATGAGAAAGAAAAATGTCTATTGTTTGTCAAGTCACTAAAGTTTCATGCTCCCTATTTTGTTCTTTTTATCTTTTCATTCTATGCTGCCCTCTCTCATCTGGGATTAGTACCCTCATAAAAAAGAGGTATGAGAGGGCTTGCTTCCTTTCAGCTTTCCTCCATGTGGGAATATATGGGAAAGGCAGCCATCTGCAAACCAGGAAGCCAGCCTTCACCAGACACTAGATCTACTGACACCTTCATCTTGGACTTCCCACCCTCCAGAACTATGGGGTCACATAAGCTACTCAATGTATGGTGTATCTGTTTTAGCTGCCCAATCTAACACACATGGATGAAAGCAGACAGGACGCAAGCCCTCTCATATCTCTTTCTATAAGGGGATGAATCTCATTCCTAGGGTTCCACCCTCATGACCTAATTACCTCTCAAAGGCTCCACCTATAAATACAATAATTTTAATGATTAAACTCTAACACATTAATTTGATCTGGTGGTAAGGGTATGTAGATATGTAATCCATAGCATCCTGCAACCTCCTCTTCTCTAACCCTCCACCAACCCTTGACAATCATGAGGAAACTAACACAAATTATATAACTATATGCTTATATTTTTTTTCTATCCCCATCTGTTGCTGGATCATTTTCTGTTACATCTTTGCCTTACTACCTTCCAGAATGAGTTTATCCACAGAGAGCTCATTGCTTCCCAAGACTGTTCAATTATGATTTAGACAACACTAATTACATTTCTTTTTAAAAAGACTTTTTTCTGGTGTTGAACCAAAATCTTCATCCCTTAATTTTCCTCCACACTTTCTAGTTCTGCCACCTGTGTTCTACATAACAACTCTTTCAAAATATTAAACTTCAGATTTCACATGCTTCTGAGTTATTTGACTTTTTTCCATAACAAGTATCAACAGTTTTTTATACCATTTCTCATATGAAGGCATTCCTTGCAACTGAGGAACACTGTGGCTTCTACCCAAGGAGGAGACACTATGCATATTTGAGGTGGTGAAGAAACTGAAACTGAGTGTGAGAAGTAAGAGTGAATGGGTGTGAGAAATCCAGCTGATGTAATAATCCTGAAAAAACACTAATGTTAAAAGCATGTGGTTAAAGAAGATATTCTTAGGCAACTTTCACTGAAGTCCATGTACATTTCTTGCTTTTTTGAAAGTATTTAAAAGCAAAGAATGTAATGAAAACACCTGGTTTCAAATGCCAGTTCCAGGACAGCATAGATTTGTGATGTTAGGCCAACTTCTCTACTTCTCTGAGTATCATTATCTAAAAGTAGGGGAAAAGAGTCATTAATTTGAAGTTAAATGAGATAATCTTAATACATTTAAAGTGCTTTAGTCGGTGGTGAGCTCATAATAATTCACTACATATTAGTTATGTTTTTATATTCACTGGAAAACAATCGTTTTTCTGTAGATGACGGATTGCAAAATGGGGAGGGGGGAATCGACAGATTTCATCCTTTTAACTGGGAAAGATCCTTAATACTGAGAATGGTAATAAATATGTTCCCAAATTTTGTAATTCGAATTTTTTGCTAATACCTGAATATGCTTACCATTTATTAGCATCTTTTGGAAAGCCTGGAAAAGGAGCAGTTTGACAAATGAATTTAAATGACTTATTTGGAATTCTAATTTCTGATTATTCTAAAGATGGTTTTGAGGTAGTAGCTGCCAAAGATGGGACCACAAGTTAGTAGTGGTAAAACTAATACTATTTTCCTGAAACAAAATTGTAAAATACATTATCAGAGAATAAAGCAGTAAAAATTGATGGTTGAAATCTGAAAATCTAAAGTTGTGATTACTGAAATAGCCATTAGCATCCAAGTTTAAATTACCACTAAGTATATTTTAAAGTGCATTTATATTCATTTATATATATAATATATAAATTATTATATTTAAGGTATATTTACATATAATATACAATATAAAATTTATTTATATTTACATGTAAAAACAAATTTGTGAGTTTATATATACATAAATAAAAAGTAAAAATAATGGAAGAATTGAGTATTAGAATATTTCATATTTACTTTATGCATATAGCAAGTTATAAACACCCTGTGTTTTTAATTTATCCACTTCTATTAGATTTTTAGAGATTTGATGCATCTGTGAAGAATTTAACTCCCAATGCACTGGTTTGATAATTGCATGGATAAATCCTACATGAACTAATAACCACATACTTATTGTGCATCTACTATATGCTATGTGCTGTCCAATGGACATTATATAAATCATCTCATTTAACCATCTCAACCATGAGATATAATTAAAATCGCCTGTTTTAATAAATGAGGATCAAAAGAGAAACCACAACGCTCTGAGAATGAATAATTTACCCAAGACTTGGAGCCCAAAGGGCCAAATTTGAATCCAGGTCTGTCTGAGTCTGAAACCTATGCCTTATCATAGGTTTGGTAGGGGTATTTCAATGAGGAGGAAGTAAGATCGTGAATATTTGCTTGACCTGGAAAATTATTCTCTCGTATTCAGGTCCCACTTTTTCATGATGTAACAATGTATGACTTTCAATTTTGTTGGGAACATTTTGAAACTCTTGTGATATTTCAAAGGTTTACTATATAAAATATTGACAAGAATACATTCCATAGGTCTTTCCAAAGAGTTCAAAGTATCTTGCTAGAGCCTCCTTATCTGTGTTTATAAGTTTTTTGTGGGTTCTAAGAAAAAGTGCTTTCTCTATAATGCAAAATACATAAGATCCATAAAATGACTTTATTAAGGAGAAAAAGAGACAATACCGTGCCTGATACTCTCCTGGTTCCCCTGCTTCACTACAACCTTTATTTTATTTTTACCAGATGGTGCTATATTTTCTGTTTCTTTACAAAAGAGGCACTTGAAAAATTATATTTCAGACCTTGCACTCTACTTTGTTAAATGGGAAGTCACTGTTACGTCAAAAACACACAGAAAGTTAATTTGGGTTTCCTAGGCCGTAGAAAATTTTAGGAGTCTCTCTCACAAATAGGGTCTCTTTTTCCATCTTACACTCTACTTCTGTTTGAAACTCTGATTATAGTAATATTAGATATCATTTTTAAATCTTGTTTTAAAAGTCTAAAATTGCTAAAACTGAAATCATGTACTGTTCAACATATCATGTGATCCGACGAGGGTGGCTATTTGGAATGTAAGTGTTTTCATTTACCTGGCATATTTTCAGGCTACATAATCACCCTAATATGATAGTCTGATTAGAAATATTTGGAGTGTATGCTTTCTGGTTACTAGATGATCATTAGAAACTACATGACTCTTTTTTTTTTTTTTTTAATATGTTGACTTTAGAGAAGCCATTTCTTTTACATTTGAAAAAAAATCTTCATTTTAACTTAATTCATCTAAGGTTTACCCATATAATTATTATATACATGCAGTAATTTCATGTATAAATCCTAGATAAACTAATAATCAAACATTTTCTGTAGACTTATAGGGTGCCGGTTATCTCAGAATGTGTGTTACATAAATCATTCCATTTAATCTTTTCGACAACTTTAAGGTATAACTAATATTGCCCCATTTCACAAATGAGGAATGAATGAGCAACAATGAGATTATGTGGATTATAATTTTCTCAGTCTAATAATAAATTATCAATAACATTGTATTTTAAACTAAAAACACATAATAGTTTATTTTTAAAAAGGAGAGATGGTTTAAAATAGTACATAATGTAGATTCCATGAATTTAAATAATTAATTCAACCTATACTTTTTGAGCAAACACTCCAAGTCCTTTTGTGGCATACCAGTCACCCTGAAGCTGAGATTATAATTTATTTACACTTACTATTTATAGGACCTAGCATCCTTATCTCAGTTTCCTTGTCTGATCTATAGCTTCTCATTTGGGAAGTTCTCTGTTGCTATTTACCTCCTTATAGCATTTACTCCTATTTTTGCATTTCACACCTCCAGATTCTCTTGTAAATCCTCTTAAGATGTATCTGGTTTCCTGTCTCAGTCAAACAGCCAAGTAGTCAGCACCAAAAAGTCCTTGGGGCAGAAACTGTGAACAAGAAAAGGAAACTGAGTTGGAGATCAAACTATTTGTGATCTGAACCATCCATCTCGCCATGAATGGAAACTTGTGCCATTTTCATTTGCTCAGGATTTCTGTGTAAAATTCAAACATTTCTAAAGGAAGTAGAAAAAAATAAACTAAAACTCTGCCATGTTCCACCTCAACTCAACTGCTGATTAATGTAGTTATCCCTGTGAATTGCATGCACACTGATTATGTTTCCTGTATAACACGGGGTGGAAGATCTACTAGATTAGAAGATGGCCGTGTGCATTGGGACAAGCATGTAAATAACTGTCTGATCACTGGTCCATAATGTGAACATGGTGTTCCCTTTTCTCATCTTAAATTCCTTGAAATTATGCATTACACTCCTGCCTTCTGCTTCATCCCAGTGTGAAATAACCTAACTGGAAAAGAGAATCTAGTAATAATCAAGTGCTTGGAGGTCAGAGGCTTAGCAGTGAAGATGATGTGAAATCAGTTGATAGTGTCTGAGTTCCTGAGCTGTGAAGTTAATTTTTTAATACTATTTCTAGTTAAACGGGAGCAGAGTTCTACCTTTACAGGCTCTGTTAGATCTGAAAACAACAGTGAAGCTTTCTATCCAACCAAATAAATATTTAAAAGCTACTTACTATGTGTGATTTGGTTTGAATACCAAAAATAGCTAATATTTATTTCAGATAGTATCTTCCAGGTACTATATTAGAAACTTTACATGCATTATCACAGAAAAGGAAATTAAACTTTACAGAGATTGAGTAACATGTCCAAGTAACATAGCTGGCAAGTGGCAGAACCAAAATTTGAACATAGAACTGTTTCTTTTCAAGACATGCTCCTTAACTGCTACTCTAATACTCTTTTCCTGAAAACGAACTACCTCTAAGGTTGTGCTATCTGCCTGCAAGCTCAAAGAGATACACACATAGAGGCAAGCAAACCATTAATAAAGACGGCAAATTATAGATGCAAACAAACTTTAAGACAAAATAAGCAAAGTAAAATCCAAAAGAGATGAAGGAAAGGATAATTCCAAAAGTTATATTCATTCTGCGTTACAAGGAGCCAGAAGTTGTTCCACATACTCATAGTTTCCTTTATCCTTTTAAGCTATTATTTTTCTCATCTTGCAAGAACTCCTATCTGTTACAGACATGCCAATTATCTCTCCGTATTTGTTTTTTCTTCACCAGAAAAAGACTCTTGAATGTTTTAGTTTGACACATGACTACCTGGAATACAGGCTCAATTTCAATGTGAATCAATTCTGGCTTATAGAATGTAAACAGAAGTATGTGCACAATTTGTAGAAAGTTATCTTAGTGGCAGGAGTATTGTGCATGCCTTTTCTTTTTTCTAATAGGTAGAAAGTGAAGCTAGACCAATATCTTGTGCCATGATGTGACTTCGAAGTGGTGGCTACATAAGGAAGAGCAATAAAATCTATGAAATCTGACAGAATTGGTTGCCCCACTTTCCCTAAAATGCTTACCTCAAAATTTTTAATTGACAATGAAATAAACTCAATATTGTTGATTTTTGTAATAACAATAATCAAAATCTTATAATTTAAGCTTTCTGATTCTCACCCTGAATCAAATTCTAAACAATCTACCCTCCTTTTGGGGGGCTTGTGAAATCAGTATTGATTATTGTTCTCAATGCCATCATCTGTTAACTTCTTTATTAGTTGTTCATATTTATTAAAGACATAGATGGAATTTGGTCCTCGTACTTTCTCTCCACCCTAACTCCCATCATCATGATGAATAACTTCAATGTTCCTAGAATTGACCTTATTGGTTTAAGTTTTCTAAATACTGTATACTTGCCATGACTTCTACCCAAAAAAATTGTGACATCTATTTTGTGTTAAACAGTAAGTCATAGAGCTTTATATGATGATGAATACCAGATGATTCTGTAAAAGTAATGATATTATGTGATATTATGTAACACAGTAGTGAATACTATGATAATGTACCCACTAACATGGAGGAGCTTGTTGGGCTATGACCCCCACTTTTTATAGCTAATTTCTGAGACCCTATCGTTTCCCTTTTAACCTTTAACCTTTATTTTTAATGTTTTTGTTTGTTCGTTTGTTTGTTAGTTAACGTCCTTTCTCTTGTTTCAAACTAAAGGGAGTTTTCTACAGCAAATTCTGAAATATATTAGTGCCTCATAGACTGGGAGAAATCCAGTACTTCGCTGATACAAGGTCCCTGTAGCAACTCATAGGCTTTTTTTTTTTTTCCTATTTGTACCTATGAATACGAAATTTATAGGCTTACTGATCAAATTTCTTAACTCTGCTTTATTCACTGGACAATGCAATATAAACGCTCAGTAGACAATCTATGTCCTCACAATGGTGTCTAACTGATATTTCTTAGGCATATGGGCTTGGCTCCCAGGGGTCACTTACAAAGTGGATCCACATAAATATAAAAAATTCACATTACCTAGGTTATTATTAGTGTTCCATTTTGAAATAAGAAATCTGTGTTAATTTGAGAACCTGCCATCCATTAAACATTTATTCAGCCACATTCACTAAATATTTTTTTTAGTAACCAGGAAATATAAATGACATTTGCATTAAATGTAAAAAATGTAATCATAGAATCTCTGTCAGTTGGGCATTAGGATTTAAACTTTAAAAAAATGTACTTGGACTGACGTTGGGAGTGACACATTTCTCAGGTCCTTTTATTCTTTCTCATTCTTCTGTCTAGTGGATTTACTTCGGTCTATTCATTTTTTGCTATAGCAAAGCAATTTTCAAGGTTTTGAATTTCATTTTTATGCACGGTGATTGCTATTCTTAGTCCCAAAGTATACTTCAGTGACATATCTGATTTTGGTGATCCTTTTGTTGTTGAATCCAATATGTGTGATTATATTTTATTGTTTGGTTTTTAAAAATTTTTATGGTAGAAAAAATTATAGCAGCATATATTGAACATTAAATAAGAGAGCAAAATAATGTTATTTATGGCATAGCCATTGCCTTGCTATACTTTTTTTTTTTTTTTAAACAGAGTCTTGCTCTGTTGCCCAGGCTAGAGTGCAGTGGCACAATTTCAGTTCACTGCAACCTCTGCCTCCTGGATTCAAGCGATTCTCCTGCCTCAGCCTCCCAAGTAGCTAGGATTATGGACGCACACCACCACACTCAGCTAGTTTTTGTATTTTTAGTAGAGATATGGTTTCACCATGTTGGCCAGGCTGGTCTCAAACTCCTAGCCTCAACTGATCTGCCAGCCTTAGCCTCCCAAAGTCATAGGAATACAGGTGTGAGCCACTGCACCCACCCTGTATTTTGAAAGCTTGTATTTAAGTTATGAGAATCTAGCTTTGTTTTTCTGTTTGAGGTGCCATTGAAAATTCCTTTGGTGGTGCCCACAAAGCTCACAATGACCCCCTTTTCTGAGAGTTGTGTCTTTGTATATGATTGTGCTTACTATTTTTTGAGTCGGGGGAGCAAACTGGAACCAAATTGAGCCAAAGCTATTCTTTCTTAGAAATTTGGAATTGCAATTGATGAAAAAAATATTGCAGTCTTGGCTCTTGGCTGGACTCAAAAATGGGAGAGAAACGACAAATTGGGATGGTTGTATACACACAATAAAATAAAAACAAAGAAAGGAAATTCGAAGAAATAAGCTAACCTGCAGTGAGAAATAGAGACAAAGGGTAGAAATAGCAAAGCCTCCAGGATTCCTGTTCGTTTGCTTGTCTTTGAATTCTGTAAGATTCCCAGGACCCTTTCTCTCTCTCTCTCTCTCTCTCTCTCTCTCTCTCTCTGTCTATCTCTATCTCTATCTTTTGGGGGATACAGGTAGTGGGAAGGAGACTTAAGTCAGTACAAAGTGTTTTTCCTCTATTTTTAAGACACGTGAAATAGAAAGCCAAATTATTCCTAGCACTCAAGCTCCGATCAAATGGTGATATCAGAAAAGTAATAACTCCATGAAGATAAACATTCAGCTTTTCCCAAATCCCTGGACACTCCAGCCCAGTCCATGGAGTCTGCTATAACATTTAGAAAGAGATTAAGAGTCTCATGTTGAAGGATTGTGTGAAAAGAAGAATTATCAGAAAAATTGTCTCACTTAAATGTTCACAATAGATTCCACTAGTCACACTATTTCACCATGACAGAAACAAAAAGCCCACATTTGTAAGATAACTATATATAGACTCAAACACACACACACACGGAATCCACTATGTCTGTATATGTATACATGTAGTCTGCACACTGCATATTTATGTATGTGTATAACGTAGTCATCTTACAATAGGTATATATGTACATATTCTTAGAATATATGTATTAATGCAATTCTATAATGATATTTATAACGAACACGACCATAGGGTATAGTTTACCCAGGACCATATCTATTTACACAACTCTGTGACATAATTTCAAATAGTACCCCGTTAATTCACAAAAGTATTTATATTGGATGATAAATGATATGATCACTCATGTTCACTTTTTTTAAGTTTTAAAAAATGTAATATAGCAAACTGTTACACTGAACATTAAAAACAAAAATAAAGCAATTAGTAATTTAAATTTGTAATAATTCTATGCAGTATGAATTTTATGACCCAAAAGTTTTAAGAACTGGAGTCTCTCATATCTTATATTTTCCAAGGTACATCACAGGCTGTCCATGAGGTCTCACAAGCACTTGTAAAATATAATAAGTTAATACATAAGGATACTCATGAGATACACAAGTTATAGGTTACTAGGTGTAAGTCCTGTGGCATTAGACTAAGACTTATCCAGCACGAGATGATGTACCAGGTGACCATTTTATAGAAAAAATGGCTGCGGTTTTACAAAATGTGTGGGTTTAAATGATTCGAATTTCAAAAAGAATTTTTTTCATAGAATTTCAAAGTTAAACGAATATTGTGCACTTAGAGTTGCCAAGCTTTGATTTTACCAATAAAGGATTTTACAAAAATAAACCACTTCCTTTATTAGCTTATTATAGCAGGATAGGTATTTTTAACTCCAAACAGTGGAAAGATATTTATTTCAGCAACAGTACCTTGATGTACAAAGAATAATAATAATAGAAGTTGTTTTTTCAAGTTTTAAATCAAGAAAAATAACAATATGACAATTTAATATATGATACATAATTTGTCTTTACATAAACTTGCCTGAATACATTCAGCAGCAACATAAAGTAGCACTTAAATACCAGATTTGCTCAGGTACTTTATTACACCATCAAATATTGAGGGTTTTTGTTTCGTTTTGTTTTGTTTGAGATGGAATCTCACTTTGTCACCCACGCAGCAGTCACATGATCTTGGCTCACTGCAACCTCTGCCTCCTGATTTCAAGCTATTCTCCTGCCTCAACCTCCTGAGTAGCTGGGACTACAGACGTGCACTACCATGTCTGGCTAATTTTTGTACTTTTAGTATAGACAGGGTTTCACTATGTTGGTCAGGCTGGTCTTGATCTCTTGATCTCAACTGGTCCACCCGCCTTGGTCTCCCAAAGAGCTGGGATTACAGGCATAAGCCACCATGCCTGGATGTCAAATATTGAGTTTTAAAGTGGTAGGTGTATTGACAAAGCATTAAGCAAAAGTCCCCTCTATTTACATTAATTTAGGACAATATGGTGAATTGAGGGAAGAATGGAACCTTTAGCCTTCAGCATTGTAATTATTTCTCTTATCTCCTGATAGATTTAGGGATGGGGTGGCTTAGAGTATTTGATTGCTTTGGTAAATACAGTGCTCTTCACAAATATGGTGGTATTAACAAGTGTGTGGTTCACCACATTTTTTTTTTTACTGCCACAACAGTTGGCAATGTTCCCAATGGTGGAATCTCCATTAACCAGGGTCTCCATATCAGCAGACATGAAAGAGTGCTCCCAGTTGAAGTGAAATAGGTATTTATTGTAAACAAGAGATAAATTTATATTATTGTAAGCCATTTATGGTTGTTTATTACCAAAGAATATCTACACTGTATGACAAGTTTGCCCATGTGGAGACAGAAATATACCTGAAATGAAAGCAGACAAACGGTCACAGGGATCAACTCATTAAATACATTCTCTAATGGCAGAAACAAATAGTAAGAAATAATCAGATTTTTTTGATAACATAGATGATGCTGGATAATATGTGACAAAGAGTTCCAAAAACAGGATAGCAAAAGATCAAATTCTTGGTGATTATAAAGCCATGTATTCTAAGGCGTATAA
>NW_012122487.1:288752-314163 GCF_000951035.1 Colobus angolensis palliatus
CCCGCCTTGGTCTCCCAAAGAGCTGGGATTACAGGCATAAGCCACCATGCCTGGATGTCAAATATTGAGTTTTAAAGTGGTAGGTGTATTGACAAAGCATTAAGCAAAAGTCCCCTCTATTTACATTAATTTAGGACAATATGGTGAATTGAGGGAAGAATGGAACCTTTAGCCTTCAGCATTGTAATTATTTCTCTTATCTCCTGATAGATTTAGGGATGGGGTGGCTTAGAGTATTTGATTGCTTTGGTAAATACAGTGCTCTTCACAAATATGGTGGTATTAACAAGTGTGTGGTTCACCACATTTTTTTTTTACTGCCACAACAGTTAGCAATGTTCCCAATGGTGGAATCTCCATTAACCAGGGTCTCCATATCAGCAGACATGAAAGAGTGCTCCCAGTTGAAGTGAAATAGGTATTTATTGTAAACAAGAGATAAATTTATATTATTGTAAGCCATTTATGGTTGTTTATTACCAAAGAATATCTACACTGTATGACAAGTTTGCCCATGTGGAGACAGAAATATACCTGAAATGAAAGCAGACAAATGGTCACAGGGATCAACTCATTAAATACATTCTCTAATGGCAGAAACAAATAGTAAGAAATAATCAGATTTTTTTGATAACATAGATGATGCTGGATAATATGTGACAAAGAGTTCCAAAAACAGGATAGCAAAAGATCAAATTCTTGGTGATTATAAAGCCATGTATTCTAAGGCGTATAATAAGTATTTATTTGCTTCCTCTCTAGTGATTAGATTTCGCAGTAGCTGAAAATCACTGAACTTGAGGACAGAGTGGTTGGAGGATAATTTACTTTTAGATTGTAAGCAACCACTAACTAGAAAACTAGGATTGGCAAGTATTCAACATGTTTTCATATTGGCTTTGTTGAGGTATAATTAGCATAGGATAGAATTAATCAATTTTAACTGTACAATTTAATGTATTTTGAAAAATGATGTCAAAAGAAGCGATGCATATCACCCAAATTAATCACTTTTTCTATTTAAATGTATTAATTAAAATTAAAATGTAAAATAGATTTCATCGACCACATGAGCCACATTTTAAATGTTCAATAACTACAGATGGCTAGTGGCTACTGCATGTGGACAGTGAAAATTTGTAAAACAATACCGTCATCACAGAAAGTTCTTTTCAATAGTGCTAATATACAACATTTTCATCACCCACAAATGTTCTTTCACGCCCCTTTGCAGCTAAGCCTTCTCCAAAGTGGTCTTTAACAAGAATTTGTCTGTTTTCTATCATTATTGTTTCATCATTTCCAGAACTTCACAAAATTTACATCATATAGTGTAGAATATATTGTGCCTGACTTTTATTACTTAACATAGTACTTTTTAGATTCATCTATGTTGTTGCATTTATCAGCAAATTGTTCCTTTTTATTGCTGAGTTATGCCCTAGTGTACGGATATATCATAATTTGTTTAACCACTCATCAGTTAATAGGCATTTGAATTGCTTCAAATCTGTATTATTCTAAATAAAGCTGTTAGATTGTTGATGTTATTATATACAGTATTTTTATTTAATTTTAATTTTTAAATACCACACTGTGTACATTTATTTTTGTTTCTCTTGAGTAAAGAGAAACAGGAGTATAATTGATAGATCATATGGTAAATAAATGTTTAAAATCACACACAAAAAATGACAACATATTTTCCAAAGTGGCAGACAATTTTACATTTCTTTTATTTATTTTACTTTAAGTTCTAGGATACATGTGTAGAACGCGCAGGTTTTTTACATAGGTATACATGCGCCATGGTGGTTTGCTGCACCTATCAATCCATCATCTAGGTTTTAAGCCCGGCATGCGTTAGGTGTTTCTCCTAATGCTGTCCTTCCCCTTGCCCTCCACCTCCCAACAGGCCCCAGTGTCTATTGTCCCCTCCATGTGTCCTCATTGTTCAACACCCACCTATGAATGAGAAAATGAGACATTTGGTTGTCCCTGTGTTAGTTCACTGAGAATGATGGCTTCCAGCTTCATATATGTCCTCACAAAGGACATGACCTCATTCTTTTTTATGGTTGCATGGTATTCCACGGTGCATTTGTGCCACATTTTCTTTATACACTCTATCACTCATGGGCATTTGGGTTGGTTCCAAGTCTTTGCTATTGTAAATAATGCTGCAATAAACATACATGTGCATGTGTCCTTATAGAAGAATGATTTATACTCCTCTGGTTGTATACCCAGTAATGGGATTGCTGGGTCAAATGGTATTTCTGGTTCTACATCCTTGAGGAATCGCCATACTGTCTTCCACAATGGTTGAACTAATTTACATGCCCACCAACAGTCTAAAAGCATTCCTATTTCTCCACAGCCTCACCAGCATCTACTGTTTCCTGACTTTTTAATAATCATCATTCTGACTGGTGTGAGATGGTATCTCATTGTGCTTTTGATTTGCGTTTCTCTAATGGTCAGTGATGACGAGTTTTTTTCATGTTTGTTGGCCGCATAAATACCTTCTTTTGAGAAGTGTCTGTTCATATCCTTTGCCCACTTTTTGATGGGGTTGTTTGCCTTTTTCTTGTAAATTTGTTTAAGTTCCTTGTAGATTATGGATATTAACCTTTGTCAGATGGGTAGATTGCAAAAGCTTTCTCCCATTCTGTAGGTTGCCTGTTCACTCTTCACTCTGAAGATAGTTTCTTTTGCTGTGCAGAAGCTCTTTCATTTAATCAGATCCCATTTGTCAATTTTGACTTTTGGTGTAATTGCTTTTGGCGTTTTAGTCATGAAGTCTTTGCCCTTGCCTATTTCCTGAATGGTATTGCCTAGATTTTCTTCTAGGGTTGTTATGGTTTTAGGTCTGATGTTTGAGTCTTTAATTCATCTTGAGTTAATTTTTTTTTTTTTTTTTTTTGAGACGGAGTCTCGCTCTGTCGCCCAGGCTGGAGTGCAGTGGCCGGATCTCAGCTCACTGCAAGCTCCGCCTCCCGGGCTCCCGCCATTCTCCTGCCTCAGCCTCCCGGTAGCTGGGACTACATGCGCCGCCACCTCGCCGGGCTAGTGTTTTTGTATTTTTTTTAGTAGAGATGGGGTTTCACCGGGTTAGCCAGGATGGTCTCGATCTCCTGACCTCGTGATCCGCCCGTCTCGGCCTCCCAAAGTGCTGGGATTGCAGGCTTGAGCCACCGCGCCCGGCCTGAGTTAATTTTTGTGTAAATTGTAAGGAAGGGATCCACTTTCAGTTTTCTGCATGTGGCTAGCCAGTTTTCCTAGTACCATTTATTAAATAGGGAATCCTTTCCCCATTGCTTGTTTTGGTCAGGTTTGTCAAAGATCAGATGGTTGTAGATGTGTGATGTTATTTCTGAGGCCTCTATTCTGTTCCATTGGTCTATATATCTGTTTTGGAACCAGTATCATGCTGTTTGGGTTACTATAGCCTTGTAGTCAGGTAGCATGATGCTTCCAGCTTTGTTCTTTTTTCTTAGGATTGTCTTGGCTATATGGGCTCTCTTTTGGTCCCATATTAAATTTAAAGTAATTTTTTCTAATTCTGTGAAGAAAGTCAATAGTAGATTGATGGGAATAGCATTGATTTTATAAATTACTTTGGGCAGTATGGCCATTTTCACAATATTGATTCTTCCTATTCATAAGCATGGGATGATTCTTCCTATCCATAAGCATGGGATGTTTTTCCATTTGTGTCCTCCCTTATTTCTTTGAGCAGAGGTTTGTAGTTCTCCTTGAAGAGGTCCTTGACATTCCTTGCAAGTTGTATCCCTATGTTTTTATTGCCTTTGTAGCAATTGTGAATGGGAGTTTATTCATAATTTGGCACTCCACTTGTCTATTGTTGGTTCTTACATTTGATCTATCTTTAGTAAATATTTACACATGGTTTAAAGCAAGGGACAAGGTTTAAGGTTTTTTGTTTCCTTTTGTTCTTTTCTTTTCAAAAGGGATATCCAACTGTTCTAGCAACATTTGTTGAAAAGATTATCCTTTCCCCCACTGAACTGCCTTGACACTTTTGTGAAAGAAACAACCACATTAACCAAAACTAATTCCTAGATTGTTCTGTTGATCAATACAACTCCTTATGCAAATATAACAGTCATGATTGGTGAGGCTTTAAATAAAGTCTGAAAATCAGGTAGTGTAAGTTCTTCATATTTGTTATTTTTCAAAATTATTTTAAGTTACTTTATTTTTCATATGCGTTTTAGAATCTTCTAGTATCCACAAAATGCTAGCATTTTAGTTGGTATTACACTGAATGTATAGATTAGTATAGAGAGATGTATGAGAATAACAATATTGAGTCTTCTGAACTATGAACATGTATATCTCACCTTTTTCAGGTCTTTTAAAATTTCATCAAAGTTTCATAGTTTATGTATAGAGATGTATACATATTTTGTCAATTTTATCCCTAAATGTTTTATATGCTTGATGGTATTATAAATGATATTGCCTATTTAAATTTAATTTTCTATTGTTTATGGATAGTACACAGAAATACAGTTAGTACACTTATAGTACACAAACATGCTAAATGCATTTATCCTTTTTAATTGTTTTTGGAGGATCTTTAGAATTCTCTCTATAGAATACCATGTCATTTTTAATAGAAAGTTTTAAATATACCTTTTATTACTTTTTCTCTTATTATTCTGACTACAATCGCCAGCAAAATATTGAATGAAACTGGTGAAAGCAGAAGACATCCTTGTCCTGCTTTTAATATTGGAAAAAAGCACTTTCTTACCATTTATTTTTTAAATTTGGTTTAGAAATTGGTCAGAATTTACCTCCTGCTTCACTGCAACTAGAAAATGGCAAAATATGTGACACAATTGTTTTCAGATATGGCAAAACAAGCAGCACACAGCAATGAACCTGAAAGAAGGCAATGTGAGCATTAGCATTTCCCTGGCTTATTTCCAGGAAGGATCTTCAAGGAAATATCACAGGAGAGCTTTCGAAATAAAAATAGATCTTATGAGTTTTGCTGACTTGTGAAAGCAATGAAAAATTTGAGAAAGCCAGGTTGGATGAAATTTATGGGAAAGAATATGAAAGTGATACAGAAGTAGAGAGAGAAAGAAGAGCAGACTACAGCAGAGGAGAACCAGTGAGTCACTGCTGAACTGAGCCAACATATTAGAAAACTACATGGCACAAGAAAAAGAACCAACAAAAAATAGGCAAAATTATCCCTGGACTTCACATAGGCCTGAAAATACACTGGGATCACACTAGTCAAAATGGACAGACCTCCTAATACAGGAGACATTGAGTAAACTCCTCACAGTATAATAGCATTAAAAGTGAGCCCAAATTAGCCTTAGAATAAAGAGTCTTATTGGCTTGTTTCAACAATTTTAAGATCAAGGCTTATTACCTGACTCCAGGTAATGAACTACAATCCCCAAAACACTCAATGGTATTTAAAGAAAGATCCCCAAATCCATTGCCCAATAATGTAAATTTCATAATGTCTAGTATGTCATGAAATAACTAGACATGTGAAGAAGTGGAAAAATTTGATAAACCCAGGAAGAGAGATCACACAAACAGTCGCAGAAATGTCATAAATGGCAAAATTAACACAAAAAATAATGAATACAGCTATTATAAATAAACTTAATATATTCAAAAAAGTAGAGCAAAATGTTAACATGAGGAGGAAAAGAATGGAAGGTTGAAGGGTCTATAGTAGACATTCTAGAGCTGAAAATATAACTGGTAAGAGACTACACTAGTTATGATTTATGGGAGATCACAGACATAATAAGAAAAAATAGTAAATTTGAAGACCTAGGCAAAGAAATCACCAAAATTAAATACAGAGAGGATAATTAAAATTAATGGAAGAAAAATGAGCTGAGCATCAATTACATGTGGGGAAATATTAAGCAGGCTAATAGAAAAACAATTGCAGGCATAGAGAAGAGTAAATAGGAAGGACAGAAAAATAAAGTATTCAAAGAAATAATTGACAAAATTTGCCAAATTTAATAAAAATTAGAAGGTCACAGATCCAAGAAACTCAATGAATCACAGGCAGAAGAAACACGAAAATAATCATATTTTTCTGTTATAGTCCCACTTTTGTAATATTATTGTCATCCACTTCTACGTATGTTATAAATTCCATAGTATAATACTTTATTTCAGAGAACCAATTATCTATTAAAATGTTGAAAAAAGTCAGAATATTTACCAACACAGTTATTCTGACACTTTTCATTGCTTAATATGAATTTGTGTTCATTTTTAAGTATCATATTTCTCCAATAAATTTCCCTCAATAATTTATTTTATATTTGTTATAGAGTAACTTTACCAGTGAAAAGTTCTTACAACTTTTATATATTTGAAAAACTCATTAATTTGTTTTTATTTTTGAAGACATTTTCTTGGTTGACAAATTTGGGTTTTATTTTGGCATTTTGAAGATGGCCTTCTCATTGCTTGATACATTGCACTGACTTCACGAAAAGTCAAGGTAATTCTTTCAGTGTTCCCCTGTATGCAATGTTTTTTATCTGGCAATGTTTTAAAGATTTTGTATTTATATTTTAACAATTTTGACTATACTATATTTATATTTTATTTTTTAACAATTTTGACTATACTATGTCTGGTATTAATATTTTTGTTTATCCTGCTTGATATTCCCTGAGTTTCTTGGCTTGGCTTAATAGTTACCACTAAATTTGAATGTTTTCCAGCCACTATTTCACTAATTTTTTTAATCCAATCTTGCCTATATTTCTTGGACTTCAGATGCATGTATAGTTTGTTGTTGTTGTTGTTGCATACTTTGTTTCCATATAATTGAGGCTTTTTTCACTTTCATCAGATTTTTTATGTCTGGGTATCACTTTCTCTTCCTCTTTCTTCATGTTCATTGATCGTATTTTCTGTGGTGTCCAAGTTGCTACGAAACTCATCTGTGAATATTACAATTGGGATATACTTTTCAATTTTAGAATCTTATTTTTTTACAGTTTTAATCTTAGATTACCCATACATTCACTTATTTTGCACATTTTCCTTTAAAATTTTACAAATATTTTAAAAACTGTTTTAAAATTTATTTCTGCTAATATTAACAATTCTCAAATCTGATTTTATTTATTTCCTTTTCTTGGATTAGATTACATAATGTTGGGTTACATTTTACAGAAGTCTAATAATTTATATTGTATTCTGGACATTGTAAGTAATACATTCATGAGAATGCAGACTTTTGCTCTCTTCTTTCCAAAGTATTCAGTTTTGTTTTCAAGGGCAGTTAATTTACAGCAGATCACATTATTTTTTAAACTTTGATAAGAAAGTTTAATATGACCCACACTCTTGCACTAGAGTAGTCCTATTCATAATGCCTGGCTTTTATGGGAGTCTCAATTGAACGCCCAGCTCTCACCATACTACCTGGTCTGACCTTCTACATTTTCAAGTACTTTGGGATGTCTGGAATCGATGTTCAGCTCGTTTACTAGTGGTTCTCTTCTCACTTTATAAAAGCTTTACCTGTATATGTAATCTTGGGGTTCATCCAAAGAGTTAATGTTACTGCTGTGATAAGTTTTGGAGCATTTTCTCTGTGCATTTCTCACCTCTCTGTAACTCTGCCCACACCAAACTCAGCTTCTCCAGAAGCCCCAAACTTAGATCTTTAACTTTTCAGTTTAATAAAACCACTATGATATATTTGGGCTCTACTTTCTTACACTGTGGTTCAGAAAGTGCATCCAGGGTAAAATCCTAAGAAATCATAAAGGTTAGTGTTTTCTTAGGAATCATAGTTCTTCACTACCTGTGGTAAAATTCCTAAAACTATAGCTTCATATAATTTGTCAAGTTTTTTGTTTTTTTGAGATGGAGTCTCACTTTGTCACCCAGGCTGGAGTGCAATGGAGCGACCTCAGCTCACTGCAACCTCCACCTCCCAGGCTCAGATGATTTCTCCTGCCTCAGCCTCCCAAGTAGCTGGGATTACAGGCATGCACCACCACGTGGGCCTGGCTAATTTTTCGTATTTTGAGTGGAGATGGGGTTTCACCATGTTGTCCAGGCTGGTCTTGCACTTCTGACCTCAGACAATCCCCCCGCTTCAGCCTCCCAAAGTGCTGGGATTACAGGTATGAGCCATCGCACAGCCTGTCCAGTTTTATATAGCTGTTTATGTCAGGATGGCTAGAGATGTTACCCTTTATTTTAGCATGGTCAGAGCAAAAATCCACCTTAAAACAATTTTAAATCATAGGATAGATGGCTTATTTTTTTCTCACCATTGAATTGAATTACAGCTTAATCTCTACAAAGAGAGTGATTGTTCCCTTTTCTAGTAAAGAAGATTTAAGAGAAATTACTTCAAAGAGGATTTATAAAGACCCCAGTCTTACATTGTACTTTATCTTCCATCTTGCTGCAACTGCTAGTGCTAATGTTAACTTGTGTAAGGGAATTTGGCTTTTTCAAATCTGCAAGCTCTAAATCAACAGCCTCTCTTGATCAAAGTGGATTTCAGGCTGCAGACTGAAAAGACTGCTCTTAGAAATGCTACATTTCCTTCTCTTTTCACTTCCAGATCAATCTTATATAAAAGCAAGCTTATTTCATGTAATGTTAAGGGTCTAGAAGAAGGATAAGCTTCAATCAAGCTTGACTGGGGTTCTGGCTCTGTGATTTTCTGGGTTTCATTCTTCTGCATGCCAGCTTTATTGCCTTGCTGACTTCCCTTATGCTGCAAACATGATTGCATCATTTCTGAGCTTTATATGTATACACAACGCCATATAGTAAAAAGGTTACTTGTGTCACAGAATGTTTATAAAAAGCCTTGAGGGACACATAATTGGCTTAATCTAAATCACACGCTTCTCCATTGAGTCTAGATAGATCCTCATAGAAGACAGAGGGTTATGTAAAAGGAAAGAACAGCTGAACTCTTGGGAGACAATCATTCTGTTTATTACATTCATATTCTGATTTCATTTGTTTAATGTTGTACCACAAGCACTTTTCCAGTCTTTAAAGTTTTTGGTTAAGATAATATCAACACAATAAAATACACTAAATAAATTTCATGTTTGAAAACTAACTTATTTTCTTAAAGTCTCAAAGAGTAAAAATATCTTCAGAAAGATCTGAAGAGTCCCTGCTGATAGATTATTTGAGAGGGCTTATGTTTTTTTCTTTATTATTATTCTAACCATATCACTATAAAAATGGTTGAAAGAAGATTATTCTAACCACCTTCTGTCATTCACAGAAAAAATAATTTTGTTACAGTATGGTTAAATGTTCAGCACAAATTTACGGAGAGACTAAATCAGTACAACGCTATTATATCAAAATTTCATTCATCAGACTATATACACTTTAAAACGTCTATCTATGTTATAGAAAATATGGATAAAATCATAATTTAGATTAGTTTACCAGGCAACCTACAGAATGGGAGAAAATTTTTACAATCTACCCATCTGACAAAGACTAATATCCAGAATCTACAAAGAACTTAAAACAAATTTACAAGAAAATATCAAACAACCCCATCAAAAAGTGGGCAAAGGATATGAACAGATACTTCTCAAAAGAAGACATTTATGCAGTCAACAGACACATGAAAAAATGCTCATTATCACTGGCCGTCAGAGAAATGCAAATCAAATCCATAATGAGATACCATCTCACACCAGTTAGAATGGCGATCATTAAAAAGTCAGGAAAGAACAGGTGCTGGAGAAGATGCAGAGAAATAGGAATGCTTTTACACTTGGTGGGACTGTAAACTACTTCAACCATTGTGGAAGACAGTGTGGCAATTCCTCAAGGATCTAGAACTAGAAATACCATTTGACCCAGCCATCCCATTACTGGGCATATACCCAAAGGATTATAAATCATGCTGCTCTAAAGACACATGCACACATAGGTTTATTGCGGTACTATTCACAATAGCAAAGACTTGGAACCAATCCAAATGTCCATCAATGATAGACTGGATTAAGAAAATGTGGCACATATACACCATGGAATACTATGCAGTCATAAAAAAGGATGACTTCGTGTCCTTTGTAGAGACATGGATGAAGCTAGAAACCATCATTCTGAGCAAACTATCACAAGGACAAAAAAATCAAACACCACATGTTCTCACTCATAGGTGGGAACTGAACAATGAGAACGCTTGGACACTGGGTGGGGAACATCACACACCAGGGCCTGTCATGGGGTGGGGGAGGGGGGAGGGATAGCATTAGGAAATATACCTAATGTAAATGATGAGTTAATGGGTGCAGCACACCAACATGGCACATGTATACGTATGTAACAAACCTGCACGTTGTGCACATCATCATCATCATCATCATAAAATTAGATCAGTTTACTTACATTTCAAATAAAGGAGTTTTAGCATTTTTCAAATTATTGAAAACAGGATACTATAAATCCGTCAAAAAGTACATAATGGAAATTTATTTGTAAAGGTTAATGGTACACTGTAATGATATACAATCCTTTGTCCTGTTGTTCTGTCAATCATTACTTTATAAATTATGTTCCACTAGATATGCATTATTCATTCCTCTGAACTTTTTTGTTTTATTAAATTAGTACTCAGTTCTTCCTCCCTCCCTATTCTCTTATTTCTTCTTCCCTTTTGTTTCCTTTCTCTCCCCTCACCCCTAATTATCTCACTGCCTCAAAGACATGATAGGTAAAATGAAAAGACTTGAGTAGCAGCAATTCTATTGTCATAAAACCCCACCACTATATCAAGTAATAGAGTATTACTATAATTGTAACCCAACTATATTCAACCTAACTTTATGCCAGAACACTGCACAACATGCTTCAGTATTATATCTTAATTATATAATTATATCTTACATAAATTTTATCTATAACACTCATACCTATTGCTAACAGTCAAGGGAGAAATAAATCAGATAATTTATATATATATATACACACACACACACACACACACATAGTACTTAGTACATTGCCTGGACAAAGTAAATAATAAATACTAATTCTCTTCATTAAGTGTTACAAGAAAAGTACAAATAACTATTAATTAAATTATATCTGAAACAATAAATAAAATGTAGGATAAAATTCTTAACCAAAAACTCACCTATTGCAAAGCTATGCTATTCTAAAGTTCTGTGTGTCCAGTTTAGCTTGTGGATGGCGCCACAGACGGTCCCCAACCAACGATAGTCCAACTTACAATTTTTAGAGTTTATGACAGTGGGAAAACAATACACAGTCAGTAGAATCCTTACTTCAAGTACCCATACAACCATTTTGTTTCTCATTTTCAGTATAATATTAAATAAGTTACTTAAGAGATCCAGTATTTCATTATGAAACAGGCTTTTTGTTAGATGATTTTGCCCAACCATAGGCTAATATAAGTGTTCTGAACATATTAAAGGTTGGATAAGTATGATTTTCAGTGCGTTAGGTATATTAAATGCATTTTTAACTTAAAATATTTTTAATTTATCATGGGTTTATTGCGATGAAATTCCATCATGAGTCAAAAAATATCTGAATTCTACACAGAAAATTAGAGTTTTCCATTACTCCTCCCAGGAATCTAGGCTATCCCTGTTTAGGGATTTCAGGGAAAAAAATCCAATGAGTTCTATGATTGGAGCTATAAGAAATTCAATAGCAGAATCTAAATTGTATTCAAGAAAGAGATTTGGTGATTAGAAGAGGCTGAGAATTGATATTCTTAGGCTATAATTAGCATTTTAAAAGAATGAAATTCTACTCATCTTGAGTTGCTTGATTTATCCTATTACTTTATTCAGATGATAAGAACAGCTGAAAATTGCACAAGATGAAATGTTTTGCATGAGGCCAACGACTTCATAACCTTAAATAAGATTAAAGAGCTTTTCTCTTGAGCATCAACTTAGACAGACCCTGAAGTGTTTTCCTGGTCCTCTGACCTCAGACAGAACTCTATAGCTCAGCCTCCCACTGGGCTACTGGTTACCACCCCTCACTGTGGGGCAGAATTAATTAGTGTCTCTGAAGCTCTTCCAAACTACTTTCCAAAGGACATACATAACAGTGGCCCCTCAAGCATAATCATCCTGTCAACCTTTTACCACCCCATGGCCCATTTACACGGCTGGTGTTTTAACACTTATAGTCCTGCAGTAAATTTAGCACAGCCACATGCAAAGTGTTTGTTACTGTTCTCCAGGGAGAGCATATTTAATATTTTCTTTTGCAGATTAGCACACCCAAATTTACTCCATTCCTTCCTGTTATTCAGAATAGCTTGTGTTTTGGCATACAACCTTAATAGAACTGTTTTTCTAAGCATTTGAAACATAAACAGCATCAGAACAATTTCCAGGCAAAGCACCAAATGAGGGGCTGTCGGAACAAAGAAGCACAAGCTGTAAAAGGATTGAAGATGACTACACATGCACCATTCATCATGTTTCTGTCTGAGGCACAGAGTGGGGAGAGTTTGTTGCCTCTGCTGCTCCTGGGAGTGTAGAGCCTATCAATCTAGCCATTTCAGCAATGCCCGCTATGCTTTTCACTCTTTACTCATGCTGGAGATCTGAAGTCTTTCTGCAGATGATCCCTGCCCTTCCATCTGCTTTGGCATCTGTGCTAGGAGCAGAAGCAAAGCTTCACAGCTGTGGTTTCCCTCACCCAAGCCTCCAGGACCAACTCTGCAGATGCTCTAAACACAATATAATTGGGATATTCTTTCAACTGCTGTTCATGTGTTCCTTTTGAGTTATGCAGAGAAGAAAATAAAACACATCAGAAGTAATCCTAAAAGTTCTCCTTTTTATCAAAAGAGCCACAACAAATTACCAAGCAAACAATATATCAAGATTTCTGCTAAGAATGATTCAAAGCACTGACGGTCTCCTGTGGGACACGTAGGAAGAAACACTCTGTGGCACTGCAGATAAGAAAATAAATATGAATCAAAGCAATAGATTTAAAATTCTTTTTTATTTTATAACTTGTTTGTGTGTATGTCTTACTCTATATTGTGTTACTATAACAGAATAACACACACTGAGTAACTTATGAAAAAACGAAATTTTTTTCTCACAGTTCTGGACCCTGGAAAGTCCAAAGTCAAAGAGCTGGCATCTGGTCAGGGCCTTGCTGCTTCTACACATGGTAGAAGACAAAAGGACAAGAGTAAGCAAACCCACTCTCACATCTCGTTTTATAGCAGGGTTAATCAATTTACAAGGGCTCTGCCCTCATGACCTAAATACCTCCCAAAACATCCTAACTCCCAAAATGATGAGTTAGGAATTAAGTTTCCAACACATACCTTTTGGGAAACATATTCAAATAATAGAATGATGCTCCTCATTCCCCAAATTCATGTTCTTCTCATGCACAAAATACATTCATTCCGTCCGATAGTCCCAAAAGTCATAACTTGTCCCTGTATCAACTCAAATGTCTGAAGTCCAGAGTCTCATCAGAATCAGATGTGAGACTCAAGTGAACTTTATCCTGAGCCAAATTTCCCTCCAACTGTGAGTCTGTGAAAAAGGCTATCTACTTTCAAAATACAATGGTGGAGCAGGCATAGGACAAACATTCCTGTTCCCAAAGTGAGAAATGGGCAAGAGAAAAGGGATAACTGGTCCCTAGCAAGTTTAAATCCCGATAAGAAAAACATTAAATTTTAAGGCCCAGAATAATCTTTCTTAAATTTATGTCCCATATTCTGGACACACTGGAGTGGCGATTTGGCATTCAAGAACTCAGGCAGCACTGCCCCTGCGACTTCATTTGGTGTAGCCCATGTAGTGGCTCTCCCAGGCTGGTGTTAAACACTGGTAGCACTACAGTTCTGGAATCTTAGGGGTGACAGCCTTAGTGAGGATTCTCTGTAACAGCCCCACTACATGTGATAAACCTCTCCTATGTGTGCCTTCCCAACTTGAGGCCTGAGCCATACCTAAGTCCCATTGAGCCACCACACCTGGAGCCGCTAAGGAGTACTGAGCTAAAATGCAGGGAGAAGATGAGAGGCACCCTTAAGCACTAAACACTAGATCTCCAGGACACCCTAGGGCTATCTTTTGACATATTTCCTTCCCCAGGCCTGGGTACTAAATTTATGCCTGTGATGACAGGAGAAGCACCTGTAATCTCTAAAGTACCTGTAGGATCATTCTCCTAATTAATTAAAAGCCTCTGATTTTCTTCTATCCATATTAATCTCCTTGTCAATCAGTTGCTTAGCCATGTGCTTAGCTTCCCGTCTTGAAAATGCTCTTTCATTCTCTACCACATGGCCAGGCTAATGATTCTTCAAATCTCTAAAATTCTCTTTTCTTTTAATTATAAATTCTGTTTTTAAATCATTTCTTCCCCTCTCAATTTTACTGCATGCAGTTAAAAGATGCCATGCAGCATCTTCAACATGTTCCTTAGAAATTTCCCCACTGAATATTTTAGTTCATTGCTCTTAAATCCTGCCTTCCATAAAGCCCTTGGACATGGACACAATTCAGTCAAGCTCTTTACCACAATGTAATAAGGATGGTCTTTAATCTAGTTTCCAATACCTGTTTCTTTTCTCTGTCTGAGACCTCATCAGAATGGCCTTTACTATCTATATTTCTACCAATGTTCTGATCACAACCATTTAAGTAATCTCTAAGATTACTTTTACTCAGACATTTTCTACAGTTGTTACCTTATTTTGAGCCCTCACCAATAACTGCCCTTAACACTCCATTTGGGGAATCTAGGTTTCTTTCTAGCCTGCTCCTTCAAATTATTCCAGCCCTTAACTACTACCCAGTTCCAAATCTGCTTCCACATTTTCAGGTGTTTGTTAAGGCAACAGCTCAACTTCACAGTACTGATTTTCTGCCTTTGAATGTGGGTGGAGCTTCCAACACATTATTTTTGGGGAACACATTTAAGTCATAGCTGACTCAAACCTAATTCCACAGGTAAAATCAAAAGTATCAACTTGGCCATGCACAAGCATGTATTGGTTTTATTTCTCCTAATACATAATATTACTTTTTTGCTGAGATCCTCCACACCTTCATAGCACATGCATTTTTTAAGCCTGCAGTTAGCAATAACTTCACTATTTCTTGTTTCTATCAGGAAGAAATTGCAAACATCTGCAGTGAATGACTTCTGAGATCACTAAGGAAGGGAAAGATCTAATCCTTCTTACTGTTTTTTTCTCTTGGATTCACCAGTATTGATAAGGAAAGGGAAAGTAAAGTGTGATATTTGACACACATCCTTGGTAGGGAGCGTGTACTCTTACTTGCTTTTCTGTTAGCTTGCAATGCTAGTCCAACTCATGGTCTTGTCCATAAAATCAGTATAGGCAGGTAAGAAACCAATAGGAATAAATGCATTAGACACAGTCCCATGGGACACAAGGATTTCAGGCATCAATGTGAGAAGATACAGTGCCACTTCCATCTGGGAGCCCTTTTCTGCATTCTTCTGATGAAAAATACAGTGCCACTTTCATCTGGTAGCTTCCCACTCCAATTCATAGCTCTATGTCTGCATTCTTCTAATGAAAATGTCTATTTGCTCTTCACTAAGGTGGACTTTGATAAGACTATGAAGCCCCATCTACTATCCAAAGCCCCATTTGGAGATATATAAGGATTGGTGATATCCTTTTTCTTGTCAAAGAGAAAATACAGGGAATGAGGGAGAAAAAGGGAGAGAGAGAAAAAGGTTTTTTCTTCTATTCCCACATGCTATGCCCCTACATCATCTCTCTGGCATTTTTCCTCCTTGGTGTTGTATATTTGAATTGGATCTACATCTCCTCTCAGTCAAAAAACTCCAGTCAAGGAATGGCATGTAGGGCTCCTCATCTTGGATGTAACTCCAAATTTTAATAAAAGATAAACCCAGATCCATCTTTTTTCCTGAAGACTGGGGGGAAAGTACAAGGGAAAAGCATTATTGCTCCAAAATATTGTCCTGTCCCAACTCTTCCTCTTCAAAAAATAGATTCTTTTTCCCCTTATTTAATCCATCTTATGAGAAAAGATAGAGGAAAATGCAGGAGTTCTACTGGACTACCCCTGCTCTGCAAATTCTATGTTGGGATCTCTAGCATTTCTATCTTTAAATCCCCAAACACCTAAATATCAGCACATCCTTCCCAAAACCCGGCTTAATCTTTCCCTCAACAACAAATTCACCAAGTTGCCAAAGTTATGACTTCCAAAATGAAAATGAAATACCTTACACACCACAGCATAATAGATGTTTGTGCTGCTGTTTATATTACTCTTGTCTTATTTCACTCACAGTCTAGTACTTTACCATAATTACCTAAGTAGCTGAAATAATATGTATGACTAAATAAAGATCCTACTTCCAATATTACTGAAATATACATAATTACAAAATATCTATGAAACTGTTAAAATGCTACATCTGACAAGGAATTATAGTTTCATTTGTTTCAGAGCAAACATGTTTGTAAAATTGAGAAAACAATAATGGAGATCAAGCTTAAAATGTTGTGGCATATTAGACACAGAAAAGACATGGGGAGCTGAAAATACACTATTTTACCCTTGCTTTTTTCTCATATATTTTTACTGTTAATAAGCCTTTATTATATGCAAATTCAAGTACAGCCTAAAAGAATTCTATAAACGATTAATTTATTAAACCATTGTTTCATAAGAATTTTAATAAGACTTTTTCATTAAAGCTTTTTAATTGAAACAAGGGAAATGGAAGAGAAACTGAAGAATATTTACAAAAATATGTAAAATAATAAAATTTGAAAGGCATGCTTCATTACTAGGACATTTATCTTTAGAGGAACAGCTAAAATATTAGACAGAGCTTCAAGCACGGTAGGAGAGGGAGGAGGGATTGCTTCTTCCAGCACTAGCAGGCTTCTAGCTTTCTCATGCTTCTCTTGAAATAATTCTCCACCCATAAAAGAAACAGAATGGAACTGCTGTAAGTAACAGTGCTGTTTGACCATCATGAATGTGGCCTCCTTTCAAGCACAGCTCAGGTCTTACCCATGCTTGACAAGACTTTCTTAGTTGGGAATTACCTGGTTGCATGGAAGAGAAATAAAGTTATACCAACAAAGTTAAATGGCAGGGAGAGAAGGAGTTGTTGTAAAATTGCAGGAAAATCTCAATAAACCCCCAGAAAAGGAGAGCAAACTAGGGATTTAAAATTACCTGGAAACAAAGTAGCAACTCTCTGGAGCTAAATGGTCTTATTTTTCAGCTTTTCTCTAGATGTTTCTGCTTTATTCTCTTTCTTTCTATATACCAGCTTTTTCCGATCTACCTTCTTATGAGGCACCACTGGCTATGTCAGCCATAGCTTGCTTAAGTGTTCTAAAAAGAATGATCAGAGTAACTGCGCCTCAGATCCAAATTCCTGGGAAAAGAATCTAATTGGGCACTTTCAAGGCAAAGGGTAAACTCCTGCTGGATTAGCTGTGGCCAGGGAGTCTAAGTCATTTAGTACTAATGTTGTCCTTCCTAGGACTAACAGGGAAATTTGAGCTGGGCTGAATATTTGACCCAGTTTCTACCACAAGCTGTAGCTAAAAGAGCACCACAGATTTCATGTTAGCCAGGGCCCCCATAACACAGCTCCAAGAGAGCTAGAATCTTGCCTCACTCTAGCTGTATACAGATTAATCTGTACATCTAACTTTGTTCCCAGACTACTGAATGGTTGACATTTTACCAATTATAGTGACCAAGAAAACTGTTTTCGGAAAAGATTTTATCCAATAAATTCTTAATTTTGACATCTTTAAGCATGGGGTTAGAGTGCCACCTATATCAATTTAGTTAAAGGATTTCATTAACAGGCCTTAATTTTGGCTGCCAGATTTACTTTACCCATAGTTCCAATTCCCTCAACTAGCTCTACGCACACCAAGACAAAAACAAAATACTAAATAATCAGAAATCAAGGAGTATTGCCATTTTTTGAATTCTAATTCTGATACAGATTTTCTTAAGAATTTATACATCTCCCCATCTTCTTCTTCCCCCTTCCCTTTCATTCCCTTCTCTTCTCTTCTCTCCCTTCCATTGCAGTCCAAAGGCCACTCAGTGGAGCCAAGCACGGTAGGCAACCACATCCTAGGGAGGTCACAGTAGTCTAGCCTGGGATGCTGGAACCCAAGAGGGATGGCTATGACATCTGAGTAGGAAAGTGGCACAGAGCCCTGAAGAGAAAAGTGAGTGGGTATCCATACAGAAGGGCACCCTAAGGTGGGTTGTCAGAGTCCAATCAAGTGGTGAGCATTCCCACTTGCAGGGCAATAGTGCAAGCAGCCTGATGTTCAGAGCATGAATGAGGTAAGGAGAGTGTTCACTCAAGTGGAGAGGTAATGTAGGGGTTTGGCACAGAGTACCAGCACTTAAGCAAGGTGAGGGAGCGTTTAGGTGCCAGGTGACGTGGATGAAGCAGTGTCAATGGCAGTTCCAATAATTACTTGAATATGTACCCAAAATGAAAACTGGATCAAGTAAATAACTATATTAATGATAATGGGAATCAAATTTCTCATGGTCAGAAAAGGGAGAAAATGAGAATTAATCCCGTGGTGTTGGAGATATTGGAGTAAACTCATAGTTCAAAACATGCAGAGATAGAACTATGTCAAGATATATAGAGAAAAATAAATATGTTTATAGTTACATATATAAATATCTACATGTAAAGATGAAATATTTCCCAGCCCTATCTACTGAGAGGGTCAATCAGCAACACCTCCAAAACCATAAGCCTTCCTGCTTCCCAGATCTTGACTGCTAAAAGCTATTCTCCACAATAAGAAAGCATGGATTCCTGGAAAAATAGCTGATTCCACAGTGGAAGCAGACATATATTAGATTGTGAGGAAATACTTGAAGAGTGATGAGGGCAGGGCAAAAGGACATACAACTGAGACCGAAGACACTCCTACAGAACAAATCTGGAACAATTTGACTATAAACATTAATAGTTACAGATTATAACCATTGAATAAACTTGTATCCTATGAGACCTTAGTGATATAAAAATGTAAATGGATATATTAAAATATGATGAGGACCAGAATTTTACGAAGCCTTGAATTAGTTCTCCACAAAACACTTAATAACTAAAAAGTAAAGACCAAAACAGGCTATGGGGAAAGGACTCCCTATTCCATAAACGTTGCTAGGATAACTGGCTAGCAATATGCAAAAGATTGAAACTGGACCCCTTTCCTACCACATATACAAAGATAAACTCAAAACAGATTAAAGACTCAAATGTAAAACTCAAAACTGTCAAAACCCTGGAAGACAACTTAGGCAATACCATTCTAGACATAGGCCCTGGCGAAGATCTCAGGACAAAGATGCCAAAAGCAATTGCAACAAAAGCAAAAAGTGACAAATAGGACCTAACTAAAGTAAAGAGCTACTGCACAGAAAAATAAACTACCAACAGAGTAAACAGACAACCTGCGGAGTGGGAGAAAATGAAAACTATACATTCAACTAAGGTCTGGTATCCAGCATCTATAAGGAACTTAAACAAATTTACAAGAAAATAAAACAACTCCAATAAAAAGGGGGCAAAGGACATGAACAGACACTTTTCAAAAGAAGACATACATGTGGCCAACAAGCATATATATATATGCTTGTGTGTGTGTGTATATATATATACCTCAACATCATTGATCCTTAAATGCAAATCAAAACCACAATAACATACCATCTCACACCAGTCAGAATGACTATTATTCAAATGTCAACAAAATAACAGATGCTGGCAAGGTTATTGAGAAAAAGAAACACTTCTACACTGTCGATGGAAGTGTAAATTCATTCAACCATCGTGGAAAGAAGTGTGGCAGTTCCTCAGAAGGCTAAAAGCAGAACTACCAGTCAACCCAGCAATCCTGTTACTCAGCATATACCCAAGGGAATACAAATCATTCTATCATAAAAAACACTTGCACACATATGTTCATTGCAGCACTATTCACAAAAGCAAAGACATGGAATTAATCTAAATGCCCATCAGTGGTAGACTGGTTAAAGAAAATGTGGTACATATATACCACGGAATACTATGCAGACATAAAAAATAAGATCATGTCATTTGCAGCAACATGGATGAAACTGGAAGCCATTATCCTGAGCAAACTAATGCAGGAACAGAAAAGCAAGTACTACATATTCTCACTTATAAGTAGGAACTCAATGATGAGAACACCTGGACACATAGAGGGGCACAACAGACACTGGAAACTACCTGAGGGTGGAGGGTAGGATGCGGGAGAGGATAAGGGAAAATAACTACTGAGTACAAGACTCAATACCTGGGTGACAAATTAATGTGTACAACAAACTCCCATGACATGAGTTTACCTATACATTAAAAGATACCTACACATGTACCCCTGAGGTTTAAATGAAAGTTAAAAAAAAAAAATTACAAAGGCCAAACAAGTAAATTTACAGTGGAAAAATCTGTCATACCCCACCTTAATCTGGTAATCAAAATGAGTATTATTCATAATGAGATACATCAAAAATATGTTCCACTTGATGGCATGAGAAGAATATGGAATTACTTATTTGATATTCTTGTCAAAAAACCACATAATTTAAATCTAGTTTATGAGGATACATCACAAACCCAAATTGTGGCATATTATATAATACAGATGGCTTGTAATCTTCAAAATCAACAGGGTCATAAAAACTAAGGAAAGTTTGAGAAAGTACTCCAGATTTAAAGGAAGTGAAGTGTAATAAAAACTAAACACAAGCCTTTTGGTTATAAAGGAAATTATTAAGAGAAGAGGTAAAACTTCAATAGGAAATCAAATGATAGTAATAAATAAATGTTAATTAACATCTGAATTTTAATACCTGTATTTTTGTAATGTAGAAAGATTCTATTGATAAAAACAGAATATCTTTAAGTTCCAGCACTGCATGAGTTAGACTTGTGCAGGAGGTAGGAAATTAGAGGCAGACAACAGAAATGAAAGGCACATAGAGTGATGAAGTCTTAGTGTTAGCTTTAAATTAATAACTTTAAATAACTAAATACATAAACAGAATTATCTGCAATTAATGGAAGAAAACATTTATTAAGCACTTTTAATACAAGTCACTGCAATATATTTAATATAGGTTCTCTTACTAGAAAAAGAGAAGAAGAAGGAGAAGAAAGAAGAAGGAATTATAATTTTCCTTATTTTCAATGCAAAAAAACAGGTAATAGAATGGTTACATGCCCAAGATTACAGCATTTAAAAACATTAAGGCCAGTGGTATTCTAGTAAATGCTTAAGAACTGGCTCCTTTCGGGGGGGAAATCAAACAACAGCAACAACAACAATAACCAAAAACAGAAGCAAAACCCTGCTTTGTAGCATTTGCGAGTTTCTGTGTTGTAAGTATCCCCATGAAGGCAAGTTTCAAGCCACCAATAATATGATGTCTCTGAACACAGGAAAAGATGCATACAATCTCCTCATCCGAGGCCAGGGCAAACCAACTTCAGGACAGCACTGGTTAAAGCCAGGCTTTGCAAACAGATTTAAGTCCACAGCCCATTACGGTATAACGTCTGAATTAAACCTTGATATAAAGGGGGGAGAATCATTTCAATGTGGAGCACGGAGGTATTGAAAAAAAATTATAGGATTGCCTTCTCCCAAAACAACACAAAACCAGAATTTAATGAGATCCATAATACTTGGCTACAGATTTCACCAATTACTAGTAAAAGAAATTTTAAAAAAATACAAAATCACACTATACATTATTTTTTACACACAAATATACATTTAATATTTGATTATATGCATATATGTGAGATGTGTTTGTGTATAGGTTTGGGTCATAATCCTAAAAGACAATCTCGAATGCCATAATCCCAAATGTTGAAATTCCAAAAGATCAAAATCCCTAAAGTCTAAAATCCCCAAAATCACAATCTTGAAAGATAAAAGTCCCAAAAATATGATTCTGGAAAAATTAATTTTAAAACATTTTTAAAAGACATGTATGTAAAGTCTGACACAGAAAGTCAAACATCACATGTTCTCATTCATATGTGGAAGATTAAAAGTTGATCACTTGCTGGTAGAGTATAGAATGATGGTTACCAAGGGCTAGGAAAAGTGGGGGTGGAAAATGAAAAGAGGTTGGTTAATGGGTACAACATACGGGTAGAAGGAAAAAGTTTCAGTGTTCAACAGCATGATAAGGTGACTATAGTTAACAATAATCTATTTTATATTTCAAAAGAGTTAGAAGAAAAGATTTGAAATGTTCTCAAATGATAAATATTTGAAGCAACGGAGACCCTATATATCCTGATTTGATCATTACACATTGATCAAATTGTTACACAATTTGTACGTTACATTGTACATTGTAATGTATACATTACACATTGTATACGTGTATCCAACTATCACATGCACCCCAAAAATATGTACAATTTTATGTACTGATTAAACAATAAGAAAAAAATGAAATAAAATGGATCATATATGTAAAGAAATACATTTAATTACATTTCTAAAAGGAATTTATTTGGGAAACAGATAAAAACATGACAGAATACATCTTAGGCCACTTTACACAATAAAATAGGTGATAATATTATTTTTGGCAAGCATTAGCACTCAGGTATACTAACAACAGTCACATGATTATAACAGTTGTGAGAAGACAAACTATACTCATAGAGAAATAGGCCAAAAAGTAATATGTGTAAATGCATATCACTACGGATGGTAATTTTATGCACTCAGCTTTATATTTTTGGTCATCTGAAATACTGTGAAAGACAATCCAATTTTTTTTGATGGGATCAATCAAAAACCACAATGGGTCACCACCACGTATGAAGTCAACCAAGGAGCTGGTATCTCAAGAAGTTTTATCTTTCACAAACGAAGATGTACAAAAAGCACATCTCTTAATTTACTGTGGAAGTTTCAACATTGTTATGAACACACACAATGCTTAGTCACAAAGTCAATATTTTGTGCAGTCAAATTTGCAAAAAAAATGCATAAAACAAGTTATAACTCTATAAGTCTTTACATAATTCATACCTCCAGGATTGGAACTAATATGAAGATGTAATACATAGCAAATTGGTGTGATACGTGAAGGGGCAGAAGTTTTGCATAATTGAACAGTTTGGCAGAGGAGAGTTTGTTTTATTTATTTATTTTTTTACCTACATTTTCACTTCTATGATCTTTGAAATACTCACTGCATTTGTAATTGGAGAGTGGTTGTAGTCTCCAAGTTTTGCAAGTATATGCTGTCCAACTGTAAGTCTGGTTTTTGCTTGGCCATTGCAATTAAGCAATTTCCTGCTTTTGCAGCACCAATAGTAATTAGCTTTTAAACATTTATCTAAGTAGCCTCACAAATTTAACATCACAGTCTTTTTTTGCGGGGGGGAGAGGGGAACATTTCCACTGTAGGAATAGATTCCCTATTGTAGGTAATACAGAAAAAGAAATTACATTTGCTTCCTCGCTGTCAAATCTGTATAAGTCAGGGTTCTTCAGACAAATGGAAACAATAGGATATGTATAATGATATATGAAGCGATTTATTAGGGGAGTTGGCGCATGTGATTATGGAGGCTAGGAAGTCCCATGACAGGCCACCTGCAAGCTGGAGAACGGGGGATGGAGCTGGTAGCACAGCTCAGTCCAAGCCCAAACACCTAAGAGTCAGGGAAGTGAAAGGTATAACTCTCAGTCTAAGACCAAATGCCTCTGGAACCAGAGGGCCACTGGTGTTAAGTTCTGGGGTCCAAAGGCCAGTGAACCTAGAGTTCTGATATCCAGGGCAGCAGAAGACAAGTCTCTGTCAGTTCTTAGAGAGACCAGCTCATCTTCTGTATTTATTTTCTCCAGGCACCTGGCTAATTGGATGGTGCCTGCCAACATTAAGGGCAGACCTTCTCCACCTAGACTACTCAGACACACACACTAACCTCTGGAAACATTCTCATAGATATATTCAAAATAATGCTTTACCAGGTTTCTATGTATTCCTTAATCCAGTAAAACTGACATCTAAAATTAAGGCCACAAATTCACCCTTTGTCAGCTTGGCACCCATATGCATCTCATTAAAAAACATTTAATTTCCAAATATAAGACAATAGCAAGGAAATAGTCCTGACTGGCATGATACAACTAAAATGATGCAACTATCTTGCATCCAACCCAAAATGCACTAATCTTTTCTCCAGTGGTGGCTTTCAGGATTTCAACACTTGGAATTCTAATCTTTGGAAATTGTTATTCTCAGGATTTTAGACTTAAACTTGATCTTTTAAGATTTCAGACTTTTTAGACTTGATCTCTCAAGATTTCAGCATTTAGGTTTATGTTCTTCAAGACTGTGTCTCAAGATTATGATTGGCACCTGATTAGTTGTTATATTTTATGAGATTGGTTGATTGACAATATGTAAGTAGATAGACAGATATGAACAGAAAGAGATAAAACTGAGATTGATGCATTGTAATGTGATATATTGTACATTATAGATTATATTATATTACATATTGCATATATAATATAGATATATGAGATTGTTTGACATACTTTTCAACCAGTGGTTGATTTACTTGTCACCTTGGTTGAGACCATTCTGTTTGTTTTTGTAAGGATATTTTTTAATGAGATTTACATTTAAACTGGTATAGCCAAATTGATAATCATTCACTCTTGGAGGCTACTTCTAGTTAAGTTTTTCTTTCAGAGTCAAGAAACAACTAAAGCAACAACTCTTTGACCTCCAGAACATTTATTTTTGGCAATCATTTAACTATTGCTGGTATCTTTCACTCAGATTCGCTGTATGTTGTCATCAAACTATCTTCCAGATTAGAAACATCAATTAGTTTGTCTTTTTTTTTCAAATGCACTGCACTTGTAAAGTTAAAAAAAAAAAAAAAGCACAAAAATTAATTTATCAGACTCTGGGGTGACCATATTTCTGGTGAAAGGGGCACTCATAAATTTAAGCAAGTCAAGCCTTCAGATAGTCCAAGTTGCTGTCAAAACTTTGTCCCTCTTAATTTTTCCCAAGACTGTACCACATGATCGCAACACCATAAATGTATCTCAATCATCTCTGGCCCCCTGCCAATGTTATTCTTAGTTTGTTACTTTTTAAGTGCTGGTTTCAGATTAAAAATCTTGCTTCTTCTCTATTTGCTTCCTCTGCTTCCCCTAAACATGGCAATTATGAGTTTGTCCTCTCAATTAGTGACATCTAGAATAGATTGTGGGACGATTTAGTCAATAGATAAG
>NW_012122487.1:314823-341668 GCF_000951035.1 Colobus angolensis palliatus
CCACCGCGCCCGGCTAATTTTTTTGTATTTTTAGTAGAGACGGGGTTTCACCATGGTCTCGATCTCCTGACCTTGTGATCCGCCCGCCTCGGCCTCCCAAAGTGCTGGGATTACAGCAATTACTGGGCATTTTTAATAAATATCTTTATTTTCATAGAACATTAAACAGGCTATGCTGTTATAAACAGAACCAATGAAAAAAACAGCTCTGATTTTGTAGCACATATCACATAATTGTGGATACATATAAAATACATGGAGATTGATGAAAGGAGAATATATTGTTCTGGATCTCAACAAAATTGTCAAAGTGTGGCTGTGTTCTTTCTTTCTTTCTTTCTTTCTTTTATTTGTGATGGAGTCTCACTCTTGGCATCCAGGCTGGAGTTAAATGGCATGATCTCAGCTCACTGCAGCCTCCACCTGCTGGGTTCAAGCGATTCTCCTGCCTCAGCTTCCCAAGCAGCTGGGATTACAGTCACCCCCCGAACCACACCCTACTAATTTTTTTTATTTTTAGTAGAGATGGGGTTTCACCACGTTGGCCAGGCTGGTCTCGGAATCCTTACCTAAGGTCATCCACCCACTTTGACCTCCCAAAGTGTTGGGATTATAGGCATAAGCCACCACGTCCGGCCCTTACTTTCATTTTTAGTATATTCTTTATGCCTCATGTCCCTAAGGAGAAGGGAAACTAAGAATAGATACTTAAAAAAAGAGTTGTATAAAGCAAAAGAGACAAATAATACAATAGAAACACAACATGGGAAAACAGAGTCCCTTTCAAATTATTCTCTGGAGTAGGAACCCAACTCCTGACCCCACCCCAACAACAGCAAGGAAGAGTTGAAAGAACTGCTCTTAGTCTATTCCTCTGGTGCCTTATTGCTTGATTGAATTTAACAACACCAATATTATCAAATAATAAAAACTTGTTTCCATGCTGTATGTTATTACGCATGAGTTCACCTAATCACTATAACAACTGAGTGAGGTATTATTATTCTTAACTTATAGAACATACAATAAAAATTAGGAGATTAAAAAATATTTTTAAGTGTTAAGTGAGAAAGTGAGATTAAGCACTTTGAGATCTTATGAAATCAAACCAGTGTGTTTCTACCATGGCTGTTTCCTCTACTTTGGAATCTGGTGAAACCAACCAATATGTGGGGCAGGCGAGAGAGAAGCACTTACGGTGATGCAAGAATTTATATTGATCTCAATGCTCCAGGTTCAAGGCAACATCTCACTCAAGGAACACAGTTTAGAAATAAAAAATTCCAAACAATTTAAGATCTTTAGTTGCATTTTTCAAAGTACAATGGAGGGAGCTTGCAACCCACAGTGATGCTTCTTAAAATGTCTTTTCTGTCTCTGATTAATTTTTTTCATACTACTATTGCTCCTATGCATCAGAACTTCCAAAGTTTCTGCAAAGCCTACCTCCAAGCTCTCACCTACACATGCCTTTTCCTTTTTCCTCTTGATTTTTGTTTCTTGTTCTGCATTTCCAAGCTCTGAAAATATTTGCATAAATTACCTTATTTACTCCTAACAATGTGGCAAGATAAATATTATCCTTAGAGAGGTTGATGTACCCAAGGCCTCGTATCTAGAAAATGTCTAAAGAGATGTATCTAATTTCAAAACTATATTCTTTCCAGTATACTCCAGTGCCAGTTTTATACATCAGAAAATCCTAGAAGCTATTAAGAAAATCTGAAATTTTAATTTTCAGATGTTTCCCCCTCTGAATAGTTAATGGCTTCATTTCAAACATACATGAGTTGGTGTCCTCTAGCCAAAACAGAACTACAATGTCTCCCATAAGAATAACCAAAAGATGCTGGTTGACATCATGAGCATCACCTGCGTTCACACTGATGCTTTACATGAACTAAGCCTGAAACAATCCCTAGAGTGGACAGAAATCTCTCCACTCTATATGTAAGAGTGACCATGTGGCTTCCGAAGTTTGATGTTAAGGTCATTAGACAGCATGCTGAAACTCCTTCAGTCTTGCTTACGTAGAAATGTCTTACAAACTAGTAGGGGGTGGGAAGAAAAGAGTAGCATTTATTTTCCTACCACTTATTAACCCTTAGAAACTCTTTCTAACTTATTCTCTAAAAGGGCATTTTACTAAAAAGACAATAATTTCCCAATTTAGATATCTAACGACTGAACCCCAATTGTGCTTATCATCATCATAGTCCTGGTCTAAGTTAAAGATAATGGTTTAGGAATTTAGATTATTCTTAAAGCCCTTAAGATTGCATACAATGGAGCCTAAGTGATTCTGCATTATTGGCAATCATCCTGGAACTAATAACAGTAGTTATTGGGCCTATAATCTCCTAGGAATTAACAGCCAGCATCTTTTTTTCTAAATTTGCAGGACATCATCATCACCATTAAAAGGCAGTTAAGACGATAATGTGCCACTGTAAATTCATACAGTGGGCAGCAAAGGGTTATAAATGAAAGAGCTGAGACAGCAGTTCTGACTCAGCCTACAGTCTTGAATGTTCTTTCTTTGGGGCTGCTGCTTGGAAAAACTTTTTTAAGTGACAGGAGAGTGGGCATCCAAGATAAATGGTTTTTTGTTGGTTTGTTTTTGGGGATGACTCCTATCCTAATGGTACTGCAGAAATTTAGTATTTTCCCACCCAAATGACACAGTTTCCTGTGGGACCGCTTCTGCAAGAATTTATAATAGTAACCAAGAATTTCAGAACAAAGGAATGCAATTACAGCACACAAAGAGAGTAGAAAAACAGGCCGGGGCGCAGAGGCTCATGCCTATAATCCTAGCGCTTTGAAAGGACGAGGCAGATGGTTCACCTGAGGTCGGTAGCTTGAGACCAGCCTGACCAATATGGAGAAACCCCATCTCTACTAAAAATACAAAATTAGCCGGGCGTGGTGGCGCATGCCTGCAATCCCAGCTACTTGGGAGGCTGAGGCCAGAGAATCGCTTGAACTCGGGAGGCAGAGGTTGCAGTGAGCCAAGATCGTGCCATTGCACTCTAGCCTGGAAAACAAGAGTGAAACGCTGTCTCACAAAAACAAGAAAAAGAGAGAGAGAGAAGGTAGAAAAACAGAAGGCCTAAAGAAGCAAGAGCTATACAAAACCATCCACGATAAGGCAAGGCAAGGGATGTGCAAAGTGCAGAGTAGAAAAAAATGACAGAAATATGATTGACATCAATAACAATGTGTTGAATCCCTACTGTGCTGCAGGCACTATGCTATGCATGGGTGATGATACAGAGAAAACAACCGACATGGTGTGGTCTCTTTCCTTGTGGAGCTTACATTTGTCTGAGACAAGCATGTGTGGTACATATTCTACACATGTGATAAATATTTGTAAGTTATAATAAAATGAAAAGTATGAGAACATACAGCATAGGATTCTAAGCAATGAAACATAAAACAGTAAACAGCAGTACAACAAAACATGGAGAAGTTAAATGAACCAACAAGGATTGATGGCAAGACCAATAAAGCCTTAGAAATCACCAAAATAACTGGAAATTCAATAACCTGCAGAAAAGATAGTTAAATCATCGCCATAGTAATAATAATGATCACTGCCAATTACTTAGCTCCTGCTTTATGCCCTGCTATGAGCTTTTGTAAGACATTTTATTTTAATCTGTATGACAACCTGATTTGAGTGGGTATTAGCATCCCATATTTACAGATACATAAAGTGAAATTTAGATAACTCTCCCAAAGTGACATAGCTACTAACCAGAAGTTGAATTTAAATAAGGCAAACTGTATAATCCATTCTCTTGACCAATATACTAAATTTCAATCCACAATACCAAACAGAGAATAACACTGAGATTCAATAGCTAGATCAGTTATCTTAATCAAAAAGAATATAAGGGACTAGAGTGAAGACTAGCGAATAGAGGAAATACACTGATATTCGAGACTATAAGAACATGAGTTCTTTATTACCAATATGCCATGAAGGTAGGATTGATGTTCAAATTTAGCTGACTTTGTATAGGTCACAAAGGAATAAAGGTAAATAAATATAACTCATTAACTTAGCATATCTATAAATCTCAAGTATACTATTAGTTTTTCAAAACTTTGTTATTTGAATGATCTTTATTCATTTAAATGACATCCACTCCAAAACACATTTGAGACACCTTAAACATGGAGGGTAGTATAGTAAAATCATTTATTATTAGAAATAAAAAACAAGAAACAAAAGTGGTATGAAATTTTCAAAAATTCTGATTGAAGAGGGATAGAAGAAAATGAGAGAATAAGATTTTGTTCTGAGCTTTGGAGAAACAAAGGCAAAGAGAGATAAGATCTGATATGTAGGTCACATTTTCTACTTGAAAAGCAATATATTTATTCAGAAGAAATAAGGTTTTCCTTCAACCTAAGCATTAAGAGGAATTTGACACTGTGATCTTCATACAAGGCAAATTGAGCAACATAAGGAAGCCATTAATAATATTCTCCACAATTATCTTTTTATAGTATTTTCAAATAATTTCTTTTTGAAGACTTATGGAAAACAACTTTTGACATGTCTGCCTAACCTATAAGCCACAGGCTCTGGCTGACTCATGCCTGATACATAATTCAAGTTATGATAATAAGATTAAAAAAAGAGAATTTGACCTGCCAGTCTGACCAGTTGGGGATAGTGGGTTACACTATGGCAGAGCTTGAAATAAAAGTTTATTTCTTCAGTTGTTCCCTGGGTAACTACCTTCTTGAGACGTGGTGTTCCAGTGTTTTCTTGAATTTAATGAGATAACCAGGAGACTTCCAAAAAAATTTTTTACTGGTAGCTAACTTGAGTTAGTTTCTTTAATTTGCAATCCATATTCTTAATTAATACAATTCTAGATTTAAGAATCATAACAAGGTATCATTTATAGAGTACCTGAATCAATATTGCTCTGGCTTACCAACTAGTTTTAACTTACAGTAACTCTGAGGCAGCCATGACCAGCCCCACTTACCTTACAGAAGAAAATGTAAAAGTTTTAGAAACAATGTCTAAAGAGAAATTTGCATCACAAGTAATAAACTAACAAGGTTTTATATGCTATTTCTGCCTTCTAACTGCAATTTCTTACAAAAAGCAAATAGCATAACATTAGTGGAAAAGTTACACACAAACTATACATACATATATTATATATATATATGTTATACACATATATACATAAAAGTTACACATGAATGTCAAATATATCTATATGTATAATAAAATAGTGTATAATTACTGAACATTAACTTTGTAGCAAGTTTTATGTTACATATTTTGCAAAAAGTTTGTCTTTTCTTGAAAGCAAATCCTTGGGGTTGGTGTGTTTTGGTATTTGACAGTCCTCTGTCTCTTATATTCTGTATCTTTTAAGATTAAAGAAGCAAATAATCACCAAAATATCAAATTTGCAAAGGAGGGCAGGGGAAGGTCTTAGCATCCAGTCTGGGCCCAAGAACAATATAGCCTTTTTCTTCTTTTCTCAGGACACACATTACCCACCAGGTCACACTAACTGATCATCTGCAGTCTCCCCCTTGTTTTCCACCCCATCTCCTCACTGCAGGAACACAGACTGGAGTTTCTTTTGGTTTGACTGGTAAAGAGATAAAAATCTGCATGTAAGGAGTAGGTCAAATCAAATGAAGAAAAAAAAAGCAGAAGCAGCTAATTTTGAAAATTAAATGTTCTTTCTCCAATCAAAAGAGAGAGAAAACTTACCCACTCTTGCTTCTCCATTAATGGAATAAGATGTGGAAAAAGAAAGCAGACTATTGCCCTGATACCATTCTCCCCTAAACAGTAGAGCCCCTACCCCTCTGTGGTAGTCTTATTACCTATCAGTAGTATTATCTCTATTTGAGAAAAATGCATCTGAAATCGTGAATATTTTGCCCAAGTGGATTTGAATTCAAACATACACACTTTTGAGTTCAAAACTCATAATAGAATATTTTAGAGTTATGCCACTCTGAGGACATTTTGGAGTAATAAGTAGGATCAAAACATGGGAATGATGAGTTTAGACAGAAAGAACAAAAGCAAAACAAGAACATATGTGCATTTAATTAAAATTTGGATAGGCAGCACAGTGGGTGAATGTGCTATCTTGGCAGGCAGGGGAGACAGGCATATCATCTTCTGCGTGATGTGACCTGCCTGGGCAAAACACTGGAACCCATAGGGACTCCATTCCCTCACATTTAGGGTGACTTGGAAAACATTATGAAAGAGTTAAGCAAATTAAAAATTTCTATTTTGCTTTCTTTGCATTTGTTGTCTCTTTTTTAAACATCTTTGAAGAGCATGGTGGAGTAGAATTTGCCCAAGCTAAATTATAGTCACAAAATCAAGAGATCTCCTTTGTTTTCACCAACTCTTTATATAATCGCAGACAAAAGCAATGTCAGTCACTACCTTCTTGAATTCTTCAATTTCTTGCTTAAACTTACAGACTCAGCTCTATGTGTCCTTTAACCCAGTTATGATGTAGGCAGCTACCACTTACGTATCCTTAAAAACACCAGGCAGAGGGGACTGCAGGTCTTTTCATGCTAAGCTTGGTTCCTATTGTGGCTAAGATTACTTGGCTTAAAGGCCTTGCTGACAGTGGAATCCTACTGAACCTGGCTCAAATTCTAAATCTCTGCTTAGTTCCTACCCTGTTCTGGCTCTAGGTCACAAGCAGACCACAAATAGAACCCATGCCCTTAGTTCTCTAAGACCATGCTCTTGTGGACTAATTAACTATGATGTAATAATAACACTCACCTGTCTGTAAGGATACAACAGATAAATGCATCTTCTGATGGCATACCTTTTCTACCACATTTAACTTCCTCGCATGTTGCCTCTAATCTGATGCAAGCCTGTCTTCAGTGCCCACCCCTCTGCAGTGTGTCTTATACCGAAATTATAAGCTGTTATTTCCTCCAAAGCAGGTCTTTCCCTGACCTTATGTTCTCCCTTCCCCACTGGTTTGCTACCTCTAAGCCAGCACATAACACACAGAACTCATCTAATTTATGATAGCCTAATCTTTTAAACCTTGTGTTCTCCACCTATTTAATTAAAAAGGGCAGCAAAATAACAACAAAAAAGTCTATTTAAACTCTGAATTCCTTCACAACCATGAATTACATACCTAATAAATGACTCCAAATGTTTCTTTAGATTTTATAAGTTTCTTCTCCCAAACCTTACACTTTCTACTTATCGTAAAATTGTAGAGCTTAGGGCCTTTATTTTCTTCAGTTTTGTTCCTTGCCTTCTTCTTTCATTTCTGTAACATCAAACTTTCTTCTAGTAGATACAGTAATGCCTTGCATCTAAGAAGCACTCAATGTTTATCCAATTAAGTTGAAGAGATTTTCCTTAGCCAGGGAAATTATATAATAATGCTTAGAAAGGAAGGTCAGAAGGCTATTAAAATAAAATGGAAACAGAATGATAGTGATAGCAGTGATTTAAAAAGTAACATTCTTGATATTTTAAAAATCAAAATCCAAAAGGACTTGCTAAGAGATTGGATATTCGAGAACAGAGAGTGTAGATGTCATCCAGAAGCTCCCCAAATATTTCTGTTCTCCATTTATCAGAGTAGATGGTAAAATTTTCCTTTCTGACCAGATGCTTTTCTTATTCTGGCCAATGAGTGAAAGCTCCCCCTGGACCGAGCATTTAAATGCTAGTAGCCCTCCAGAATTCCTTTTGTATTCCCCTTAGTTAACACAGAGACCAACAATGTTTGAAATGGTGACTCCTTCACCTAACGAGAAAAGACCCCAAGATCCCCATATGACTCATGATGAGTTCGTTATATGAGAGAACTCTGTTGTTTAAAGCACTAAAATTTGGGATTTAATTCTTACAGCAGGATAACCTTGTCTTCCTTAATGATAAAACAATGTTCTCTAGGAATACAGCACTGCTCTAACAACACCTAAAATGTATGGCATTGGTTTTGACTGGTTATGTGAAAAGGAAAAGGTTGTATTGAAGAACAGTACATGGTAGTTTATACTATACAAAAGTACAGTATTTGGTAAAAATGTCACCTGTGGTGACGTGAAAAGCAGATAAGAAACACAGTAAACTTTTAGCTTCATAGGAAAATGGAATAGTAGTATGTGGTGGCTGCCATTGGCAGCACTGGGCTGAGTATTATAAGAATGATTTTTAAAAATTTACCAATTTGCAAACAGGAAGGAAAGGAATAAGGAAGTTCCAAAATTTGAGAATTTGTAGCTCTGAAAAGAACAACTGTAAAAGAAAGTTAAAAAGAACAGCAGTAAAAAAATGTTTATAAAGCAAATAAAATTTTATAAAATGTGTCGACTGACAAAAGCCAGTCAAATCTCACTGCATCAAGGATTAAACCAAGAGCCTCATCATCACACCCATTAAAAAAAACAACAACAAAAAAATGCATTTTGGGAGGCTGAGGCAGGCAGATCACCTGAGGTAAAGAGTTCAAGACCAGCCTGGCCAACATGATGAAACCCCATCTCTACTAAAAATACAAAAATTAGCTGGGTATGGTGGCAGGCACCTGTAATTCCAGCTACTTGGGAGGCTGAGCCAGGAGAATTGCTTGAACATGGGAGGTGGAGGTTGCAGTGAGCTGAGATTGTGCCACTGCACTCCAGCCTAGGTGACAGAGTGGGACTCTGTCCCAAAATAAAATAAAATAAAATAAAAATAAAAGTGTTTTAAATATCTGAATGAATTAACAGGTTGAATAAAGTAAGGTGGTACTGGGAAAAGCCTAGAAGTTCTACAAAATGGGGCCTGAAAATATGGTCCTCCCACCAAAGTCTCATGGGATCAAGACACCTGCAATAAAGTTGAGAAGATAAGTAAAGAGATATCACAAAGAGGACCATGGGTTTGGCTATTGGTACCTGTTCCTGACTGGAATCAAGTAAAGAAAAAGCTAAATACATTTCTGAACATGTTATTCTGGTAAAAAGGATCATCAGTCTGGATTACAAGAGGCTGTAACTGCTTAAAATCTGAAATGACTTTCTGTGTCTGTCTTATTTCACTTAGTATAATGACCTCCAGTTCTATCCATATTGTTGCAGACAAAAGAATGTCATTCTTTACGGGCTTGTACACTTCTACTGGCAGGAATCAGGTTGAGAACACTGCTCAGTCACCAACGAAAGTTTATTCTCCATCGTTCTTGTGAATATGGCCAAGGAGAATAACAAAGAAAAAGGAAAACCCCAGAGCATGGAGCTGAGAGTCATAAAGAATATTGAACTTGGGATTGATTAAAAAACAAAGTAAGCAGCATCCTTCGTCCCCAGGATAAGAGATCTTAAAACTGTTAATTAGTTGGGCTTTATATTCAGTAGAAAAGTAAAATCTCTGTGTGCCTCCCAATCTCTCCCTTTCTCAATTAAAGTACTTATTATTCCTCAATTGTATATTAGGTAAACTGTACGTTAGGTTTGTATTAGTCTTCAGTTCAATGTCTACATTTTGTACATCCACAAACTTCTGTTTCTTCAAGATCATTTATGTGATTTCCCCTCTAGTTTCCTTAGTAGTTCGTAGGGGTAGGGAGAGAAGGATGATGAAGTTTTCACACACAACTTGTGAATGGAAACAATGAGCATCACTACAGGGCAAAAATGTAATTACCAATGCAAGACTATCTTTCTTCCTTCTGGCCTGGAGACCAGCAATTTTCAAGCATGTCACTACTCTACCAGTCTAGATCACTGAGTTGTTACAATTAGAGTTCCCCACTTACCCACAGTAGGAAGCCAAGGTGAACAAAAAGCCCGTGTTATTTAAGCCACTAAAATTGGAGGCTGTTTCTTACCACAACATTAATATGCCTATTCTGACTGTTATATAAAGGAACATTTCCACATCAGTATTTGTTGCAGCAAGTAATTTGTTCTTCTGTAATTATGACAAAATGACATTGTTTTATTTGTATTTTCTTCTCTCTCTCTCTTTTTTTTTTTTTTTGGAGACGCAGTCTCACTCTTTCACCAGGCTGCAGTTCAGTGGCATGATCTTGTGATCTTGGCTCACTGCAACCTCCGCCTCCTGGGTTTAAGCAATTCTCCTGCCTCAGCCTCCCGAGTAGCTGGGACTACAGGCGCATACCACCACAACCGACCTTTTTTTTTTTTTTTTTGTATTTTAGTAGAGATGTGGTTTCACCATTTTGCCCAGGCTGGTCTCGAACTCCTGAGCTCAGGCATTCCACCCACCTCAGCCTCCCAAAGTGCTAGAATTACAGGCATGAGCCACCATGCCTGGCCTTTATTTATATTTTCTTACTGCTTATAGATAGCATGATTGGCTAAGTCAAGGTTAATAGAAGGCTTAATTTCTTAAGAGATGCCTTTATTTTCACTTTTACTAAAATATGTACTTTTTTTGAGACAGAGTTTTGCTCTTGTTGCCCAGGCTAGCGAGCAATGGCAGGGTCTCGGCTCACTGCAACCTCCAACTCCCAGGTTCAAGCGATTCTCCTGCCTCAGCCTCCCGAGGAACTGGGAATTACAAATGCCCACTACCACATCTGGCTAATTTTGTATTTTTAGTAGAGACAGGGTTTCTCCATATTGGTCAGGCTGGTCTCAAACTCCTGACCTCAGGTGATCTGCCCGCCTCAGCCTTCCAAAGTGCTGGGATTAGAGGTGTGAGCCACCACACCCGGCTTAAAATTTGTACGTTTTTATTGACCATTCCTTTCTTTAAAAAACAAAATAAAATGATCAAGTGATAAAACGACTCAGTGCCACTGATAAATGTTAACCAGACAGGTATCTGTTTGCTTTATTATTAAAAACACTTTCTTTCCAGTAAGTCAACAATGTTAGAGTAGATCCATTTGGAATAGTCATAGGCTTAGAGTGATACGTAATCTGCTTTTCTTCTAAAATATTACACATCAAGATTTAAAATATAATGAAAAAGTCTAGTGAAAACAAAGAAAGATCAACATAGCCACAGACTGCAGATATTCTTTTGACTTAGGATCATGAATTTATGTCAATAAATATCATCACTGAGAAATAAGTAGATGAAACTACAAAGAACTGAAACCCTTTGGGGCAGCCAAAATTATTTGAGTCTCTTAAGAACAATGTTGCCTAACACGATTTCTTTTATGCTAGTGGAAAGTGACAGCTTCTTCTCATTCCCTACGGCCCATTTCAAATTCTGTGTTTGGAGATGTAACTCCTAAAGCCTAAATCATCCTTGATTCAGAAGTCAAGAGTGTGGGTGAAAACAATGAGCTTTTCTGCTCAATCCAGTTTCAGTCAAAAATGTAGATAATGAATTTATCAGGATTGATTTGTTATTCCCTAATCATAATATTCACTTTTCATTGAGCCAGTGAGGTGGTTTACATGCAGGTTTAGGTAAAAACAAAGCTCTTTTAATTATTTGGATTTCCTACTTGACCATTATCAAGTGGCCAGAATAAAAAGGATTAATTCAGTCAGTGAAATCTTTTTGGATATAGGCTAAAATCACCCAGTGACATAAGACTGTCTATTAAGATATCCCAAACAAAGAAACAAAGCTCTTTTAATTATTTGGATTTCCTACTTGACCATTATCAAGTGGCCAGAATAAAAAGGATTAATTCAGTCAGCGAAATCTTTTTGGATATAGGCTAAAATCACCCAGTGACATAAGACTATTAAGATATCCCAAACAAAGAAATTAAACTTTATTTTTTCCTCTAAATGCCTGGTTTCAAGCACCCTATAGCCTCTGTTCTATAACTGAGGAATTGTTTTTGTATCTTTCACTTGAACTCTCCTATCATTTTTTTTCTTATAAGAAAACGTGTTTTCTAGATGATACTAAAAACTGTTATTTATAATCCTCTAACATCTAGTTTCCTTAGTAGTGTGTAGAGGGAGGGAGAGAAGGATGATGAGTTTTCACAAAAGACTTGTGAATGGAAACAATGCATATCACTATAGGGCGAAACTTTAATTACCAGTGCTCCTAAAGATACGTTATTCATTCAAACACTAGCTACTAGGGAGGCTGAGACAGGAGAATTGCTTGAACCCGGGAGGCAGAGTTTGCAGTGAGCGGAAATCACGCCACTGCACTCCAGCCTGGGCATTGGAGTGAGACTCCATCTCAAAAAAAAAGAAGACAATAATAATGAGTTAAGCCTTCAAGTGAAACAGACCTTGGGAAAGTTAATGAATTTTTCAAAGGCTCCTTCTTAGGTCTGTTAAATGGGTATAACAATATCTATTACAAATAATGGCCATGTAACTTTGAATAAAATCATACATATAATAACATATACATGCATATAATATCAATTAGTTGTTTGCCTAGTGATAAGTAGTGGTGGAACAACTGATAACTACTGTTAGCTCAAGACAGGAATTATAAAAATAACACAGAAGTGTTTTAGGAGGTATAGATTTGTATCAGAGTCTAATAGGATTTTAGCTGATAATAAGTTGAGAGCAAAGATAATGGTTTATAAAATGTCGGTTGCTTTAGAGCAACTACTATGTCTTGTACAAAGTAGGTATTTAATAAATGCTTCTTGAGTGACTGAACCTTCACAAATATAAATAAAATGCAATGCCCATTTTGCAATTTTTTTTTTGCAAGTTTTTATGTGATGGTGGTGTTTACACCTTGAATCTACCAATTTCCTTAAAGTTTGATGTGGGTGCAGCTATGACAGAAGGGATTGATTGTTTACTTTGGAATGCTATTTTTATTTGGAGGCTCTGTACTAGTCAGCATAAAATATTTTTCCATAGTAAAAGGTAGTAAGCTACAACCTAAACTTTGGGGCTTCTAAATTTATTCTCAATTGGCAAAAGACATATTTTCATTTCTCAACAACACTTAAAATGCTCAAACAGTTGCAAACAACTCTTGGAAAGAACATTTTAATGAGTCAAATGTAAATATATGTAAATAAATTAAACCCACACAAATTAACTTTCCATAAAAGCACTTATAATTAAGAGAAAATGTGTCTGACAGTAGAAATTTGGGTTTTGCTTAGCTTTAGCTAGCCAAGAAAAACAAATTATGTCCAAGATTATCCTGAATCTATTATGTCAAAATGTGGAAATATCACTAATTTCCTTGGGTTTCCACTGGCAGCGTAGCTTCCAAAATTTAAGACAAATTCCACCTGCAGCGGGAATCCATTAGTATCCAGTCCATATTTTATATATTTTTTCCCAAATTAGTGCAGCACTTAATGACAGAATAGTCTCATTTAAACCAAAGAGGCAGAATCAGAAAGCATATATATAATCCTAATCCTTTCTCCTCCAGATTACTTCTATCTATATATCCCTCGCATTTGTAAGCACTCCAAACCTAGGTAAATCCATCCTTAATGTCTATTCATCCATCCAACATCTGTCTCCTCTGAATGTCTATCTTAACATGGACATCAACTTTTTAAAAAAAATATGAACCTTTAACATAGTCATCTTTCCTGTAGATTTCTTCTCAACACCCATTTTGCCTTCTCCTTCCTCACAAAGCGACCTCCTAAGAACTCCTTCCTATTTCTTGTGTTAAAACTCAGATTACATCAAGAAATTTCCTATAAATAGCAGTTTCTCACAGTAGTTAATGTTTTTTACACACTCGTTAACAAAGTGACTAGGAGAAACAAACCTAAGGCTACTTTTTAATATCGAGTTCTGAGTCCCAGCAGCATCAAGAACTCCATAACAGTTTCAAAGAAGGAACAATGACATTGAGGAGACAATCCCTCTATTTGCTGGATAACCCCTGTGGCTATCTCTCTCCCTTAGGTACTCTAGAATCTCTCTAGCGCTGTAGAATATAACCTAGGCAACTGTTGCGTGAGTTCTCAAAGCTGGCTTTTTTTCCTGAGCAGAAAGCTCCTTTTATTACCGCGTAGGCCAGATTCTCTTCGGTCCTCCCCTAGATTCTCCATAGGAGCGTAACTCAGGATGTAACAGGGTCTGTCTTCTGTAGCACCTTCCACTTGGTATCTATTTGTGCTCCAGCCAAACACATCTCTCCATAGGATAATGAGAACTTGGGGGTCCTGCTGAGTTTTTGCTTTTGTATTCCTCGATAAATCATGCTTCACATTTTGGTGGTGTCTGTCCCTGTTCTCTAGCTTTGCAATTTTTTTTTCCATAAATATCACCTAAACCAGTAACACTTCTAACGGAAGATCCCTGTCTACAGCATCTTCAGCAGATTTTTAAAAATACCTTCAATGACCCTCCCTTGGTTAAGTATTCACTGTCACTCATTACAAACAAATTAAGCCCTGTTTTAGGATTCAGCAATTAATAATACAGACACTATCTGATAGCATTAAAAATACTCTAATCTGAAAGGACTCTACATTATTTAGTGTCATCTCCCACTAGTGAAGAGACTAACATATATAAGCATCTGTTATAAACCAGACACCATGCATTTTAATTATCATAGTTCTTACAATCTTCCTGGTAATACTGTGTAGCAAACATACATAAAGATATCAACTTTTTACCCTAATATTATTATCCTTCTTACAGATTGATTCTCAGTATCTGTTGCTTTGTTTTCTCTTTTGTTGCCTTAAAAAGAAAAAAAACAAGATCCTGAGATTTTAAAGACGTGCCTGCTTCCATTCCCTGCGTGCTTTCTGGCTCAGAGTAAGTGTTTAGTAAACATTTTTAAATAAGTAGATGAATAAATAAATGAAGTAAAATAAAAATGGTACGATTGGTTTTGCTGTTTTGAAACTGCCTTTGATCTGAGACATTCGAAAAATTCTGCATTGTTTCCTATACAGAAAGGAATGATAGTAAACATACAGTCTTCAACAATTTCTGAGAAATACATTTAATGATCATTTTTCTCTAGCTTTTCAGTGATCTCAGAAGTTGTTCTCAAATTACCCTGTGTTTCCGTCTTCTGTCTTTAATAAATAGATTGCCAACTACCACAAAACATTAGCTTTAAAGTGGATAAAATGCTATTTGACTCAGAGGTTGGCTGAACTGCAGAAGTGTGAAGGCAATGTAAGGCCACTGATGAATTTTATTTACTGACTTAAGGAAAAAAAATCCATCACTTAATTTATAAAGCCTGACCTAGATGAAATCCCCAAGAGCCAGACTCTTACTTGAGAATGCACATCAGTGTCTTCAAATTCGATTAGTGTGATTTTCCAAGACATAACCACAGCTCCCAGCAAAGTGTCCAGCCACTGGAAATACAATCAATCATGCTGGGCATCCTAAGCTTAACGCAAACACCCTAGCGCATCATAGAGAGACATGAGGAAAACAACCAAAAAGAGATAAGTAAGGCCTTGCTAAGCAAGCGTAATTCACACTCAGAATTCAAAATTTATCTTCTCCCACTCGGTGGAAGAAGATTTCATGCTGACAATAAATAGTGGAAATTTGACACGTAAGCAAATCTCTTTTGGAGATATTCTTTGACAAGGTAAGATGTTAAACAAAAGAAAAAACATCTCAGAGATATCTCCTCGTCTTGGCATATAAATAATACAGTTGTAAAGCACCTTCCAGAGCATTCTCTTATATGTAAACAAATTAAGCAAGTGAGTGATTTATTTGAAGTTAGAAAACTCAGTGTGAGAAGGACTGAGACCCAAACTGAAGCCTTTGGACTCACAGTTAAGAGCTTTGGCCATCCTACCATGACAGATCCTAAAATATACAAAACACTACCAGTTTGGGGTGAGGACAATGAGAAAGAGGTATAAATTTCCACTTGTCGATAGGTTTATTCCAAAATGAAGCTCTCTTATATATAGAAAGATACTTACAGATAATCTACCCCACACCTCTGATAGTTTGTAGATGAAGAGACTAAGTTCACATAGATTAAAATATGTATTTAAGGTTACACAATTAGCCACAAAGTCTGGTCTAAAATTAAATTGTTTTAACCCTTAGCTCATTTCTTCCCATGCTTCACTATGGTAAGTCATATGGTAGGACTAGGGAAGGATGCAAGGGTGGTCCTGGGTCAGGGAAGATCTGAGACATGGATTTATCTGCTGAGTGATGTTAAGTAGCACTGCTCAAGCCACATTTACACCATGACTCACAGGAAGGCTGAGGAGTCTCCTGGATGAATAATGCAGTCACATCCATAGCTGGACTGCGATATCATAGCAATGGCTGACAGAAGGGATGGATACCCAAATAAACTAAATTGCCAGGGGAGATTGAAGAATTCCTCCTCTGTCCAACCCCCAATCATTTTCCCTGTGTGAGGGAACTATCAGGTGCAATGAGCCAAACTGAGCAACAGGGATTAGAGGTGGAGGGAGAAGCAGGTCGGGGTGAGCAGTGGCTCACACTCACTTGGCAGAATGTGTGTCATGCCCTAGGGATTCTCCAAATCACTTAAAAGAACACAATACTCTGAAATAGGGACTGAACTCCTATTATCACACAAACAGGGGCTAATAACTAATAAGATTCAAGTAATATGGTTAATGTAACTTTGCTGTCACCCACACACTAGAAATCCTTGAGCAGCTGTAGTTCTTTTCAAACGTACGTGGTGTGTGCGTATATATCTATATATATCTATATATAGATACACACATATACACACTCATATATGTATATATATGTGCGTGTATATATACACACTCATATATGTATATATATGTGCGTGTATATATACACATATGTGTGTGTCTATATATATATATGTATATATATATAGACACACACATACATATAAAAAATAAGACTGGGACATGCTTAATAAAGAGTAGTCAATGGCCCTGGAGACTCAGTGTCATGGAACTATAGAGAGTGGGCAGCACTGGGAGCTGAGCTGATCAGGAGTGTTACAATTACCAGAATGACCATCTTAGAGAAAAAGTGGTAAAATTGAAGAGCAAGGCTGAAGAATGAGCTCCATAAGCAATAGCATCTCTTTTGAATTCTTGGTCATATCAGTGAGTTATGATTTTTAATTCAGACTAGAAAAATATCCTATATCTACTGAATTTCCATATATAGACTTTCTTCTTAAAGAATACTATGGCATACAATTTTAAAATAAATCTAAATATCAGGACACTTTCTGAGATAATTAGAGAATACCTGGGGATAAACACTAGGCCTGACAATTACATGAGATATATGAGTTAAATACTACTTTGTGTTATTTATTTCTAATATGTCTATAAAACAATATCTCTAAGTTTATAGTTAACTCTCTAAACAGTGGTAGATAATAATTTTTAACTGGAGAAAATATGAGATCATCCCTTTGTTTTTAATCTGGAATGGACACCAGAGACAATATGAAACTATAGAAACATCTATATACCACCTTGTTCCTGATTTCTACTCCATTGATGACCTCAAGTTGAGTGTCTTTTATAGAATCCAGTCCCCTCCCAACACGCCAGCCACAGTAAATAATTAACCAAACACAGCTTAAATACTTTAAATGTACACCAGTTCCATTTTGGCACAGCTCTAATTATTTGAGAATTTCTCCATATGCTGATTCATGTTTCATTTCCCTGTATTTTCTAGCCACTTATTTTGACATAAGAGAACAGAAAAATTCAGTAAAATTATATTGCCCCCACTGTAACTCCGCTGGCTTTTTAAACTTACATATGAGGAAACTACAATTTGCACAAGTAATTTGACTCATGGCAGAACTGAAATTAAAACTCAAGCCTTCAAGCCTTAGTCCAGTGCTCTATCCACTACGGTACGCTGAACCCAAAAGCTCCTCTCACTATTGAAATGCTATGAGCTTTTTCTGTACCCCAAGGCTGTGGCTCTCTATCCTATCCAACTCAATACCCTTTTATATAAGATACATTTTAACTCTCTTTTACTCTGTTAAAATGAAATTCATGGATAATGCAACCTACCTACACACATAACTGTAAAGAACAATATAAGTATAACAAAGAAATATATTTTAAAATATGTTGTTTTTCAATATCAATGTTTGGGCAAAACTACACCAGATTAGAAGAATGCCTGCACATATGAGCAGAATCAGTGTAAATAAATGGCTACAGGTGCAGGCTGACTCAGGTGTGTTGTCATATCATGAGCAGCATTGTGGAGAGTGATGTGCATTTGGAAAATGATGAATAGCCCCAGGTAAAAATGAAATAAAGTGTATTTTCAACACAATTTTCACAATAGTAGCATTCCTGGAAAATTTACTTATGTTTGAACTGTGTGACATTATTTTGCATTTATAAAATAAAATGGAGTTTGTTTCTTAGTTCAAAAATTATAAACAGGTATTTCATGTACATTGGTGTCCTGTGAAATATTCAGAGTTGTGAGGAAGAGGAAGACAATTTACTGTTTATGACTCAAGCATTAAAGCCATCTGGCAATCCTCGTGTCACCCACTGCCAGTAATTCCACCTCCAATTATCAGAACAATGAATATCACCCCAATAGATTTCCAAATATCTCAAGGGAGGGGAACCACCCTTATAGAAAACCAGAGCCCAGGCAATAAGTATAAGAATCACAAGAGATCTCCTGACATTTATTTCTACAGAAACATATCAATACTCAAATAGAACTTAAATATTAACAAATATCTCTTTTTATATAGGAGGAAAATTTAATATGAACCTCTGCAGCCAAAGACAACAAAGCAGGGAGGTAGAACTCAAGCCTCCTGACTCCTGAACCAATCTTCGGAAGCCTCAATCCTCATCCTGTGTAGTAGCAATCCACTGAAATCAGTTTGGAGGTATGTGGCAAGTATTTTTGTTTGTTTGTTTTTGTCAAATAAGATTTAAACTATTGCAGTTTGACACACATGTTCCATTTTATAAATAAATTACTATATAATACTTATAAGGTGGGAATTTAACATTACTAATGTAACTGTATAGCCTTATTTGCCTTCTATGTTAGGAAAACTATTATTAACAGTGCCCAATTTATCTCTCAAAATGTTTCAATTGTCATAATAAATTACTATCATGGTTACCTTACTCCCATATCTTAGGTTTGGTCTAACACTTATTGAATGGTTTTGACTGATAGACTAATACTTTTGATTACAAATCATTCTGATAAATGTGCATTTTTCTCCCCCTCAATCTGCTTTATTCCATCAATTTTCCCCCTTAAAATTTGCTCATATTCCCCAAACTATAAGTCATATTAAAATGACTGACAATCCTTATATGTTAGAGAATGTTTTCCTTTGAGCTAATGTATATTACACATGAGAATAAATACAGTAGAATTTATTTTAGAAAATATAAGGACAACAAGTCTAGATTACTCATTCTGTCCCTAGTTCAGTCTGTTTCTTCATGATTAGCTAAAAAGAAGGGTTGATGGGCCGGGCGCGGTGGCTCAAGCCTGTAATCCCAGCACTTTGGGAGGCCGAGACGGGCGGATCACGAGGTCAGGAGATCGAGACCATCCTGGCTAACACTGTGAAACCCCGTCTCTACTAAAAAATACAAAAAAAACTAGCCGGGCGAGGTGGCGGGCGCCTGTAGTCCCAGCTACTCGGGAGGCTGAGGCAGGAGAATGGTGTAAACCCGGGAGGCGGAGCTTGCAGTGAGCTGAGATCCGGCCACTGCACTCCAGCCCAGGCGACAGAGCGAGACTCTGTCTCAAAAAAAAAAAAAGAAGGGTTGATGGTCACACTCTCATTGCGAGGGGAAAAAATGTGTTGAGATGCAGAGGATGCTGGTAAGGGAACTCTGTGGTTGAAGCATAATCAAAGATAAACACCCATGGGAAGTAGAAAAGGAAGAATTAGAATCAGAATTAGAATTAGAATTGCTGCTATAACAAATTGCCAAAAGTTTAGCAGCTTTAACCAATACAAATTCATTATCTTACTATTCTAGATATCTGAAGTCAGATACAGGTCTCACTGGACTGAGATCAAAGTATTGGCAAGGCTGCAATTTTTTTTCTGGAGATTCTAGAAGACATTCAGTTTTCTTGCTTTTTCTAGATTTTAAATATTACACACCTTCCTTGGTTCACGGTCCCTTTCCTCTCTCTTTAAAGTTCACGATAGTAGCTTGAATTCTCTCACATTGTATTTCTCTGAATTCAGAGGTAGTCACATCTCACTCTAACCAGAGCTAGGGTATATTCTCTGCTTTTGAAGGTTCATGTGATTAGATTGGGTCCACCCAGCTAACCCAGGATAATATCCTCATCGCAAGTTACTAAACCTTAGTTACATCTACAAAGTACCTTTTAAGTACTTTTCCCTTATAGGGTAACACATTCATAGGTTCTGGGGATTAGAATGTGCACTTCTTTGTGCAGCCATTATTCTGCCTATCATAGTATTAAAATGAAAAACAAGTCAAATAAACTAGATACAAGTGCTGTCCTCAACGATACAAAAAACCCAGCAATTATGTCACATAAATGACTACTCCCTCACTGAAGATGCTTATATCCTGTATTTGTTCATATTCAGTTTTTATTACCTCTTCCTGATATCTTAAGTGTTCCCTGTATCCTCCACAGCCTTTATATCTTCAGAGCTGGTTAAATTTTTCACATAGGCATTCATACTTTAAGTTGCTTCAAAATTCTGGTAGAAACTGTCCATTTGGAAACATGGGGCAGGATATATTTTCATGTTTCATATTCATGGGCATTAATTTTAGGAATGCAATTACAATGGATGTTCTTCAGAATTGTTGACGGCATGGAGAATTGGAAGAACGTGCAATATAGAATCAAATTCTTATCAGTTTGAGTCATAGCTCTACTACTTAACAACTTTGCAAAGCTACTTAAGTTCCTTTAATCTTAGTTTCCTCATTTGTGCAAAATACGTACTAGATAGTTGTTAAAAAGATTAAATAAAAAGGAAGTATTTAAAAGTGATACATAAATTAATGGGAAATATGCTTTTAAAATACTGTTACATGGTTTACTGCCAGAGTATATGTATTCTGTCAAACTGCAAAACACTTACGTTTGACTTTAAACTGTTACAGGGTTTAAATGGCACACTGATTGTGTTCAACATGTCATAAGATATATTATTGATTTAAAATCAGGAATGTATTCCTTCTTAAATATCAAATTTATTTAAAGTATACATATTCGTGACTTAAAAAAATAAGAAACTTAATGGGTCTTCACAATTTTTCACATCCATTCCTTTCCATTTGTACCAATAGCTATTTCCCTACAGGCTTTGTATTACTTTCACCTGGAATACTGAAATCATTTTCTAAACTGTATCCACCTCAAATTCATTTTAAAAAACAGTGTTGTTGCCATGCCTTCATTGTGTCCAGCCCCAGGATCACTGTGTTCTTGTTGACCAGTAGACATATTTTCCTGAGTGTAAAATAATTTTATCAATGTAAATACTTAAATTAAGCTGAAGGATAAAATGAAAACTGAAGTAAACACTTTTCTCAACAAAAAAGCGATTTCATAACATTTTCTCATTTGATAACATGTTTGACAGAATCATAAAATATTGGAGATGTAAAGAACCTTAGAAATTATCCAATGAAAATTCATTGTGAATATATAAAAAATAAGGCCAAGGAAGATTAAGCAATTTACCTGACTGAAGTCACACACTAGAGTAACTGATGGCAGAGTTGGAATTAAAACCAAGGCAGCCTTAGCTTTAATAAGGGTTCCTAAGCTCTACATACTTTTCGGTTTGGGGAAATTCAATGTATCTGTACTTATAACTACTTAACATTGGGTCATAGTTCAACTTTAAATATTTACTACAAGGCTCTAACATTAAGTTGGCAACCTGAAAAAGAAAAGATAGCATTGTATGTGTGTGTATTCAGTGTTAGCATCATTTTTGCATTAAATGAAATATCAGAGCCATACTAAAATATCCACATCTGTCTCCATTTGAATGGTGACTCATTCTAGATCATTTTTCAATTCCCCTCAGTAGAGGATACTGAAATTGAAGTTTATTGAAATTGTGATGGTTGCTCATTTCTAATCTGTATGTGGAAGACCAAGACAATGCTAAACTAATATGGTAGCATAAACAATTAGAAAGAAATTAATTCTAATAAATGGTTATTGATTCTGATGGAAGCAAGCATTTGGACATCCAGGTCAATTTATTCCTGTTTTGTTTTTATTATTATGCCATTCTACCTCTATCTAATGATGATTCAAGTTTCCATTTTGGTTTTTACTGATGTATGAATATAATGCATAAATGTAAGAAAAACATGATCAGATGCCATAACTAATGGGTAAAAACATATGCAATGAGAGTGATGCATTCTATTCAGTTGCTAGATGATTTTGCAGTAAGCATTTGACGAATCTGAGAGTCTTAAAGTGTTATTACATTATTTATTCAGAGGTAAATTTGTGACAGTTGTTATGATCCCAAAATTTATTTTATTCTGAAGAGACAGAAGATAGTTTATCAGAAAAGACAAAGGAAGAAAAAGAGAAAGTAATATAAGCTTGATTCCAGTAAGAGTCAGGATTGAAAAAACACAAGAAATAGGTTTGAAGAATTAACCACTTGGAAAGTGGAAGACTGTTTAAAACCATGTGGCCTTAAATCAGTTCAGTAGATATGAATAAAAGTTAAATAAAACACATGGAAAAGAAAGTCCAAATTTAAAAGTCTAAAAAAAGTAAGAAATAAACTCCTAGGAATAATATTAAAGTACCAGGAACAGAAACATCATTATTATTCAAAACAGAATTCACTTTGTCTACAATTAATAACTGATAGATTACATTCTAATTTTGGTAATATTAAAGAGAAAAAAATCTCTTTATTGTGCTTAGTCTCAGCCTTCCAGCATGATTGTGAATACTTTCTTGTACCTAAGATTAAAAACTAATGGCCAAAACTAATGAAGCTGTAGATTATTTATTGTGTGTTATTTCTTTTTTAATACAGCTATCAACTCTCTTGATACATAATGAACCAAATACCTTTAAGACTTTTACTATAATTTGAATTAAAACAATTTGCTATTTCTTACTCTACCTTCTCATACAACATTGTCCAGTATTACAAATCATTTATTCAGCAGCCCAAATTCTGTATTAATTTCTAAATTTTAAGTCTACTTTTATCATCCCTCTATAATTTATTAATATTAATAGAATAAGACTGTCTCCAAAATTACATTAGAAATGTCCTTTATTTGACCAACATTTACACGGATTTCCCCAGACAATGAATAAAGATGGAATTACTTCAATAAAAGAAAACCTGATTTCACAAGTTCTTGCCCCCATTTGCCCACACAAAAACTCCAATTTTCCCTACAGTGCTCCTTCCCACCAAAAATGAGAGTTCAAACTGGCATACAAGCTACACCTATTGCGCAATGACTGTCCAGTCCTTCAATGTTCTTTAACCCTTCCATCAATCCTTTTAATCTTAGTTAACTAAAAATGCCAGATTTAACATATTTATAAAAAGACTAATATCTCCCGATAATGGTTTTTATTTCTTTCTATAATTACTTAATGTATTTTTAATTATTGTAAGTACTCCTCACCATTTCACTGACTTCAAATGCAACTAAAACCAAGGAGACCATTCATAGACCAGTTACATTAAGATTCTGAAAAGTAAATGGTACCAAGTAGATTAGGAAAGAAAACCAGAATTCAAAGGACCACTGAACTAGAAAAGAGGGATTTGTTTTGTTTTGTTTTCCTCTATTATCTCATAACCTGAACTCAAAGGCAACACAAAAGCTGGAAATACCCACTAGGTGAAAACAAAAAGTTCCAAGAGAAGCCCTATATTTATTGTCCAAAGACATGAAAAAAAAAAAATTGAAGAGTCAAAAAAAGTGGAAGAAACCTGGATTTTTGTGTTTGTTTCTTTCTTTCTCTCCCTGCCCTGAGTTAGTGGTGGCAGTAATAATAGTGGTTTCTGGGTAGACACAAAAAACTACAAAGACCAGAAATCTATCTCTTAGCCCAGTTGAACTGTAGTCCCAACAGCATGTAAAAAAATCCCCATTGTGTTTTTCCCTATATTTTTTCCTCATAGCCCTAGGTAAAGACTCAGTCTCAAGAATCATGTGACAAAGTAGGCAAACCAAAGCCCTGACTTTTCAGCCAGAAATCCACGAAAAGAAGTATCTGATAATCAGAAGATTTTAGTGATTTTGGGCAGAATGGAACCTCAAGAAATTGACGCTTTAAATTTATATATCCATTCCTGGGCTCAGCCTTGAGCTGTGAAAGGGTGGATCTGAACCTGAGTTGCACACCAAAGGTTTTTGGAAACTTAACTATAAGACAAAGCACTTCCAAGATCCAAGACTAGCCACCAAATACTATATATATGGGATAGATCCAAATACCACTGAAAAGATTTTTGAAAACTAAAGCAACATTGTACCCACAGTTTACAGAAGAAGGGTAAGAATGTGCAACTTGAACTTAACAGGTCAACTGCATGCTAAAGCAAAAAAAAAAAAAAAAAGTATTCTCCATATAATTTAAATAACACCTAGATTCACATGACAAAATTCAAACTGTACAGAATACAGTAGAAAATTATTCAATATGCAAAGAATCAAAAAATTTCAATGTCTCTCAAAGGAAAAGAAAATCAGCACACACCAACACTGAGATGACATATATGTTGGTAGTATAGACAATAATTGCAAAGCAGCTATTATAGAGATGCTCCAGTGCAAAGGATAATCACTGTGCAAATGAATGGAAAGATAGAAATACCATGATAGAAATAAAATAATATAGTACAGAACCAAAAAACATTTAGAACTGAAACATCAGATAACCAAAAGTAAATATCACTCAGTTAGCTCAACAGAAGACTGGAGATGACACCAAAAATGTCAGTGAACTTGAAGACAGATCAATAAAGATTAACCACTATAAACAAAAAAAGGAAAAAAAAAAACAGATTTCCGAATTTGTGGGAAAATATTAATAGGTCTAACATTCATGAATAGGGTACTAGGAAATTTTAAAAATAATGTGTTAAGACTTCTGAAATTTGGCTAAAGTCATAAACTGATAGATTAATAAACTCAATAAAGATAAACTCAAAGAAATTCACACCAGGAACATTAGAATCAAAATGATGAAAAACAAGGATGAGGAAAAAAAAAATAATCCCAAATGTGTATATACCTAAAAACAGAGCTCTAAAATACATGAAGCAAAAACTAAGAGATTCAAAGGAGGAGGGGAAAATTCTAGAATTAGAGGTGTCACCATTTTCCTCTCAGAAATCAATACAACAAATAAAAAGGATATAGAGGAATTGAAAAACACCAGTGACCAACTCTGTCTAATGGACATTTAAGCAATATTCTAGCGAGTAATAGCAGAATACAAATTATTTTCAAAAGCACAAGAAACATTCACTCAACAGCCAGGTACGGTGGCTCACGTCTGTAATCTCAGCACTTCGGGAGGCTGAGGCAGGTGAATCACCTAAGGTCAGGAGTTTGAGAATAGCCTGGCCAACATGGTGAAACCTCGTCTCTCCTACAAATGTAAATATTATCCAGGTGTGGTGGCATGTGCCTGTAGTCCAAGCTACTTGTGAGGCTGAGGCAGGAGAATCTCTTGAACCTGGGAGACGGAGGTTGCAGTGAGCCAAGATGGCGCCACTCTAATCCAGCCTGGGCAACAAAGCGACATTACATCTCAAAAAAAAAAAAAGAAAACAAAAAAAAATTCACTACACACACTAAATATCCTGGGTCATAACGTCTCAATATATTTTTAAAAATTAAAATTTTAAAAATTATATTTCTTGAGCATAATAAAATTAAACTAGAAATCAGTAATAAAACTGCCAATACCAACATTCTTGGAATTTCACATACTTCTGAATCACGCATAAGTTAAAGAGGACACTACAAGGAAAACTAGAAAATATTTTAACTTAATAAAATTGAAAATAAAACACATCAAAATTTTAGGATGCAACTTAAATCAGTGCTCATAGAAAAACCTAGAGCAATAAATGTTTATATTAGAAAAGGAAGACCCAGATTAAATTATATAAGAAACGATTTTAAGACATTTTTTAAAAAGAGTAAAAATCAAGTAGAAGGAAAAAAATGATAAAGAGCAGAACATGATGAAATTTAAAATAGAAAAGTAATAGGAATAATCAATGAAATCAAAATATTTTTAAGGAAAATATCAGTAACATTAATAATCCTCTAGCCATAAGGAGAAGAAAATAGAAGGTTCAAATTACTAATATCAGAAATAAAAGAGGTATTAGCACTACAAAGCCAACAGACATGGAAAATATAACAAGATGTTATTGTAATCAATCTCATATAATATAACTTTAACATCTTAGATGAAATGAACCAATTCTTTGAAAGCTACAAACTACCAAGGCTCATCAAAGAGGAAACAGATGATCTGAATAGTCTCACATCTACCAAAGATATCGAAATCCTAGTTGAATGCATCCAAGGGGGAAAAAATGCTGCAAACCCAGATGCTTTTACTGAGAAATTCTATAAAAGTTTTAAAGAAGAAATACACTAATTATATATACTTGCTTCCAGAAAATAAACAAGAAAGGAATATTTCCTAACTTATTTTATGAGACCATTTTATGAGACTCATTTTACGATACATACTCTGATATATAAACCGGTCAAAGAGAATAATTTTTTTAAAAACATGAAAGAAAAGAACATTACAGACCAATATTACTCATGAACACGGAGGCAAAATTCCTCAATAAAATCTTAGCATAAAAAATAATAAGCTTCGGCCGGGCGCGGTGGCGCAAGCCTGTAATCGCAGCACTTTGGGAGGC
>NW_012122487.1:342431-345614 GCF_000951035.1 Colobus angolensis palliatus
AAAAAAAAAAAAAAAAGAAAATTGCAAAGCATTTATAAGAAAATTTCCTGAAACTAATAAAACATTTAACAGAGTCACAAGACACAAGATCAGCATAAAAAATTTATGTTATTATTAGAAATGAACAATTTGGAAACTGAAATAAATATATAAAATCTGTGCATGGTTGCTATGCTAAAAACTTTATGATAACACAAATCTAAGAACACCTAAATAGATGAAAGGGCATATCATTCTCTTGGGTTGAAAGATATTAGGTTGATGCAAAAGTAATTGTGTTTTTTCTCATTGAAAGTAATGGCAAAAACCACGATTACTTTTGCACCAACCTAATACAATATGTAGAATAAAGAGTCTATTAACAGGCCCCAACAAATAAGTCAAATTGATTTCTGACAAATGGGCGAAAGGAATTAAATGGAATATTGGTTGTATTTTCAACAAATGTTGGGGAAAGTGAGCATTCTTGTACCAAAAAAAAGAAAAAAGCCACAATAATCTTTCATCTGAACCTCACGTCTTATACAAAGACTAACTTGAAATGTAAACTGATCAAATCAACTCCAAAATTTTTGTATTGCAAAAGACACTGACAAGAGAATGAAAATGACTTATCTCTAGAATATATAATGAACTCCCAAAGCTCACTTGAAAAAAAACCCCACTTTTTTAAAATGAGGAGAAAGATCTGAACAATCACTTCATCAAAGAAATTATATGATTAACAAATAAGCACATGAGTGCGTGCTCAACATCACTATCCATTAAAAAAGAAGATCTGAAAATGCCAAATGCTGGAAAAGATATGCAGCAACAGGAAATGTTATAGATTGCTAATAAGAATGCAAAAGGATAAAACTCTACCACAAAAGGGTTTGTCTTTTTCTTATAAAGTTTGTATTTTTCTTATAAACTCACTTACCCAATGACACAAGAATTACATTTCTAACAGAGAAAAACAAAACTTATATTCACACAAAAACATGTTCATAAACGTTCTTGGCAGCTGTACTCCTAATGATTAATATCAAAAACTAAAAACAACCTAAGTGTTCTTCAAAACGTGAGTGAATAAACAAACTAAGGTACATCTATATAACTGAATAATATTCAGCAATAAAAGGACTGAACTATTAATAAATGCAACACTATGGACAAATCTTAAAGGCATCATCCTGAATTTAAAAAGACAGTCTCAAAAAGTTAAATAATTTATGATTCCAAGTATATAATGTTTTAGATGGGGGCAAAACTATAGGAATAAAGAACAGATCCACAGGTTCCAAGGGTTAAGGGTGACAGTAGATTTGACTACAAAGAATCTGACGGAACTCTTTGACAGACTAATTATAGTGATGGGTACACGAATTAAACTCAGAACTGAACTGTGTACCAAAAAAAGTAGTTTCCTGTATGTAAATTTTAAAAACCAATAGCAACAATCATAAAAATGAAATAAAATGAGTCCGTGTCTTATTTTTTTAAGGAAAACTCTTTACATGAAGTACTTTTGTTTCTTGAGTGAAATATGGAATTTTTAATAAGCATTTACCCTTTTATCCTCTTTTTCATTTTTTTTAAATTAGTATTATCTCTGTATACTGAATCCCTGTTGCCTACTGACTTTTCCTGGCATGGTTTTATCTGTACCTAGTCTATTTTCCAGGAACAACGTGAAGGAAAAAAAGGTTTACTCTAGGGTTTTCAGACCGTTTCAAATCCAGAATTTTGTCCCTGAACACTTTTCCCAAAAATGTAAGGAGCCCTCTTTTAGGATCTGGGTTGGGACAACGAAACACAACTGCCCTGAGGCAGTTAAAAGGGAATCTTCCCACCACCAAATCTTCTCCTGTCCTTAGATCTGTGCTCTTATTTTCCTTTCATTTTTTAACTACTGAATGAATGACATTTCTCTGGTAAAATAACAATCCTTACATTTTTATTCCTTTTTCCCATTTCCTCTTGGCTACCTAGGGAATAATGATAGAAGTTGGAGTTCAGAGTCTACTTGACACAGTGTAGTCAGAAAAGGTCTCTCAGAGGAAGTTAAATTTGCTCTGTGACCTGAAAGTTGAGAAAAAGCCCTTCCTTTTCCTGGAAGCAATATGGACGGAGCCGTTTGAGCACAGTATGTTTCGGGGCAGATTCTAAGGTTAGTGGCAGTATACCTGGCAGAGATGCACTGGGCTAGACCATGTAGATAGAGGCTGTAGTAAAAAGTTTAGATTTTACTCCAAGTTATAGAAGAAGCAGGAAGAGGGATAAACAATAGAATGGCATGATCTGATCAACATTTTAGGAGTACCTCACTCTAGTGTGAAGAGAATTGATTAGAGACGGGTAGAAACAAGAGAGTAAGACAACTGTCTTTTGAAAAGGTAAAAACATTTAGGAAGCTACTATAGTAAATTGAATGTGAAACAAGGTTAAAATCAGGTGGAGTTAGTAAAATGGGAGAAATGCAAGAAATGAGATATATATTTGAAGACAGAAAGGGAATATTTTAAAATAAAATGTATTGATTCATATTCAGATATAAAAGCTTGTTCCAAAATGAACCCAGCATCATTCCAGAGACACCATCTCACTGATTAATCTATTTCTGTTAAAAACACATTCTCTCTGCAACCCAGGCACAAAAATTCCATCATGTTTGCCTACATATTTGTTGTCACCCTCCAGATCCAAGTTCTGTCTAGCCCTGTACCAACATCTACTTCTTGGTACCAGTCCCACTGACACCGTCAAAATTTATCCACATTAGCTCTAACTTCAATCACTGCAACCCCTTTCAAATTGGCAACTCTGCTTCCACACTGTCCCTGGCTTCTATCCATCCTGCAAAACTCTGACAAACAAATATTTGTAAATCAGTATATGGATTATTTTAGTCCCAACTTCAAAAGAAATTATGGCTTTTAAATATTTGGTGACTTAGATAATAATAATGGCTAAAACATACAACTTACATGGCACAGTTTAAGTCACACTAGATTTATTAACTTGTTTAATGTTTCAAATAAGAAATAGAGTGTAATATCTGGTCAAATTACACAGCTAAAAAGTGGCAGAAAAGGCATTCATACTCCACTAATTGAAACCAGAGTTGGTATTCTGAACCATAATATATAAGACCTGCCGGGCGCGGTGGCTCAAGCCTGTAATCCCAGCACTTTGGGAGGC
>NW_012122487.1:345924-390478 GCF_000951035.1 Colobus angolensis palliatus
ACCCAACACAGGAAGTCTAGTTCATCTTTTCTAGGTTTCCTTGTCATTTGTTTCCTACATGAACCCTATCCTCCTAGTTTTCTCCTTGCACTCTAAACCAGTTTTGCTTTCTTGCCTATTCAGCACTGCTCTTTAATCTTTAAATTCAGGGGAAACAAATAAATTTTTCACTCATCAAAGCCTTTATCTGGAGAAGAGCCAGGATGGCCAATTAAACACAGCCAGGAGTAGCTGCTCCCACCAATACCAGATCATCAAGAACACTGGCACATTCCAAGCAGATCTTTGGAAGGAAGGCATTGAGAGTGGATGGAAGGAGAAAACAGTTGCTGGGCTGAAGAAGCAGGAAGCTGGAAACCCCGCACAGGGTTGCTGAGCACCAAGACTCTTTCCTGGCCCTGAGCGCCTCCTAGGGAACAGCGAAATAAATAGGCATTGAGTGGCCCACTCTCACCACAGATCTCAAGAATCCTAGCTGCTGAAGACCCCATGACAACCATGGACATTTGAGCTGTCAGGGAAAGCTGCTTGGAGAGTTGGAAGGGACAAGTCTCCAGGCTGTGTGAACCCCAGAGGGTTTAGATGAAAGAGCTGAAGTGGAATACAGCCAGGGATGCTCAACCCCTAAGGCTCACAACACTCCTTTAGGTGGCTTTGGCCTTTGTTGGCATTTGTACCCAGGTAGAATGGAGCTATCTTGCCTATGAGGTGGTACCAGTATGATCTGAGCATCCCCCTGTCTTCTTATCTCTCCCAAGGTTCCTGTCTGGCCACATCCACTTGCAGCACAGTTTCAGATACACAACCAAGGTACCACCCAACAGCCAACACCATAACTCCTTTGCTGGTAGACACTTACTAACCATCAGAGCTTCTGCAGATGGTCTCTCACTGGTATGCACCTGCCCTCAGCCTTTCCCCATTTCGTGAGTGCACGCACTCACTTGCAGCCTCCCCCATTGTTTTGCTCATGCACACATGTGCGGAACTCACCACACTGCTGCCACCAGCACACGTGTGCACATGGAGCTCACTGACATATGCACATGTGCAGACCCTGCCACCACGGGCATGCATACATAAGCATAAACAACACTGCCACCACACTGACAGAGTGCATTTGCTGGCATGCCCAATTAGAGTGTTGTTGCTGGCACAGCTCCTACCCCCATCAGAGTGTTGTTTCCAGGATCTGGAAACACCTCAGCTTCTTCAGCACACCAGGGGCTCAACCTCGAGGTGTCAGAGAACAAAGCTGTGGGCCTGGTTACAGTATGCCCCTCAGGAGTGCTGAGCTGAGTCTTGCCCCTCCGAAATCATCCAGAAATGAAGCAAGTCAACTGAACTCAAACTTCTACCCTAGTCAAACCCTCAAGGACATTATAAGCAGAAAGCTCCATCCAAAGAACAGCAGCTTCTAAGATTAAAAGAACATCAGCCTACATAGATGAGAAGAACCAGTGCAAGAACGCTGGCAACTCAAAAAGCCACAGTGTTTTCTTACCTTCAAATGACTCCACTAGCTCCCCAGCAATGGTTTTTAAATAGACAGGAATAGCTGGAATGATAGACAAAGAATTAAGAACATGGAAGACAACAAATTTATTGAGATTCATGAGAAATTTGAAACCCAATTCAAGGAATCTAAGGAATCCAGTAAAATAATAGAAGAGTTGAAAGACAAAATAGCCATTTTAAGAAAGAACCAAACTGATCTGATAGAGCTGAAGAACTCACTACTAGAACATTTTCATACAATCAGAAGTATTAACAGCAGAAAAGACCAAGCTGAGGAAAGATCTCAGAGCTTGAAGACTGGTTCTTTGAATCAATTCAGTCAGATAAAAATAAAGAATAAAAAACATTGAACAAAACCTCTGAGAAATATAGGATTATGTAAACAGAACAAAACTATAACTCATTGGTGTCTCTGAAAAAGAGGAAGAGAAAGCAATCCAGTTGGAAGTCATATTTAAGGATGCTGTACATGAAAATTTCCCCAACCTTGCTAGACAAGTCAACAATCAAATTCAGGAAATGTACAAAACCCCTGTAAGACACTATACAAGATGATGATCCCCAAGACACATAATCATCAAATTCTCCAAGGTCAACATGAAAAAAAATATTAAAAGCAGCTAACAGAAAGGGGCAGATCACACACAAAGGGAATTGAATAAAGCTACAGCAGAACTTTCAGCAGAAATCTTACAAGCTAGAAGAGATTGGGGACCTATATTCACCATCTTTAAAGAAAATAAATTTCAACCAAGAATTTTATATCCAGCCAAATTAAGCTTCATAAGCAAAGAAGAAATAAAATTCTGTTTAAACAAGCAAATGCTAACGAAATTTACTATCACCACACCTGCCTTACAAGAGGTCCTTAAGACTATTACTGGCCACTACAAAAACACACTCAACTACATAGACCATTGACATTATAAAGCAACTACATAATCAAGTCTACATAACAACTAGTTAATAACATGATGACAGATCAAAACTGCACATATAAATATTAACCTTGAACATAAATAGGCTAAATTCCCTACTTAAAAAAACACAGAATGGCAAGTTGAATAAAGAAGCAAGACTCAACTGTATGTTATCTTCAAGATAACCATCTCACATGCAAGGATTCTAAGTAAAGGCATGGAAAAAAATATATCAAGCAAACAGAAAACAAATAAGAACAGGGGTTGCAATTCCAATTTCAAGAAAAAAAAAAAAAACGCTTTAAATAAACAATGGTCAAAAAAGGAAAAACCTAAAACCAAAGAAGGGCATTATATAATGATAAAAAGTTCAATTCAACAAGAAAATTTAAGTATGGTAAATATATATGCACCTAACACTAGAACACCCAGATTTATAAAACTAGTTCTGAGAGACCTATGAAGATATTTAAATAAACATATAACAATAGTGGGAGACTTCAACACCCTACTAGATGATCTAGTGTTAGATCATCTAGGCAGAAAACTAACAAAGACATTTGGGACTTAAACTCGACACTTGTCAAAATAGACCTAACAGAAATCTACAGAGCACTCCACTGAACAACAATGGAATATGCTGTCTTCTCATCTGCACATGGCGTATACTCTAAAATTGATCCCATGCGCAGCCATAAAGCAATTCTCAACAAATTCAAAAATCCTGAAATCAACCACACTCTGGGACTACAGGACAATCAAAATAGGAATCAATACCAAGAAGATCTCTCCAAACCATACAATTACATGGAAATTCAACAATCTGTTCCTGAATGACTTTTGGGTAAATAATAAAATTAAAGCAGAAATGAAGAAATTATTTGAAATTCATGAAAAGAAAGATAAAACTTATCAGAATCTCTGGGACACAGCTAAAGCAATTTTAAGAGGAAAGCTGAAAATGATAAATGCCCACATCAAAGGGTTAAAAAGATTTCCAATTTACAATCTAACATCAAACCTAGAGGAGCTAGAAAAACAAGAGCAAACAAACCGCAAAGCTAGCAGAAGAAAAGAAATTACCAATATCAGTGCTAAACTGAATGAAAATGAGAGGTGAAAACCATACAAAACATCAAAAAACACTGGCTTTTTTGAAAGAATAAACAAGATTGATAGACCACAAGCTAGAGTAAAGTAAAAAGACAGAAGATCCAGATAAACACAATTAGGAATTACAAAGCGGATACTACCACTGACCCCACAGAAAAAAAAAATCAGAGATTATTATTTATTTTTATTTTAAGTTCCAGGGTACATGTGCAGGATGTACAGGTTTGTTATGTAGGTAAATGTGTGCCATGGTGGTTTGCTGCACCTATCAACCCATCACCTAGGTATTAAGCCCAGCATGCATTAGTTATTTTTCCTAATGTCCTCCCTTCCCAACACCATCCCCCAACAGGCTCCAGTGTGTGTTGTTCCCCTCCTTGTGTCCTTGTGTTCTCACTGATCAGCTCTCACGTATAAGTGAGAACATGTGGTGCTTGATTTCTATTCCTGTGTTAGTTTGCTGAGGATAATGGCTGCCAGTTCCATCCATGTCTCTGCAAAGGACATGATCTAATTCCTTTTTATGGCTGTATAGTATTCCATGATGAAAAAATTGTTACATTTTCTTTATCCAGTTTATCACTGATGGCCATTTGTGTTTAATTCCATGTCTTTGCTATTGTGAATAGTGCTGCAATGAACACACATGTGTCTGTATCTTTGTAACAGAATGATTTATATACCTTTGGGTATACACCCAGTTATGGGATTGTTGGGTCAAATGGTATTCTGGTCCTAGATCTTTGAGGAATTGCCACAGTGTATTCCACAATGGTCGAAATGATTTATATTCCCACCAACAGAGTAAAAGCATTCCCATTTCTGTGCAACCTCACCAGGATCTGTTGTTTTTTGATGTTTTAATCGCCATTCTGACTGGTATGTGATGGTGTCTCATTTTGGTTTTGATTTGCATTTCTCTAATAATCAGTGACGTTTCAGTTTTTTCTCTCTCTCTTTTTTAAGATGGAGTCTCACTCTGTAACCCAGGCTGGAGTGCAATGGCGTGATCTTGGCTCACTGCAACCTCTGCCTCCCGGGTTGAAGCAATTCTCTTGCCTCAGCCTCCTGCGTGGCTGGGACTACAGGCGTGTGCCACCACATCTGTCTAATTCTTGTATTTTTTCATAGAGATGGAGTTTCACCATGTAGGCCAGGCTGGTCTAGAACTCCTGACCTTGTGATCCACATGCTTCAGCCTCCCAAAGTGCTGGGATTGCAGACATGAACCACTGCACCTGGCCCCAGCTTTTTTTTCATAAGTTTGTTGGCCGCAACGAATGTCTTCTTTTGAGAAGTGTCTGTTCATGTCCTTTGTCCCCTTTTCAATGGGGTGGTTTTTTTCTTGTAAATTTGTTTAAGTTCCTTGTAGATTCTGGATATTAGACTTTTGTCAGATAGATAGATTGCAAAGATTTTCTCCCACTCTGTAGATTGCCTGCTTGCTCTGACTATAGTTTATTGTTGTACAGAAGCTCTTTAGTTTAATTAGGTTCCATGTGTCAATGTTTGCTTTTGTTGCAATTGCTTTTGGTGATTTCATCATGAAATATCTGCCGATGCCTAGCTCCTAAAAGATCTTGCCTAGATTTTCTTCCAGAGTTTTAATAGTTTCAGTTTTACATTTAAGTCGTTAATCCATCTTGAGTTAATTTTTGCATAAGGTGTAAGGAAGGGGTCCTGTTTTAACCTTCTGCCTATGGCTAGCCAGTTCTCTCAAAACCATTTATTAAATAGAGAATCCTTTCCCCATTGCTTGTTTTGTCAGGTTTGTCAAAGATCAGATAGTTGTAGATGTGTGGTTGTATTTCTGAGTTCTCTATTCAGTTTCATTGGTCTATGTGTCTGTTTTTGTACCAGTACCATGCTGGGTTTTGTTTGTTTGTTTATTTGTTTGCTTGTTTGTTTTACTGTAGCCTTGTAGTCTAGTTTGATGCCTCCAGCTTTGTTCTTTCTGCTTAGGATTGTCTTGGCTATATGAGCTCTATTTTGGTTCCATATGAATTTTTAAATAGTTTCTTCTAATTCTGTGAAGGATGCCAATGGTAGTCTAATGGGAATGGTATTGAATCTATACCTTACTTTGAGCAATATGACCATTTTCACTGTATTGATCCTTCCTATCTGTGAGCATGCAATGTTTTTCCATCTGCTTGTATCACCTCTGACTTCCTTGAGCAGTGGTTTGTAGTTCTCCCTGAAGAAGTCCTTCTCTTGCCTTGTTAGCTATATTCCTAGGTATTTCATTCTCTTTGCAGCATTGTTAGTGGGGGTTCTTTCATGACTTGGATCTCTGTTTGCCTGTTGTTGGTGTATAGAAATGCTGTGACCTTTGCACATTAATTTTGTATGCTAAGACTTTACTGAAGTTGTTTCTTGGCTTAAGAAGCTTTTAGGCTGAGATGATGGGGTTTTCTGGATATAGGACCAGGTCATCTGCAAACTATTTGACTTCCTCTCTTCCTATTTGAACGCACTTTATTTCCTTCTCTTGCTTGATTGCAACAGAAGGAAATAAATAGGAGTGGTAAGAGACAGCATCCTTGTCTTGTGCCAGTTTTCAAGGGGGAATGCTTCTAGGTTTTGCCCATTCAGTGTGATATTGGCTAGGGGTTTGTCAGAAATGGCTCTTATTATTGAGGTATGTTCCTTCAATAGCTAGTTTATTGAGAGTTTTTAACATAGAGGGATGTTGAATTTTATCTAAGTCCTTTTCTGCATCTATTGAGATAATTATGCAGCTTTTGGTTTATGTGATGAATTACATTTATTGATTTCCATGTGTTGAACCAGTCTTGCATCCAGGGGTTGAAGACAACTTTTTCATTATGGATAAGCTTTTTGATGTGCTGCTAGATTTGGTTTGCCTGTATTTTATTAAGAATTTTGCACCGATGTTCATCAGGGTTATTGGTCTGAAGTTTCCCTTTTTTGTTGTATCTCTACCGGGTTTTGGTATCAGGATGATGCTAGGCTCATAGAATGAGTTAAGGAGGAGTCCCTGCTCTTCAATAATTTGAAGGAGTTTCAGAAGAAAGTATATCAGCTGCTCTTTGTACTTGTGGGAGTATTCAGCTGTAAACCTATCTGGTCCTGGGCTTTTATGTTTTTTGGTTGGTAAACTATTTATTACTGCCTCAATTTTAGAACTTGTTATTGGTCTTTTCAGGGATTCAAATTATGTATGGTTCAGTCTTGGGAAGGGCATATGTGTCCAGGTAATTGTCCATTTCTTCTAGATTTTCTAATTTATTTGCCTAGAGCTATTTGTAGTATTCTCTGATGGTTGTTTGTATTTCTGTGGGGTCAGTGGTGATATCCCATTTATCATTTTTTATTGTGTCTCTTTTATTCTTTTTTTCTTCTTTATTAGTCTAGATAGTGGTCTATTTTACCTTCTTTTTCAAAAAACCAGCTCCTGGATTCATAATTTCTTGAAGGGTTTTTTTGTGTCTCTATCTCCTTCAGTTCCACTCTGAGATTGGTTATTTCTTGTCTTCTGCTAGCTTTGCAGTTTGTTTGCTCTTGGTTCTCTAGTTCTTTTAGTTGTTATATTAAGGTGTCAATTTGAGATCTTTCTAGCTTTTTAATGGGGGCATTTAGTACTATAAATTTCCTTTTAATACCGCTTTAGCTGCATCCCTGAGATTCTGGAACATTGTGTCTTTGTTCCCATTGGTTTCAAATAACTCCTTGATTTCTGTCTCAATTTCATTATTTACCCAGGAGTCACTGAGGAGCAGGTTGCTCAATTTCCATGTAGTTGTGTGGTTTTTGAGTGAGTTTCTTAATTATGTGTTTTAATTTGATTGTGCTGTGGTCTGAAAGACTGTTATTATTTCAGTTCTTTTGAATTTACTGAGGAGGGATAGTGATTTGCTTCCAATTATGTAATAAATTTTAGATTAAGTGCCATATGGCACGAAGAAGAATGTATATTATGTTGTTTTGGTGTTGAGAGTTCTGTAGATATCAATCAGGTCCACTTGATCCAGAGCTGAATTCAATTCCTGAATATCTTTGTTAATCTTCTGTCTTGATGATCTGTCTAATATTGATAGTGGGTTGTTAAAGTCTCTCACTATTATTGTGTGGGAGTCTGTCTCTTTCTATGTCACTAAGAACTTGTTATATGAATCTGGGTGCTCGTGCATTGGGTGCATATATCTTTAGGATAGTTAGCTCTTCTTCGTCCCCTGTAAAAACCAACAGATCTCGTGAGACTTATTCACCATCTTGAGAAGAGCACAGGAAAGACCTGTCCCCACGATTCGATTATCTCCCACTGAATTCCTCCCACAACACATGGAAATTCAAGATGAGATTTGGATGGGGACACAGCCAAACCATATCATTCCACACTCGGCCCCTCCCAAATCTCATGTCCTCCCATTTCAAAACCAATCACGTCTTCCCAACAGTCCCCCAATGTCTTAACTCATCTCAGCATTAACTCAAAAGTCCACAGTCCAGTATCTCTTCTGAGACAAGGCAAGTCCCTTCTGTCTATGAGCCTATAAAATCAAAAGCAAGTTCGTTACTTCCCAGATACTGTGGAGGTAGAGGCACTGGGTAAATACAGCCATTCCAAATGGGAGAAATTGGCCAAAACAAAGGGGCTACAGGCCCCATGCAAGTCCAAAATCCAGCAGGCAGTTAAATCTTAAAGCTCCACAATTATCTCCTTTGACTCCATATGTCACATCCAGGTCACACTGATATAAGAGGTAGGTTCCCATGGTCTCGGGCAGCTCCACGCCTGTGGTTTTGCAGGGTACAGCCTCCCTCCCAGCTGTTTTCATGGTCTGGCATTGAGTGTCTGTGGCGTTTCCTGGTGTATGCTGCAAGTTATTGGTGGATCTATCATTCTGGGGTCTAGAGGATGGCAGCCATCTTCTCACAGGTCCTCTAGGTGGTGCCCCAGTAAAGACTCTGTGTGGGGGCTCCCAACCCACATTTCCCTTCTGCACTGCCCAAGCAGAAGTTCTCTAGGAGTACTCCACCCCTATAGCAAGCTTCTTCCTGGGCATCCAGGCATTTCTATACATCTTCTGAAATCTAGGCGGAGGTTTCCAAACCCGAGTTTTTGATTTCTGTGCACTCACAGGCTCAATATCATGTGGAAGCTGCCAAGGCTTGGTGTTTGGACCCTCTAAAGCCATGGTCTGAGCTCCATATTGGCCCCTTTCAGCCACAGCTGCAGCAGCTGGGACACAGGGCACCTAGTCCCTAGGCTGCACTCAGCACAGGGACCCAAGACCCAGCCTACGAAACCAGGAAACCACTTTTCCCTCCTAGGCCTGCAGGCCTGCCATGGGAGGGGCTGCCATGAAGACCTCTGACATGCCCTAGAGACATTTTCCCCATTGTCTTGGGGAGTAACATTCAGCTCCTCCTTACTTATGCAAATTTCTGCAGCTGGCTTGAATTCCTCCTCAGAAAATGGGATTTTTTTTTTTCTATTGCATTGTCAGGCTGCAAATTTTCTGAATTTTTATGCTCTGTTTCCTTAGAAAATTGAATGCCTTTAATAACACCCAAGTTAACTCTTGAATGCTTTGCTGCTAAGAAGTTTCTTCTGCCAGATACCCTAAATCCTCTCTCTCAAGTTCAGTTCCACAAATCTCTAGGGCAGGGGCAAAATGAGACCAGGCTCTTTGCTAAAACGTAACAAGAGTCACCTTTGCTCCAGTTTCCAACATGTTCCTCATCTCCATCTGAGACCACCTCAGCCTGAATTTCATTGTCCATATCATTGTTAGCATTTTGGTCAAAGCTATTCAACAAGTCTCTAGGGAGTTCCAAACCGTCCCACATTTTCCTGTCTTCTTCTAAGCACTCCAAACTGTTCCAATCTCTGCCTGTTACCCAGTTCCAAAGCCTCTTCCACATTTTAGAGTATCTTGGCAGCATTAACCGCCTCCCGGTACCAATTTACTGTATTAGCCTGTTTTCACGCTGCTGATAAAGACATACCCTAGACTGGGAAATTTACAAAATAAAGAGGTTTAAGGGACTTACAGTTCCACATGGCTGGGGAAGCCTCACAATCATGGCAGATCTCACATGGTGACAGACAAGAGAGAGAGACTGTGCAGGGAATTTCCCCCTTAAAAACCATCAGATCTGGTGAGCCTTACTCACTATCATGAGAAAAGCACAGGAAAGACCTGCCCCCATGATTCAATTATCTCCCATCAAGTCCCTCCCACTACATGCAAGAATTCAAGATGAGATCTGAGTGGGGACCCAGCCAAACCGTATTAGCAAGCAATATGATTCTATCCCTAGAAGAACCTGTAGTCTCTGCCCAAAGGTGCCTAGATCTGATAAACATCTTCATGTTTCTGGATACAACAGAAGTTTCTGGACCAAGAAACAACATCAAGTTTCTGGATACAAAATCAATGTACAAAAATCAGTACTATTTCTACACACTGGTAGCATCCAAGATTAGAGCCAAATCAAGAACACACTCCCATTCATAATAACCACAAAAAGAATTGAATATTTAAGAAGACAACTAACCAGAGAAGTGAAGGAGCTCTACAGTGAGAATTACAAAACACTGCTGAAAGAAATCAGAGATGACACAATCAAATGGAAAACATTCCATGCCCTTGGATAGGAAAAATCAACATTTTTAAGATGGCCATTCTATCCAAGTCAATTTACAGATTCAATGCTATTCCTATCAAACTACCAACAACCTTTTTCACAGAATTAGAAAAAAAATGTATTCCAAAATTCATATGGAACCAAAAAAGATCCCAAATAGCCAAAGCAATCCTAAGCAAAATGCACAAAGCTGGAGGCATCACACTATTCAGCTTCAAACTATACTACAAGGGTACAGTAACCAAAACAGCATTGTACTGGTATAAAAAACAGACACCTAGACTAAGAGTACAGAATAGAGAGTACAGAAACAATGCTGCACACCTACAACCATCTGATTTTTGACAAAGCTGACAATAAGAAACAATGGGAAAAGGACTCTCTATTTAATAAATGATGTAGGAATAACCAGCTATCCATATGCAGAGGATTGAAGTTTGGCCCCTTCCTTCTACCATATACAAAAATCAACTCAAGATGGATTAAAGACTTAAATGTAAAACCTAAAACTATAAAAGCCCTGGAAGAAAAACACATGACAAAGACTCCAAAAGCAATTTCAACAAAAACAAAAATTGACATGTGGGACCTAATTAAACTAAAGAGCTTTTGCACAGCAAAAGAAAATATCAGCAGCATAAACAGGCAACCCACAGAATGGGAGAAAATATTTGCAAACTATGCATCAAACAAAGGTCTAATATTCAGCTTCTATAAGGAACTTAAAGAAATTTACAAAAAAAAGTGTTATTAAAAATGGGCAAAAGAATGCACAGACACTTCTTAAAAGAAGACATACACACAGCCAATAAGCATATTAAAAATGCTATCATTACTCATTAGAGAAATACAAATATACACATCAAAATCATAATGAGATACCATCTCACCCCACTCAGAAAGGCTATTATTAGAAAGTCAAAAAATAACAAGTTCTTATGAGGTTGCAGAGAAAAAGAGAACACTTATAACCACTGGTGAGGATGTAAACTAAGGTAGCCACTTTGGAAAGCAGTTTGGAGATTTCTCCAAGAACCTAAAAGAAAAGTAACATTTGACCTGGCAATCCCATTACTGGGTATACACCCAAAGAAATATCAATTATTTTATCATATACACACATGCATGTATATGTTCACTGCAGCACCATTCAAACTATCAAAGACAAGAAATCAACTTAAATGCCCATCAATGGTAGACTAGATAACGAAAATGTGATACATAACACACCATAGAATTCTAAGCAGCCATAAAAAAGAATGAAATCATGTCCTTTGCCACTGGAGGCTATTATCCTGAGCAAACTAATGCAGGAATGGAAAAATCAAGAGCTGCATGTTTTGTCTTATAAATGGGAATTAAACACTGAGTAAACATGAACACAAAGAAGGAAATAACAGACTCTGGGACCTACTTGAGGGTGGAAGGTGGGAGAGAATGAGGATCGAAAATCTACCTATCAGATACTATGCTTATTACCTAGTTGACAAAATAATCTGTACACCATACAGTCATGCATACAATTTACTCATCTAACAAACCTATAAATGTACACCTGAATCTAAAACACAAACTAGAAAAAAGAAGAACAAGGAGCCCCAGAGACACAGGTTTTATTTCTGATGATGATTTAAAAAGCTTTACCTATCCTTTATTCACTCAAAATATATTTATGTGTCAGTCTTGATTTAGGGATACATTAGTGAAAAAATAAACAAAAGCCAACCCTGTGACGCTTATGTTCTAGTAACATAGAGGCATATAATAAAGGAATGAAAAAAGAAATGGAATAATGATGAGTTAATTTTGGAATAAACAAATATCTGAATATGAAGGAGTGAATTTAAATTTTGAATATTCCATTTTTACTTTCAAATATATTTCCAGTCTGTCTTTTTCTAATTCCTGTTGATTCCTTTTATACAGTATGATAAACATAGTAAGTGTCATGGAAAAACAAAAATATATGGAGTTAAGAGGATCAAAAAACACAATGGGAGTGGTAGCTTTGGGGAGATTGGCTGGCTGCAAGACAGTTTTCAAGGTAGGTCTCATTGAGAAGGGGTGATTTGATCAAAGACTTAAAGCAGGTATGGATGCCATCTATACAGAAAAAAAGAATGAGCACACCAGAAAGACAGAGCAGTCAGTGCTAAGCTCTTTAGTTGAGAATGCTTGAAGCATTCAATGACTCTCAAAGAGGCCAGAAAGCTAGAACAAAATGAGCCAGATGACGAGTAAAAGGAAAGATGAATTCAAGCAGTACTTGGAAACCAACTTGTGCTGTTTCTCATCGGACTTGGTAAAAACTTTGTCTTTTATTCTGTGTATAATGGGAAGCTACTTCATGCAGAGTTTGAGCAGACTTGGGATATGAAATGATATAAACATTAAAAGACTCACTAACTGTGGTGTTGAGAATAGACTTCAGGGATAAAGATGGAAGTAGACCAGTTAGAAAGCTAAAAAATTATCCAAGTGACATATAATGGAAGCTCAAACTAGGATAGTAAAAGTGGTATAATATATATATATATACATACACACACACAATTTTAATTTATATATATAAATATATAACATACAGAATGTATATGAGATACCTCATATAAATGGAATCCTGCAATATTTGTCCTTCTGTGGCTGGCTTATTTCACTTAGAATAACATTGTCACAGTTCATCAATATTGTAGCATATGACAGCATTTCCTTCTTTTTTTAAGGCTGAATATTTTATTATATATATACACACATATTATATAGTTACATATATTATATAGTTTTTTATATATAAATATATGTGTATACATATGCCACATTTTATTTGTCCATCCATCAATAAACATTTACACTGTTTTCACCTCTTGGTTATTGTAAATAATGCTGTAATAAATATGGGAGTGCAAATATCTCTTCTAAATCCTGTTTTCAATTCTTTTGTATTAAATACTCAGAAGTGATATTACTGAGTATTTAATACAAAAGAATTGAAAACAGGATTTAGAAGATCACATATGGTAGTTGTATTTGTTTTTATTTTTTTTTGAAGAATTTCCATACTGTTTTTCACAGCAGCTGCATCATTTTACATTCCCACCAACACTGCAAAAAGTGTTCCTATTTTTTTATATCCTTGTCAACACTGGTTATTTTCTGTTTGTCTGTTTTGTTTTGTTTATAATGACCATCCTAATAGGAGTGAGATGCTATCTCACTGTAGTTTTTATTTGATTTCCCTGATGATTCGTGATGCTGAGTATTTTTTCACATATTTGTTGGCATTTGTATGTCATCTTTGGAGAAATGTCTGTTCAACTTCTTTGCCTGGTTTTTAGCAGGATTATTTGGGAATTTTTGGTCAAGTTGTAGAAATTTTTTATATACTATTGATATTAATTCCTCACCAGATATATACATTGCAAATATTTTCTCCCATTTCATAAGTTGCCTTTTCATTGTTTTACTGTTGATTTTTCCTTTTGCTGTGCAGCTTTTTGACTTGATACAATCCCAATTGTAGATTTCTGCTTTTGTTGTCTGTGCATTTGGTATCATATCCAAGACACCATTGGCAAGACCAATGTTATGAAGTTTTCTGCTGTATTATTGTCTAAGAGTTTTATATTTTCAGTTCTTACATTGTCTTTAACATATTTTGAGTTTATTTTTGTATATCATGTATGATAAAGGTCCAATTTCATTCTCTTCCATTTGGATATCCAATTTTCCCAGTATCATTTGTAGAAAACATTATTCTGTCCTCATTGTGTAGTTCTGGCATTCTTGTTGAACACCAATTAACTGTATTATGTGTGCGTTTATTTCCGGGTTCTCTATTATGTTCCATTGGTTTATATGTCTGCCTTTGTGCCAGTATCATATGGTTTTGATTACTAAAGATTTGTAACGTGTTTTAAAGGCAAGAAGTTTGAGAACTGCAGCTTCATTCTTATTTCTTACTATTGTTTTTATGTGGGATTTTTTGTAGTTCCATGTGAATTTTAGGATTGTTTTTCCTATCTCTGAAAAAAAATGACTTGGGGATTTTTATAGGAAATGTATTGAATCTGCTGTTTGTTTGGGGTACCATATACATTTTAACAATATTAAATCTTCCAATGAAAGAGCATGGTATGTCTATTTATTTGTGTCTCTTTAAATTATTTCAGCAACAGTTTGTAGTTTTCAGCATACAAGTTTTTTGCCCTTTTAGTTAAGTTTATTTCTAAGTATTTTGTTATACAATTTGTATACTATTGTATATGCTATTACTTTCTTCTCAGATTGTTTGCTGTTAGTATATAAAAATACAACTGATTTTTGCGTGTTAATTTTATATCTTACTACTTTACTGGATTCATTTATTAGTTCTAACAGTTGTTGTGGAATCTTTAGAGTGTTCTACATATAAGATCATATCATCTATAAATGCAGACAATTTTCACATAGATAAATAATCACATATGGTGTCTTTTTTTTTTTTTTTTTTTGAGGAACTTCCATTCTGTTTTTCATAGCAGCTGCATCATTTTACATTCCCAAAAACAGTGCAGGAAGGGTTCCTATTTCTTCACATCCCTATCAGCACTTGTTATTTTCTATCTGTCTGTTTGGTTTTGTTTATAATGGCCATCCTAGTAGGATCTTTTCTGCTCCTTTCTTACTTGGATGCTTTTTGTTTATTTTTCTTGCATAGTTTACCTGGCCAAGTCTTCTAGTACAGGTTGATCATTCCTAGTCCAAAGAAAATTTGAAATATGAAATGTTACAAAACAAAAAACATTTTGAGCACCAACATGATGCCACAAATGGAAAATGCCACACCTAATCTCATGTACACAAACTTTGCTTCATGAACAAAATTATTTAAAATATGTAAAATTATCTTTAGGTATGTGTATAAGGTGTCTATAAAACAGAAATAAAGTTATTATTCAGGACTTCGGTCCCATCCCTACAATATCTCATTATGCAGATGCAAAAATATTACAAAATTGAAAATCCAAAACACTTCTGGCACCAAGTATTTCAGATGAGGGATATCCAACCTGTAAAAAGAAAGGTTAACAGCTACCTTGTACGGTCCTTTATCTTAAGGGAAAATCTTTCAGTTTTCATCACTCAGTATGATGTTTACTGTGGGCTTTTTATATACAACCTTTGTTATGTTAAGGTAATTTCCTTCTATTACTAGTTTTGTTAGTGTTTTATCATGAAAGGGTGTTGAATTTTGCCAGATGCTTTTTCCTATCTTCTTTCCAGTTTTTCCAACCAAGAATGTCTTTCTCAAGGACCTTAGAGCCATCTCTTTGAAATGTAATTATGAAGGAAGAAAGCACCCCTATTTCCCAGTCTGTCTGGAAGAACAAGAGACTAATTTTGATAAGTGCTAAGCAGCAAACACAAGTAACCTAATCACATTGACCAACCTCTCCACTAAAGTTCATCCTTTACTACTTCTACTTCTCCCACAGCATACCCACCTCTTGAAGATCCTCCTGCCCTTTGTTTCAGCTCAATCAGAGATTGATTCAGTTTAATCTCTCTCCCTTATTGCAAAAGTCTTGATCCCTATTGAGTGATCTTCTTGCTTGTCTGTTTAACTGGCCTGCTGTAAGTTTTCTTTGACACCAGTGAGCTAGAAAGAAAGTAAAGAGGATGTGATAGAAGCCAAGTAAAGAATGAGTACCAAGGGAAAGTAATTGATTGTATTAGTCCAACTATAAAGTAATACCTGAGGCTGGATAATTCATTTTAAAAAGAGGTTTAATTCACTCAAGGTTCTATGAGGTGTACAGAAAGCATAATAGAAGCATCTGCTTCTGGTGGGGGCCTCAAGAAGCTCACAATCATGGCAGAAAGCGAAGATGGAGGATGTGCATCACATGAGAGTAGGAGCAAGACAGAGCAAGGGAGAACTGCCAAGCTCCTTTAAACAACCAGCTCTCACATGAACTAAGAGAATGAGAACTCACTCATTACCCTAGAGATGGCACCAAGCCATTCATGAGAAGTTCACCCTCATAGCCCAAACACCTCCCATTACGCCCCACCTCCAACAATGGGAATCACATTTCAACATGAGATTTGGAAGGGACAAACATTCAAACTGTATCACTGACCAAATGCATTTGATTAATATGATGAATACAAATAAAAGACTAACACATTTAGCAATAAGAAGGTCATTGCTAACTTTGAGAACTATTGACCTTACAATGGTTGAAATAAAAGCTAATGAGTGTACATCTGAAAGAGAATGGAAAAAGATAACACTTTCCAGGAGAAAGTACTGCAAATGGGGGCAGAAAAATGACTAGTAGCTGGAAGAGGAATTTAAGAAATATTATAAAAGTAAGTTTCTTCAAATAGTTATTTGAAGTGCAAAACTTACAGTTGCTTACATTTTAAGTTTGAGATGCTGAAAGCCTTTAGACATTTGAAGAAATATCTGTATGTAAACACTATGTTAAGTTAAAAACAAATAGTATAAATGTTAGTACTTTGAAAATAAAACGATGCATGTCCAAATAATTCATGACTAAAACATTGAATCATGTTCGTGAATTGCTAAAAATGGAAAGCTAAAAACATTTATAACTAACGACAGTAAAAGTAGTAACTATCAAAACAAAAAATGGTATAGGCATACAATTTTATTGTATTTCACTGTATTGTGCTTTGCAATATTGCCACAAAATGAAGGTTTGTGGCAACCCTGCCTTGAGTAATTCTTTTGGTGCCATTTTTCTAAGAGCTGTGTCTCTGTATCACATGTTGGTTATTCTCCCAATATTTCCAACTCTTTTATTATTATTATGTCTGTTGTAATGATCTGTGACCAATGATCTTTGATGTTACTATTGTAATTGTATTGAGACTTCACAAATGCACCTACATAAGACAGTGAACTTAATTGATTAATGTTTTGTGTGTTCTAAGAACTCTACTCACTAGCTGTTCCCCTATCTCTTTCCCTCTCCTCAGGACTCCCTACTCCCTAAAACACAGTAATATTAAAATTAGACTAGTTAATAACCCTACAAAGACCTCTAACTGTTCAAGTGAAAGGAATGGTTGCACATCTTTAACCTGAAATTAAAAGGCAGACAATCATGACTTACTGTGGAAGACATCTCAAAAGCTGAGGTAGGCCAAAAGATAGACCTCTTGTGCCAAACAGCCAAATTGTGAGTACTAAAGAAAAGCTCTTGAAAGAGACCAGAAGTTCTTGAAAGAGACCACACACTCTAGTGAATACACGAATGATAAAAAAGTGAAACAGGCTTATTGATGATACATAAAGTCGATGGGTCTGGATAGAAGATCAAGTCAACTACATTTCCTTAAACCCAAACCTAATCCAGAGTAGGGCCCTAACTCTTCAATTCTGTAAAGGCTAAAAGAAGTGAAGAAGCTGCAGAATAAAAGTTTGAAACTAACAGAGGTTGCTTCATGAGACTTAGGAAAGAAGTCATCTCTATAACAAAAAAGTGCAAGGTGAAACAACAAGTACTGATGTACAAGCTGCAGCAAATTATCTAGATCTAGCTAAGACAGTCAATGAAGGTGGCCACACAAAACAACAAATTTTCAGTGTAGACATAACAGCTTTCCACCGGAAGAAGATGTTATCTAGGGCTTTCTAGCAAGAGAGGAGAAGTCAATGCCTGGCTTCAAAGCTTCAAAGAACGGGCTGACTCTCTTTTAGGGACTAATGCAACTGGTGACTTGAAGTCGGAGTCAATGTTAATTTACCATTCTGAAAACCCTAGAGCCCTTAAGCATTATGCTGTATTTACTCTGCCTGTGCTCTATAAATGGAACAATAAAGCCTGGATGACAACATGTGTGCTTAAGCATGGTTTATTGAATATTTTACTCAGTTCTCTGTATTTCTTTATTGTTGAGACCTACTCCTCAGAAAAGAAAGAAAAAAAAAAAAGGTTTCCACAAAACATTGCTGCTCATTAACGGTAACGGTCACCAAAGATCTCTGATGGAGATGTACAAGGAGACAAATGTTTTTATGCTTATCAACACAGTATCCATTCAGAAGCCCAAGGATCAAGGAGTAATTTCTATTTTTAAGTATTATTATTTAAGAAATAAATTTTGTAAGGCTATAGCTGCCATAGGTTGTGATTCCCATGATGGATCTGGGCACCATAAATTAAAAACCTTCCAGAAAGTATCCACCATCTTTAGATTACAACAATAGATTGATAATATTACATAAACTCAGTAGATAAGGCAGTGACAGCATTTGAGTGGATTGTCTTTACTTTTGAAAGAAGTTCTACTTTGAGTAAAATGCTATCTAACAGCATCACATACTGCAGAGCAATCTTTCATGAAAGAGGAAGTCAATCAATGGGGCAAATTTCATTGTTATTTTAAGAAATTCCCACAGCCATCCCAACCTTCACCAAGCATCACCCTGATCAGCCAGCAGCAATGAACATGGAGGAAACCCTCCACCAGCAAAAGTTTATGACAGGCTGAAGCCTCAGATGATTGCTAGAATTTTTAGCAACAAAACATTTTAAATTAAGATAGGCACATTAATTTTCACATTTAATAGACTACATAAATATAAACAAAACTATATGTACTGGGAAACCAAAAATTTGTGTGACTTGCTTTATTTTGATATTTACTTCATCATGATAGTTTGAAACCAAACCCACAATATCTTGAAGTATACCTTAAATTTATAATCTTAAATAAATTTATTCAATGGCAACATGATTTTTAAAATACATCAGTTATATATTCAACTCACAGAACCAGGAAAAGAATCATAAAGTTAAATAAGAGGAAGAAAAGAAAAATACAATAAAATAAAAACAAAGAAATGATATAAATTGTTAAAGTTTTAATGAAACCTGTCTTAGTTGGCTTAGTCTGCTATAACAAAATTCCACAAATTGGGTAGCTTATAAATAACTGCCAGTGTCTCGTTGTATCATCACATGGTGGAGACTAGGGCAGAGAACGAAAGCACTCTCATGTGCCTCTTTTATGGGCATAATTTTATTCATAAGGACTCCACCTTTATGACCTCATCTACTCCTAATTACGTCTTGAAGGCCCCACCTCCTAATACCATTGCACTAGAGATTAGATCTCAAAATATGAATTTTAATGAGACACATTCAGTCCCTAAAATTATTCTTTGAAATGATTAATAAGATAGACAAATCTCATGCAATTTGCATCAAGTTTGTAAAAGAAAGAAGAAACTAACAAATAATACTCAAGTACTGGGACAAAAACTTTCTGTAGTAGGACTGCTTTCTTCTGTATTTCTGGGAGATTACTGAGAAGCTGGCTGATACAACTCAGAAGTGTCAGCTCTCCCTCCTTTCTTTTCTATGGATTCCCCTAGTGTAGGGTTCTTTTCTGTGAACTTTCCGGAGAAGTACTGAGAGTTTAAACACCATGTAAGAAATATGCTATCTATACGGTCAGAGCCTGAGCTCTATATCATGTTGGCCAGGCTGGTCTCAATCTCCTGACCTCAGGTGATCTGCCTGCCTTCGCCTTTCAAAGTGCTGGGATTACAGGCATGAGCCAACATGCCCAGCCAAGTGCAGCTCTTAATGCAGGACTGTTAAAGTACATTGTAAGAAAAGCATGTGGAGTCAGAGACATGTTGCAGCCATCTTTGAAAAATAGAATCGATTCCACTGACATTATCAATGTTCTTGAGGGTGTGACAAATCAGTTACTCTCACAAACTGCCAGTGACAATGCAGTGGTGCAGTGGCTCAGGAAGACAGTTTGGAACAACCAAAAGGCATATACTATGTAATATAGTTTTTTCCCTACTATTTTCCCTATATACTTTCATAAATTCTAATAAATACATTTATTAAAAATTGTGATATTTTCAAAGGATATAGTGTAAATTTTTCTCAATAAACTATGACATTTAATAGATATAGGCATATATATGAATATATATATATGTTTTCATTCACAGTTCATAGCTCATAACTCTCATAGCAATTGTTATAGTATTTTGTTAAAATGTTGGGGCAATCTGGGCCTTAGAAGCGACCTCAGGAAACAAAATCTCTCTCTCTGACCCTCTCCCGTCCTTCTTTTACCTGCCCAAGTCAGGACTTCAATCTCATTGTGGGTCATAAGACCCTCATTCCAGAGAGGGTCCTGCCCCATACTCTGGAGGAAGGAATGTTGCACAGAGACTAAGAAGGACCTGAACAGACAGGACTTACTGGGTTTAGATCATACCCTTTTCATCCAATTACATTTTGACACAATTGTCCATGTTTCAATCAACCAATTAAGTCTCCATAAAGACCCAAAGGACAGAGTTCGGCGATTCCGTAAAGTTGACCGTGTGATTCCTCCAGATTTCTGGAGGACAGCATACCCAGGGAGGGCATGGAAGCTCCCTGCACCTTCCCCCATACCTTATTATGCACCTCTTTATCTGTAGTCTTTGTAGTATCCTTTCTAATAAACTGGCAAAAATAAGTTTTTCCCTGAGTTCTGTGAGCTGCTCCAGCAAATTAATCAAACCCAAAGAGAAGGTCGTGGGAACCACAAACTGAAGTCAGTCAATCAGAAGTTTCAGGGGCCCAGACTTGCAACTGGTGTCTGGGGTAATGGTCCATCTTGGGGACTGAGCCTTAAACTTGTGGGATCTGATACTAACTCTAGGTAAAGTATCTGAACTGAATTGGAGGGCACCCAACTGGTGTCTGCTGCTTGGTATATGAGGAAAAATCCCCACAAATTCGGCCACAGAATTCTCCTTCTGTGATGATGATTGTTGTGTTGTGTGAGAGCAGAGGAACACAGTTTGAGAGAGTTTTGCCCTACAGAGAAAGAAAGAAAGACTTATATGTATGATTGAATATTATAAATTATTTTTTAAATAAACAGAAACTACATACACACACACAATGAATTGATCTCAAAACCAGTGTTGAGTAAGAAACTTTTGGACAAAGCTCATTTGCATGACAACTGTTTGTCATATTATCTAACCTAAGTTTGGAGAAAAACTTTTGACCTGGATTTCTGCCTTCAGATATATATATCAGGGCAGATATCCCACAAGAATCTCACTATAAAATAATTTGAAATATTGGCTAAAATATTGGAAAAAATTAACTTGGAGCTTAGCTCTTAAGCAAAGGGGTAAAACAAAGATAAAATTAATAATACCAGAATATTAAGAATATTAATATCGGAATATTAAGCTGATACTGAAACTGCAGCTGCAGCAAAGGTATTTGTTCATCTTGGTAACAACAGTCTTCAAAGAAAGTAAAAAGGCAGTACATAACAGAGAACAAACACAATTCATTTTGAAGTCTCATAAAGCAAAATCCACACAGACAGAGAAAAAGAGTGCAGGGAGATACTGACTACAAAGCATATACAAATAGAAATTTTAGGAAGGTAATAGAACTGTTCTATAGTTTGATGGTAGTAGCTACATGGTTCCTAGCATTTGGAAAAACTCATAGAACTGTACACCAAAAAGAGCAAATTTTACTAGGTGTCATTTTTTTAAATAAATAAACATCAAAAAATTACTTGAGAAATTCTCAATGTTTCTAAATTAACACACTTGACAATAACCATTGAGTTAACAAAGAAATCATAAGTGAAATTTAGAAATGTTTTCAATTGAATGATAAAATGCAAGATATCAAAATCTGTGAGATGCAGCTAAAGTAGTATTTAGAAGAATATTTATTTATTTATTTACTTTTTGAGACAGGGTCTCCCTCTGCTTCCCAGGCTGGAGTACATTGGCATGATCATGGATCACCACAGCCTCTAACTCCTGAAGTGAAGACATCCTCTCACCTCAGTCTCCTGCATAGCTGCGATCACATCTGGCTTACTTTTTACTTTAAATGTGTGTATTAGAAGAAAAAAATATCTAAAATAAATTATCTATGTGTCCATTGTAAGAAGCTAGAAAATGAAGAGTAAATTAAACATTAATAAGTAGAAGTGGGGAAATAGTAAAGATCAGAACTGAAACTAATGAAATAAATAAAGGAAAACCAATTTTTAAAAAATGACAAAGCTGGTTCTTTCCTCACTAGATTAATCAAAATTACCAAAAATACACATTTTACCAAATGTAAAATATACCTCAATCATGTTGTTTTAAAATAAAAATATTTAGCAAGTAGAATTTGGCAATATAGAACTTGTAAATTCCACTGACTTACCCCAGAATTATAACGCTAGAAGGTGAAACAATCTTTATTTCCGCAGAGACCAAAAATGTGTTTCATAAAATTCAAAACTATTCCTGATTTAAAACATATTTTAAGCATGGGAATAAATATTTCCTTAACTTTATCAAAAAAACTGTCAAAACAAAAACCCTCCTCAATAGTGAATAAAATTCTAAGTATATTTATATTAACATTCACCTTGCAAAATGTATTCATCTTTCAAAATTCATCTTAGATATAACCTTTCCAAATATTTTTTGGCAAATCTTTTAACACTCTCCAATAATTTGCTATTTTCTTTATAATAATATCATCTTCTACTTAATTTCTACTTAAATTTGTTCATTTAAATGTCTTTCTTCTAAATTTGAATATAAATTCCTTAAAAACCAGAACTTTGCTTTATTCTTAATAATTTTGGTTTCAACTGTTTATAGAATTTTTTAGCAAATACTGTTTAACATATGGTTCAGATTTTTTTTTTTTTTTTTTAATTGAGACAGAGTCTCGCTCTGTCGCCCAGGCTGGAGTGCAGTAGCCAGATCTCAGCTCACTGCAAGCTCTGCCTCCCGGGTTCCCGCCATTCTCCTGCCTCAGCCTCCCGAGTAGCTGGGACTACAGGCGCCCGCCACCTTGCCCGGCTAGTTTTTTGTATTTTTTAGTACAGACGGGGTTTCACCGTGTTAGCCAGGATGGTCTCGATCTCCCGACCTCGTGATCCACCCGTCTCGGCCTCCCAAAGTGCTGGGATTACAGGCTTGAGCCACTGCGCCCGGCCCAGATTTTTTAAGTGTACATTATTTTATTTACTTTTATATCCTGAAAGTTAATAATCATTCTTTTTATTTTAGATGTTTAATAAATTTAATAATTTGCTTAAAGTTACTTAACTAAAAAGGACTGAAACTCAATTTTGGATACCTACCCAATTCAAATGTTTTCACTTTAATAACATATTGTATTAGTTGCCATTGCTGCTATCACAAATATTAAACATTTCTTGGCTTCAAACTACACAAATGTATCATTTTACAGTTCTTCCCAGTGAGATCTATGTTAGATAGATCTGTCTAAAATCAAGGTGTCAGCAGAACTGCATTCTCTTCAGCAGACTTTAGGGGAGAATCTATTTTCTTGCCTTTCTGGGTTCTTCACGCTGCACACCTTGCTTGGCTTGTGCCTGTCTTCCATTTCAAAGCAAGCAATGGCTGGTTACGTCTTTCTCACGTAACAGCACTCTGATTCTGACACTTTTGTCTCCTTTCTTCACTTTTAAGAACCTTCGTGATAACACTGGAACCACACATATAATTCAGGATAAACTCTCCATTTTAAGGTCAGCTGATTAGTAATCTTAATCCTCTCCTTCCCATGCAACGTAACATATACACAGGTTCTGGGGAGTAGAACATGGATATTTAGGGGAAGATATTATTCTGCCTACTACATAAATCCATTAATATGATCCACTTAAATGTTAATGAGTTAATGAGTAAAAATATTGAATATTAAAAGAGTCTTGAACCTATAATTCTTTTAGTATATAATACTTTCAGAGTATAAATTAATATATATGTATATATAAAATTCTTAGGCAAAATGTATTTCCTAGATCACAATTTACATCTAAATCAAAGGGTAAATGTTGTTCTACAAGACTCAAACCAAATTAAGTGGAAAGAAAAAGAAAAAAGAAACAATGTTATTAGGTTTAAAATAAGCAATTGTTGAGAACAGACTTTACAGTGTATGGTGGCTTTCAATCTATTCTCCGGAAACTGTAGTATTTCCCAAGCTCCAGAGAGGCTTTCTGCTTTTAATATGGAATAAAAATGATCTTTTTTCCAATTTGCAAGGGGAAAATGAAAATTCCTTTTTCCAATTTTAACTTTTTCCCCCTTAAAAAACAAACAAACAAACAAAACCGTTTGGCACCTGCTGCCACATTTCCTCTACTAAACACCAGCAGATAATAAAATCAATCACTGAGTAATTGGAAAATAATTTTTTTAAACAATAGTAAAATAAACCACTACCAGAGAAAGTCTTTCTCAATTTAACATCTTGTTTTTCTTATTTTTTACATGTTTATAAAGATTATTTATGACATTTTGGAGAGATAAGACGAGTCCCTGTAACGCTTAGTTTTGTGCCTTCATTATGTCTTTACATAAATGATTATTTAAAACTATATTATCAGAAATCCTCAATATACATACACTGCACTCACTGTGCTATCTCTCCTCTTTATTTATATTCATACCATATCTACATGTCAGATTTAATTCAATCTCACATGCTCCACAGCATCCCCAGATAACACCAGCAAATGTCTCCTGATCTTGTTCACTGTGTACATATAATTATGTATTGACTTGGCTGCTATATGGTGCAAATAATAAAATAAAATCAGTGTATTCTTTTCTCTATACATATCCCTATATACAGTTTCATATATATGTATTTCTCTATATACAAGTTTCTACTCTGAAAGCCAAATATAGCCATCTATGAATAGCTTATTAAAATCATTAAGAGGGATAAAAGTAGAATAATTAATATTTAGCTTTCCTTACTCAAAATAAGATTTTGCAGCAAAAATGGGCTTGAAAATTTGGTACTATTGAAGTGGATTTTGATACACTTCACAGCTGATATGACTGGTCCAGAGAGGAAGAGGAAAGAAGGAAATTCCCACCTCTTGCAATCCCAGGGATTTCGGGACCGGGTGTGGGAGAGGAGTAATTTTAGAAACTGCTAGATAAGTAGAGGGGTGGCCAAGCACATCTAGGTAGTGGCATAGTAGCAAGGAGAAAGCAAGCCTTTAGAAGCTTGCACAATGACATTTTCAACTCAGCAACCAGGCTTCATGGCTGAGGTGGTAGTATTTCAAGATACATACACAGGTGAAGCTAAAGCCGTCCTTCTGGCTTTCCATGGCCATGTGTAAGAGATCAAGAAGCCTTGCAAATGAGGGGAAAGAATAGGAAGCTTTATGGAAAAATCTCTGGATCTAAAGCAAAAAGGCTATCTCTACTGAAGATTTCAAGCTCAAAGACCAGTGACGTCAGAGCTCTAGACTCCACAAGGAAGAGTGCAGTTTTATCCCGATAGCTAGAAACAGCCAGTTACAGTGCAGAAGGCACCACTTCCAAAAGCACACCACACCTGAAAAACGTATCCAAAGAACCGTATGATTAGAGGTCTCCATTTTCTCCTCTGCCATGATGACACAATAAGACTCCCTTTCACTATCTGTCCCAACACTACCTGGGAATGGAGCAGATTTGAAAGACAGAGTCCCTTTCCTGAGACACCCCAGAAGAGTTTGGGTTGCATAAAAAGATAATAATATTGTTGGTTTGCCAGGAGGTCATAAGATAGGACTGAATTTCTTTCTCTTTACCCAATAGATTACACGTGCAGACAAAAAAAAAACCAAAACTATATATTCATTAATTACTGTGTGGATAATGCAGGAGCCTCAAGTTGTTCATTAATTGTCTTCAATGCATGTCTTAACTTTGATATGTTTTTTCATTGGGCACAGTGCTAGTCACAAAGTAAACATTAATACTTGATTAATAGAAATAAACATATTCCCCACAAGTGTCCTTGTGGAGCTTCAGTCTACCTGTGGCTCTTAACAAAAAGCTGATAACTGCCTTCTTAGGAGGTTTTGGCACTATAAAGAAATGTTTTTGCTTTTCACAGTGGCTAGGAAGTGCTACAGCATTTTAGTGTTTGGGAATCCAGGGTTGCTAAATGCCAAAAAACAAACAACATTCTACACTATAAAGCATTGTCTTACCTGAATTGCCAGCAGAACCCCCACTGAGAAACACTGATAAATGGAGGCACTATAGTTACAAATACAGGACAGATAAAATTACAAAGCAAGAGAAGAACACAACAGTATGCAAGAATAGAAAAACAAAAGAGAGACAGAGGTAAATGTGTATCAATACTGCTAAGAGATAACTACTAAAGACCATAGAATTACTTAAAAACACCAAAACCACAGGTCATTTGGTGGTTTTCAAAATGATCACTCACTAATATGCACTACTGCTAACTTTTGGTTCACAGACAGATGGCTTTCTTGAACTCACTTAAAAGCTCTAAGAGATGCTGGAAGACATAGCAGGCACTGGTGGCAGTGGCCATGGGGGATGGAAGCAGATGGAGATGGTGAAGGCAGTAGGTCAACTTCTCCTTACCCTGTACAATTAAACCTCTGAGTGAAGATGCTAGCCTTCTGACTAGTGGAAACCAGGTGGAGGCTAAATTTATAAATAATGAGTTCACAGCCCCTCTATGGCAACAGGAGGGCAAAAAGTCATAAAACAACTAAAAGCTTACCCAGGAATGTTCATACTTTCAGTCAAAATATATGGAGAAAGACAATGGAAATCTCTTCCAATATTTCATTTTTTAAATACGTGTTTACAATAACTCTTCAAAATTTGACACTGACATCTTCAAAAGCTTCAATATGACTGGTATGCCTTCTTCAGCTTTATATATTGAACTACCAATAGTATCAGTGGATATAAAAATGACTCAGCTGTGTACAGCACATTCTAAACCTATGAAGCACAAGAAACCTATTTCTTCTTTTGTCCGTCAAATATACAGAGTTTCCTCTCAAATATATATTTTCCTCTCTATTAAATATGAACCCATAGACAAATAAAAAGAGTTTAAAACCTACTTCCTTGTATCAATCTTGCCAATAAATTTTAGTAAATTACAAACAGAAGAAACACTATACTTAAGGAGAAACAAAAAGATTTTTATCCTTTGAAGCAAAATAAAACAGCTATGTGCCTTTAGGTTCTTGTGTTCCTTATAGTTCCTCTAATAATTAGCCTTCATACACATGCACCGACCTTGAACCACTTTTCTCTTTTCTAGGTGTTTGGATATATATTAAAAAAATTGCAACCACTATGAAAATAGTCACCAACTCATATAACAAAGACTGTACAGAAACAGAGATAAAAAGAAAATAAAATAGTGTATAAAATACATTGAACATATTTTGATCCCTGTTTTTTATTTCCTCCTCATTTCCCTATGGAGTTGCTATAGGATCTCAGCGATCATTAAGAGTGAATGCTTGCAGGAAAATAGAAATCAGGATCAACTGGCTTGGAAGTGAGTTTAGTTGCAAATATGGATACAACCCATTCAATTTGTTGTTTTTAAATTCCTTTAAACTGAAAAATAATCTTCATAGCCATATTAATAAAACTGATGAGAATACAAAGAAACAAGTTCTCAGTTTGGGAGGCATTTAAACTGTTTCGGTCACTTAATACTATACTGAAATATCTATGAAGTCATATACATACATGTCACACAAAGCCAAGTTGCTCTTTGCTTAGATAATAGCAGAGCCTTTGATTATTCCTTGTACAAAGATATTTAAAAAGCACCGTCCAATCCTTATTTAGAGTCCACATTATAATATCCACTCTAAAAACAAAGGCAGACTTTCAGCCAGAAAAGAAACATTAATTAATTTTTACTTCTTCACATTTGATTTTTGAGAGGAGAACAAGTAAAAATAAACCTTATCTCTTGACGGAGTACCGACACATGAGAAAACTGATTAAGAGGATTTCCTGATGGAAATTTAAAGCTTAGGAAATAACAAAGATTTTTATGAAGCACAAACATAATTTACATATCATCATTGTAGTTTTTCAAATGAACTGAGAAATAATTTTAGGAAGTTGAAGACAAAAGAAATGTTTACTTTTATTTTTGTGACTCTTTGTTACATCAACTTAATCCATACATTAATTCAAAGAGCAGGAATTAGTTTCTCTCCTGAAAAATGGTTCAGGGTTAAGATGTGGAGAGGAGGAGGGTGAATTCTTCTCTACTCCATGAAAAAAATTCCCTTTTTTCTGCCATTGCCTTAATAATTTAGGTGGACTACCACCGGCCACTTCAGCTACTTTAGAGCGCACAGAAAGAGAAAAAGAGAAAACAGAATGTTAAAGTCATGTTCCTTTTTAAAGAGCATGAGTTGGAATTTGCACACATCACATCACTAATATTTCATTGGCTGGGGTTTCACAGATGTCTACACCTAGCTACAAGGAAGGCTGGAAAGGGTACTGCTGAGACAAGCATTCATGTAAGCCAGATAAAAATTACATGATCAGTTACTGAAAGGAAAAAAGAAAGTTTGGATACTGGGGGACAATAACAGTCTTTGACATGTGAGTGATTACCACTCCTCAAGGGAGACCAGAGACTAGGGGTTTAGAGTAAGAGAAAGACCTACTTTTCATTGCACTCATTTTGTTCTGTGTATATGACCTATGATATTTTCAATTTTATACCATGTGCACTTGTATTTTATTAATTTTTTTTTTACTTAAAATAAGTTTTTAAAAATAATTTAAATGGTTTAAAAAGAGTTAAGAACTTTTATAAATAAAAACACATAATGGCTTTTCCCAGTATTTTCCAAACTTGACACTAATTGAAGCTTAATCTTTAGCACTAAAGTACGCACATGTACATGCTTGTGCTTTAAGACATAATCACACACTTTTTAATCTTGTTAGTAGAGTGGTTAACAGCACTGTCAGGAGTCTGATTGCTAGGTTCAAACATTGGCATGACTGCAGCACCCACTAGCTGTGTGATCTAAGGCAAATTACTTAATCTTTCTGTCCATCTTGCTTCCTCATCAATAAAAAGAGTTAATAGCAATAATATCTCCTTCATTAGGCTGTTGCACAGATTGAATGATTTTAGAAACAAGAAGTCGCTTATAACAGATGTTTGTTATTCTTATTGATAATTATTAAAATATATTATAGAAAACATACATAATTGCTTGCCCAATATCCATTCTCCCATTCCTTACTAATAATCTCAATTTTATTCTATATTGCAAAGTATACAACTAAAAATATTCAGCTCCATGCTACCCTTGGAGTTAGGCATACATATTTACCCAACTTGGCCAATGAAATTAAACAGAAGTCACTAGGTAGGCATGCAGGTTGTTACGATACTGTCATCTGTCTTCAAACTGAAAATATATTTTTTAAAACTTTGAAAGCATTGGAAACCATCCATTATGCAACAGAGATTTATAAAGCTAGGATAAATTATCTGTATTTTGTAGTATTGGTGATATTTTTAAATTCAGATTATGGCTTCTAAAAATGAAACTTTTCTCACAAGATTTGGAGATTGCATCTACAGAACATATAAAATAATAAAGTATTATTTCATCTAAGATTTCAGTACTATTTTTGTGATTCAGGTTTTCATTTACTCTAAACCTTTATTGGTTCCTCTTTAGAAGCAAACCATCCTTGGTTTCCAAAAGCAACAATATCTCATTTTCCATATCTACCCATAAAATGATATCACAGGACTAGCACGAGTTTATCATTTTTCTTCACATAAATTGCAATATCCTCTTTCCCCAGTATATCATGTTTATTTTTTCCAGACTGAATAAGTTCAGCTTTTCCTAAAGGGTAACTTTACTTCAAATAAAAGAGATATTATAATTTAGAAATCTGAAAGAAAGAAAAAGAAGAGACAGTCTTTCTCAAAAGGAGAAATGCTCTGTAAACATTGCTTAGGATGAAAAATATCTTGTTTTATGCTCTAATATTTGTATCTGCCCTAGAAACTATGTATAAAGAGGTAGGCCACAATGTGTTGTCCTAACCTTTATAAAGTTTACATTTTAGTATAAGATAAAGATTTAAATTCTTAATTACATAATTAAGTATTTAATTAGTATAATGGTAATTTCTAAGGAGAAGAAGTATTAGCATCAAAAAAGACTATCAAAGGCCTAGGGGTCAGAGAACGGTTTGGTAAGTAAATGACATTTTAATGGAAATGTCAAAGATTGCTCGGTGGGGAGAGGTGGATAATATGTTACTGAACAAGTCAATAGTATGCTTGAGAGCAATGATTTAGGAAAGAGCATGGAGCAAGTGAGGAATCAACAGACTGGAATTCATCAAGCAATGAGGAGAGCTGTGTGAAATGCTGATGAGGATCTTACAATTTATTCTAACACCTCACACATAGTATAAACTATCATATATCCTAATTGTTCTATCAGTCAGGATATGCTAGTTTACGATGAATAACAAACAAAGCCCCAAATCTCAGTGGCTTCCAGGTATAAATGTTTATTTCTTATCCCCACTACAGATCCACCATAGTCGAACTGGAGACACTGATCACTTTGTGATCTAGCCTCCCAAAGCTGTAACTCTGGGACTACCTTGTAGGTCTCTGTGACAGAGAGCAAAGAGAGCTCTGAAAATTACTCAAAAACTGGCAATTCAATTTTAGACAAAAAGCAGCACAAGCCACTTTGGTTGACAGTTCATCAGCCAGAACTGGACAACAGTCCCACCCAATCACAGAATGTGAATAAGTACAACCCTACCATGAGCTCAGGAGGCAGAGAGCTAGAAATACTTGGTGAGCAGCATAATGACAATCCCACCACTATTAAAACAAATCATCAGGCCGGGCGCGGTGGCTCACGCCTGTAATCCCAGCACTTTGGGAGGTCGAGGCAGGCTGATCACGAGGTCAGGAGATTGAGACCATCCTGGCTAACGCGGTGAAACCTCGTCTCTACTAAAAATACAAAAAATTAGCCGGGTGTGGTGGCGGGTGCCTGTAGTCCCAGCTACTCAGGAGGCTGAGGCAGGAGAATGGCATGAACCCAGGAGGCGGAGCTTGCAGTGAGCCGAGAACGCACCACTGCACTCCAGCCTGGGCAATAAAGCAAGACTCTGTCTCAAAAAATAAAAAAAAATAAAAAATAAAAAATAAACCATGTCAATGGTTAAAAACATTCTATATACAAAAGTTTAGGGGAAAAAACTAAAATTAAGTCTTTAGAAAACTTGAAAATATTAACAATAAATTTTTTATGGTGGAAATATGCATACTTTATATTTTATTTTATATGCTTCTTTGTGTTTGCTAAATGTTGTTCAATAAGTATTTTTATTGTCTAGGATGCTCAGTAGGGAACAGAAAAGAAAACACTCAAGATTGAGTAAAACAATATAGAAAACACTGTCTTATATTCAAAAAGTTTAGAGGTAGTAATCAAGGGATGTTAGAGCACTCCAAAATGTAAGGCACCCAGGTTTTATCCACTCTTTCAATTCAAGAATGCATGGCTTCATTCCCCCAAGGTCATCTTATAGTCCAACGTGGTTGTCAGAGCTCCAGCCATCATCTATTTTCCATGAAGGAAAAGGGAGGAAAAGCAGCAGGTCTTCCCTTTAAGAATATAAATCCAGCATGCTACTTCTGTTAACATCACTCATAGCCCCCTAACTTCAAGGGAGACTGGAAAATTAAGTATTTATTTATATATAAACTTATACCAGCCAAATATCAGTGATTATAACATCATAGGAGTTTTAAAAAATTGATACAAGTGTAACTTCTGGTTGCCTCCTTGTCTCTAACATCAACTTCTTTCTCTATTATTTCCCCAGACTGCAATCTGAAGTATATTCCTCAAATAGCTTATTTTTAATGACTCATAAAATAGTCTAAAATTATAATATTTGTAGACATGTCCCTTATTCTCTTTGCCTTGTCTAGCGAAGTATAATAAATATATACACACAGTATGACTATCACTTAACGAAAACATAATTTTCTTATCGTCAATAAAAGCATTGTCTGCTTTTGCACTTCCCTTCCTAGTACTTAAAAACCAAATCTTAAAACTTAATAAGTTACTGTAATTCAGTTTACATCAGTCTCTTCCATAGAAGCATTAAAATAATTTATAATTCATATTCTTGATATAGTGCTTGAATGAAGGTAGCAGATCTACCACCATGGAAGGGGGATAAGTGTTTCTGATCATGGAACAGTCTCCTTTGCTGCTCCGTTTTAGCTAGCATTTGGATGTTAACATCGGTTCCTCCAGTATCCACAAGACTGTCTGCAGCTGGTATAAATCATCAGCATAGATCTTAGCATGGGCCAGGCCAGATGACTGCTCCCAAAGCAGTCCTCTACCTTCCCTGTTGACTAGGTCTTCACCTTACCTCTGCCTGGCACTGTAGATCTGCTAAAGTAAGGTAGTTATTCCTACTTAATCCATTTAATCCTATTTTTTATTTGAAAATGGCTTATAGTATAATTCTATTTTCAGGCCTTCTGAAATTTTATTTTAATTTATAAAGGGAAGCTTTTGGAATGTAGAATTGCCTTTTCTCTTTTACCAAACTTAGTTTACAAGCCTACAGTGTCACAAGAAACATAAGAAAAGCAGTTTCAAACCTCTTAGCTAAAAAATGATTGTTTTAGGCATCATGCCCTTAATGCACTGCAATGGGGAAGGCGCAAGGTCCTATTATTTAAGAAGAATTACATACAAATAATTTCGATAATTTAAAAAGATTGCCCTAATATACACATCTCATGACGTAACTCCTACACTATTATAAATACATCTAATATTTTTGAAGACTTATTTTGTGTCAGTCAATGCTTTTTAAGTGCTTTATAAGTGATAATTTAAACTTCCCAATAACCTTATGACTATTGTCATTCTTCTTTTGTAAATGAGGAAAACGAAACACAGATAAGTTAATTGCCCAAGGTTGCACAGGTAATGTGCAGAACAAACCTGGCTCCAGAGCATGGAATACCATACTGCCTTTCATATGGCTGTGTCCTATAGACCTAAGTGCCATCTATACGCTGATTATAGTTATAAATTCAAATCTCCTGTCTTCCCTAAATTTCAGACTGCAATATTCAGTGGTAACTGAATTTCCACTTGGATTCCTAATAGTCATCTCAAAAATAGAATCTAACAACAAATTACTTGATTTCTTTGTAGCATCTCCTCCTGCTCACATCTGTTCCTCCTATTGTCTTTCCCATTCTAGTAAACAGCTTCATCATTTCTCCAATTGTTCAAGCCGAAATACTGGGATCGCTCTTGACTTTTATTTTCTTCTCTTGCTCCATACCCGGTCTATCAGGAGATCCTGTTGGCTCTGTCTTCAAAATATACACAGAATCCAACCACTTCTCAACATCACCGAGGCTTACCCCCTCATCCCACGCACACCATCATCCCTCCCTTGGATTATCAAGAAGCTTACTATGTGGACCCTCTGTTTCCACTCTGTCCCTATGGGCTATTCTCATCATAGCTGCCAGAATGATCATAATTCTTATCACGATGCTCTTTTGCTTAAAACCTTCTGATGCACTTACATACCACTCAGAGTAAAAGCCAAAATCCCAACAATTGATTGTGTGGCACTATGTGGCCTGGCCCACCTGGTCTCTTACCTAATTTTCTGCCATTCTTAGTCAGCTCCTCCTTCATCACCTCTTCACTCATTCAACTCTAGACCCCCTGGCTTCCTTGATGTTTTTCAAATGCACCAACCACAGTTCTGTCTCTGGGCCATTGCACTTGTTCTTCCCTGGCCTGAGAGGTTGGTCCTCTAAATATCTGCTATCTTTCTTTCTTCTCTTAGGTGTCTACTCTCACAACGTTACTTTATCCAAGAGGCCTTCCTGACCACATCATATGACATACCAGTTCACCCCACTTCCCCCATGCCCTGATTCTTTCTATTCCCCTTTCTCCACCTTGTTTTTGTCATCCTAGCTGTTACCTCTAACAAAAATTTGTTCATCACATGCCCCTTTACATACACTAGAATATCAGCAGGAAATGTATCTCAAACATGGTCGTATCTAAGAGCCCAAAATTTACCAGATACACGATAAGTATTCAACAAATATTTGTTAAATAAATTAATGATATGCATAGCTATACAGTACTGCCTAGAATTCCACAAAAGCTTTTTATATTTCTTGTCTTTACATGCTCTGTTTCCTCTGCCAGCAATGCCTTTTCTCCTCTTCTGCTTAGCTAACTCCTGCTTGTACTTCAAAACTCACTTTCAGAATTACCTTTGCCAGGAAATCTTGTCTATACTAGATCATACTCTAGCATAATACTTATTTCCTACCACCATCTTCAATGATTCACTTGAGAGTCTCCCCATTAAACTATAATTTCCTTAAAGGCAGAAATCCTGTTTTATACAGTTTTGTACCCACTCCAGTTAGCATAGTTCAAAAGACCTAAATGGTGCCCAATATATATTTCCTGAATGAATATACAGTCATACACGATATTACAATGCTGCAGTCCATGATAAACTGCACATAGATACACATACAATTATGTACAGTATATAATACTTGAAAATAATAGTAAATAACTCTGTTGCTGGTTTATGCATTTATTTTACTATAAATCTTATTCTTATTTTAGAGTTTACTCCTTCTACTTATGATAAACGAAGTTAACTGTAAAATAGCCTCAGGCCAGGTCCTTCAGGAGGTATTCCAGAAGGAAGCACTGTTGTCACAGGAGGTGACAGCTCCATGTGTGTTATTGCCCCTGAAGACCTTCCCCTGGGACGAGATGTGGAGGTAGGAGACAGTGATATTGATGATCCTGACCCTGTGTAGGCCCAGGCTAATGTGTTTGTGTCTTAATTTTCAGCAAAAAAGTTTGAAAAGTAAAAAATGGAAAATTTTTAAAATGGAAAAACTTACAGAAAAAGGATACAAAGAAAGAAAATACTTTTGTATGGCTTAAAATGTGTTTTATTTTAAGCTAAGTGTTATTATAAGCAGTCAAAAAATTTAAAAAATGTATAAAGCAAAAAAGTTACAGTAAGCTAAGCTTTATTATTGAAGAAATATTTGATAAATTTAGTGTAGCCTAAGTGCACAGTGTTTATAAAGTCTACAGCAGTTTACTGTAATGTCCTGGGCCTTCACATTCACTCACCACTCACTCATTGATTTACCCAGAGCAACCTTCAATCCTGCAGACTCTATTCATGGTAAATACCCTATGTAGGTGCACCATTTTTTATCTTTTACACCACATTTTTACTGCACCTTTTTATGTTTAGATATGTGTAAAAACAAAACTACTTACGATTGTGTTATAATTGCCTACAGTATTCACTACAATAACATATGGTACAGATCTGCAGCCTAAGAGCAATAGGCTACACCATGTAACTAGGTGTGTAGTAGGCTATACCATCTCTGTTTGCATAACTACATTCTATGGTATTTGCACAATGATGACGTCACCTAATGATGCATTTCTCAGAAGGGATTCCAATCTCTAAGTGATGTATGACTATGCCAGTCCCAAAAGCTGGAGCCAAAATATGAACCTCTCAGGAACAATTGCTCTAAGCACTAATAAGGCATACTGAGAAGGAAACATCATTTATGGACATCCACAACCAAAAAGCAGCCAAACCACAGTACAACTTGTTCAGTAACTTTGAAAATTCCCTGGCCTATCCAAATCCTAAATTCATCTTATATTTATGATAACCTATTTCAGGTTTAATTCATGTATTTATTTTGTTTTTTCCAAATAATAATGCATTTATGCTCTTCTGAAAGTTCCTTTTCAGAGATAATTGATTTGACTTCTCCCCTTCTTACTTCTGAAAAGCACTATATAGGTTTTTTTGTTTTGTTTTGTTTTGACAGAGTCTCGCTCTGTTATCTGGGCTGGACTGGAGTGCAGTGGCACCATCATCTCGGCTCGCTTCAACCTCCACCTTCTGGGTTCACGCAATTCTCAGCCTCCCAAATAGCTGAGACTACTGCCCACCATCATGTCCAGCTAATTTTTGTATTTTTCATAAAGACAGGGTTTTACCACATTGGCCAGGCTGGTCTCAAACTCCTGACCTCAGGTGATCTGCCTGCCTCGATCTCCCAAAGTGCTGGAATTACAGCCGTGAGCCACTGCACCTCGCCAGAGTTCTCCAATTTTCTGATTTCCCTGACTTCGTGTCAGTCTTGGTGTGTGCGGGATAACATCCTGTGGCTTTTCCTGCAGCCACCGTGTTACTTGTTTGGAATAGCTTTTCAAAGACCTATTTGTTGTCTTATTGGAGAGCCTAGAACAACAGACTGACTGGAACCCCGTGGCTGTTTGTGAGATTACGTGATGCTTACTTTATAGTGACATTATGGGATATGGTACAAATGTAGCACATGGTAGAACTCCATAAATATCTCTTCACAGCCACACTAGATGGGCAACTCTATTCTTACAGTTTCCTACCTGGCTACTTGATGATGCTCTCACTTACCTCTTTTACCATAGAACAACAGAGAGAAATTTAAGAGTCATGCCTCTATTTTCTTAATCAAATTACTGATAATGCATGTTTAAACTATTAAAAAAGTAATGGTCTTGAGAATGCCAAACAGTCATCCAAAGACCCAGCTTCAAATCTTGTTATGCTAGTTTTTATATATGTGATTTTTAGCATTTGCCTTTTATGATTTATCTACAAAATTTTTAAGTTGGAATAAATGACCTCTAAGACCTTTTCCTACTTTCAAAGTTTCTGAAATGCAAAGTGATAGCCATAACTAATAACTTTTAATGAATCATAAATTTAAAATTTGTAGTATAAACATGCAAATAAAATTAAAATAATTTAGCATCTGTGTGGCTCCAATTTTTATCTCTCTTTTTATTAATTGGGAAATATAATAACTGTCAAGTAATTATTTTTCATCAAATTCTTTGGACTATGGATTTATTTTCATCAATCAATTGGAAGAATTGGGTGTTAAATGAAATATTTTATGTCTAGTAACACAATGGCAAGTGTCGAATTAAATATCTATGAGATATTGAGATCACCTACACATAAAAATACACATAGTGTAGTGGCTCACGTCTGTAATCCCAGCACTTTGGGAGGCCAAGGTGGGCAGATCATGAGATCAGGAATCGAGGCCATCCTGGCTAACACAGTGAAACCCCGTCTCCACTAAAACTACAAAAAATTAGCCGGGCGTGGTGGCGGGCACCTGTAGTCTCTGCTACACGGGAGGCTGAGGCAGGAGAATGGCATGAACCCAGGAAGCGAAGCTTGCAGTGAGCCGAGATCACTCCAGCCTGGGCAACAGAGTGAGACTCCGTTTCAAAAAAAAAACACAACATAATTTTCAAAATGTAAGCAATATTAAGTGGTGCAAAAAAACTTGAAACAAACAAAACAGCAGAAAATCACCTTTGTAAAACCCCAGATCCTTTTGGAAAATAATGGTCTAAAATGATTAGGCCAGAATAACAAGTCAAGTGCTTCTTCAGAGGAACTAACATATTTATATAAACAAGAACAACATGAAAATGTAATAACTCTCTACCTGCCTTGGGTCACAGCATGTAGCTTACGACCCAATCAAATAAAAGAATTGGAAAGATTCTACAGGTCATGATGGAAATGATTTTCATGATTTAGCTGACAGGTTCTTTACTGTTTTCATTGTAAATAAAAGTGGAACGGAGAGATATATTACACTTCCTATCATGCTCTCAGTCTGATTTTATTCCACAGCTTTAGTTTCTTCTCTGGTTTTCTCCCTAGTTAGTTGTTTGATTTTGTTCCCAGTAAAACTGAACAAAAAATCACCTGATTTGCTTCCCTTTTAAAAGGCCAGGATAGAACTGGAGTAACATGGAACAAATGACTTTTTAATTCTTCTGGATTCGTGACTAAAAATGCATTTGATAAGTAATAATCTCCCTTTATGCAAGGTTTTGCCAGGTTCTATGATTTTGTGGAAACGGTCACTCCACAAAGTTTATGGAGACGTTTCTGTCACATACCAGCAGCATGATCCTGGGCAATATACTTCATCTTTCTTAGCTTTATTTTCCTATTGTGAGAAATGTGAATAAAAATTGTAACTATTTTTGCAAAGTTATTATGATACTTAAATGAGATTATGTCTACAAATGACCTAATAAACCACCTTGTATATATTCTTTCAACAAATATTTATGGAGTTTCTACTACCATTCAAGCATTAAGCCACACTAAGCGCTCATAAATACTAGCTACTATGATGTTCCTCATCATTGGCAGCATTCTCTTATAATGCCAGGAAGGAAATATTCCAAATCAATCATTCAATCATTCATATTGCAATTTCAGGAGTCCCTTTGCTGGTAGAGGTGGGGTGGTTAAGTCATTTTTCATCTACTTAAAAGGCATGCTTAGAAAATCAGTCTATATTGCTTATTTTTTGATATCTCTTTGCTATAATTACCAGAATTGGTTCTGATTTTGAAAGCAAAACCTGAGGTTTCCTGTTCTGTAATTATTATTTATTCATTCAATAGATTATTTTTTAAAAGGTCCCTTACTCCACTAGACAGACAAATGAACACAGGTTGCCATAAAAAAAGGATATTTCAAATCTAGTAAGGGGGACAAGATAGTTGAATAAGAATCAAAATATATGATAAATGCTACATTGTTGATACAAAGTACTGAAGAAAATGCTATATAATAGTGTATACTAAAAATAAGCCTTATAATAGCTTTAGTCTCTATGACTTCAATCTAAATTTGGAGACTGATACTTAACCTCTCTCCCTTTTCACACAATGTGACATCATAAATCAAATCTATTCTTCAAAATGGAATTCCCAAAAAGCAAATAGAGGGCCTCAAAATTGCCATCCTTGGAAGCTACTGGTGTTCAGACATTTTATGACTTTTCTTTTAAAACTGATTGTGAAGCCTCCATTTTAGAGAATTTCTTTAGTTTTGCTTTGCTTTCTTTGTTAACAAAAGGATAGTTATTTTCAGTCAATCCCTTGACGCCAAGTGAAAAGAGAACAATCTTGTATAGGAGAATTAGATGCATTTAGAAGCTAAATACGGCACTCCTGTTAAGCAGTCTTGGAAAATTTCAAGGCAAAGGGATTCATAAGGAAATTGCAGTTGGGAAGAGAATAACAAGCATCTGAAAGCTGCAGAATAGAATGAGAGGATTAGTTACAAGTGCAGGTATAGAACCAGATAATAGAGGCACAGTAGGTGCAGTGCTGTGAGTTCTTCTGAAGAAAATTATCACAATATAGAAATCAAAGGTAAGTTAACCCTGAACACTCCCAATATAATTAGCAACTGAGAAAAACACAAGAAAAGATTAATAATACAGCAAAAAAAATCACCTAAACTTTAGGGTTTATAATTGTTTAGAAAAAAAAATATTCAAAATACCCCAAGGTGGATGAGAAATGGGCAGTTACACAAGTTATTTGTCCCAGTTGCAATTAAGCTGAAACCACAAGCTAGATGACCTTGGAGGAATTCACTGAGCCTCTGTCCAAGGTCATGATCTGTACGAGACGTACACGTACCACATTTGTGGAAGGGTAACTACACATCTCAAATCCTAGGGAGCTAAGGAATTTAAACTAAATAGCCAAAAGATTTTAAAACATTTCCCCCATAAAATGTTTTATAATAATACCATAGAAATTAAAGCTCTGTGAAGTACTTCTATAAATAAATTCACACTGGCTATTCTAAAATGTACTTTATTCCTAAAAATATAACCCCATTTCTTGTTCAAACTCTTGGGGCTAAATTCCTGACTACCATGTTGGTCCCTCTATAGACTTTCTCTCTCTCTAAGTTCCTTTGTAATCTCATGCCTTAAATTACAGTCTATTTTCTGAAAGTGTAACTCCAGCCTGTGCTCCACTTATAAACAAAACCTAGCCGTATGTGTTCCAAGGCCTACTCAACTTACCTTCCTGGATATCTTGAAGGCACTTTTTACCCAACATATCCCAAACTGAGTACACGAAGTCTCAGGTTAACTAAATCTTACTCATCCTTTAGATTTCCAACTAAAAATCATTTCCTAAGAGTATCTACTCCTGATATCCCAGATACATGTTCAGATGGAATCATGTTTCATTACATAAATTTTAATTAAATATTCATTTAAATTAGTCTTCTCTGTTACATTATATTTTTATGGAGTCAAGAATTCCATGTCTATCTTGTTTTCTTTTTTCTTTTTTCTTTTTTCTTTTGTGTTTTAAGTTCCAGGATACATGTGCAAAATGTGCAAGTTTGTTACATAGGTAAACATGTGCCTTGGTGGTTTGCTACACCTATCAACCTGTCATCTAGGTTTTAAGCCTCACATGTATTAGGTATTTGTCCTAATGCTCTCCCTCCCCTTGACCCCCACCACTTAACAGGCCCCAGTATGTGTTGTTCCCCTCCCTGTGTCCATGTGTTCTCATTGTTCAACTCCCACCTAAGAGTGAGAATATGTGGTGTTTGGTTTTCTGTTCCAGTGTTAGTTTGCTGAGGATGATGACTTCAAGCTTCATCCATGTCCCTGCAAAGGACATGAACTCATTATTTTTTATGACTGCATAGTATTCCATGGTGCATATGTACCACACTTTTTTATCCAGTCTATCATTGATGGGCATTTGTGTTGGTTCCATATCTTTGCTGTTGTAACTAGTGTTGCAATCAACATATGTGTGCATGTTTCTTTATAGTAGAATGATTTATATTCCTTTGGGTATATATATCCCTAATGGAACTGCTGGGTCAAATGGTATTTCTAGTTCTAGATCCTTGAGGAATCACTACATTGTCTTCCAAAATGGTTGAACTAATTTACATGCCCATCAACAGTGTAAAAGTGTTCCTATTTCTCCACAGGCTTGTCAGCATCTATTGTTTCCTGACTTTTTAATAATCGCCATTCTGACTGGTGTGAGAAGGTATCAAAACTGGTGGTTTTGATTTGCATTTCTCTAATGGTCAGTGATGTTCCAGCTTTTTTCATACATTTGTTGGCCACATAAATGTCTTATTTTGAGAAGTGTCTGTTCATAACCATTGTCCATTTTTTGATGGGGTTGTTTTTTTCTTGCACATTTGTTTAAGTTCCTTGTAGATTCTGGATATTAGACCTTTGTCAGGTGGGTAGATTGTCAGAATATTTTCCCATTCTGTATGTTGCCTGTTCACGCTGATGCTAGCTTCTTTTGCTGTGCAGAAGCTGTTTAGTTTAATTAGATCCCATCTGTCTATTTTGGCTTTTGTTGAAATTGCTTTTGGTGTTTTAGTCATAAAGTCTTTGCCCATGCCTATGTCCTAAATGGTATTGCCTAGGTTTTCTTCTAGGGTTTTTATGGTTTTGGGTTTTACATTTATGTCTTTAATCCATCTTGAGTTAATTTTTGTATAAGGTGTAAGGAAGGGGTCCAGTTTCTGTTTTCTGCATATGGCTAGCCAGTTTTCCCAGCACCATTTATTAAATAGGGAATCCTTTCCTCGTTTCTTGTTTTTGTCAGGTTTGTAAAAGATGAGATGGTTGTAGATGTGTGGCATTATTTCTGAGCCCTCCGTTCTGTTCCATTGGTCTATATATCTGTTTCGATACCAGTACCATGCTGTATTGGTTACTGTAGCCTTGTAGAAAATTTTTAAAACAAAAACAATTGATACTCCCTCCCCCAAGAAATTAAACAAAAGTGATCATTGCTATTCTCTCTCTCTCTCACACACAAACACACACACACACACACACACACACACAGACTTGGTCTTTATATTCACACACAGGTATAATTTTTCATCTTATGTTTTCACATTCCTTATAATTACAGTTTAATATGATTTAATTCGAAGGGCTGAAATCTATTCTATTCCTTTTGTTTTCTCTCATGAAGCCAGGAAATACCTATCACTATGTTTAAGTTACAATTAACATAATTATCAAAGTCGCCGTTTGTATAAGGCACTGTACTAGAAATTCAAATTCCAAAATGTGTAAATGAAATGACCCTTCTCCTTGGACCTCAGATGGAATGAGTTGTCTGACACATGACTTGATAGAACAAAATACTGGAAAATGTTATTGACCTGAAAATCAGTATAAATTACCACAATCAACTCATCACAAGGCATCTGTTCTATAAGCTCTCATAGTCCAATTGGCAAGATAAAATACATACATGTAAAGAAAACTAAAAATATAATGTAAAATATGCTAAGTGTCAAAGCTGACAATTTGAACTACAGGAATTCAGATGTTTGAGATATTGGTATAGGCTGGTATAATCATGACAAACTTCATTGAAGAAAAGATTTTCTAATTGTGTTTCAAATAAAGAGTTTGATGTAAATGAACTATATGTTTTATGAATCTCCCTTTCCGTGTTCTCTTATTTTGAACAAGTGTAATTATTCAAACAGTTTCGTTTTCAACCTTATTTTGTATTTTTTTTAATACCGGCATTTCCTAAGCTGGGATACCAAAGAATACTAGCCGCATACGATGTTTCATACTCTCTCCCTCTTTCTCTCTCTCTCTCTCTCGCTCTCTCACACACACACACGTGTGTGATCTGGGTACAGATAAGTTTGGGTTAAATGTATTGCAAACTCTTGGATAATTATAAAGCTCATTAGCTATTTCAAAGGTCTAAAAATTCTCATAGCACGTTAAATAAATTTGTTTAGTTTTATTTAACCTGGTGAATTCCACCAGGGACCCCATCTGTAATAAGATGCTATTAATATCCAGAGGATACTAATTCATGCACTACACTGAGAAATAATACAAGATAAAATTAAACAGGTTGCTATATATACTTCATATATTGATTCTTAGAAATATAATCAGAGACTCTTCTACAACAGGCATGTGGTTTCAGTCTATATTTTATTAGTCCTACAATTATTTTTTAAAAAAACCCTAATAATTCATGTTATTGTACTCCATCTTGTTTCAAAAACCATTTACTTCAATCATACAATTTTAGCCACTCCAAAATTTTAATATAATCTTTCATGATTCAAGTCATCCCATCCAATTTAGTAGTTTATCACAGATAAATTTGTAACTAAAATAGTTTTAGTACTTTGAAAATTTTATGTCTAATTATTTCATGCCACATGCCATCTGAATCTTACCCTACCTCACGTCTTACAATATACCTAATTAAAAGAGTTTACTTTTTGTTGCCAGTGCTATAGACCATTCTTACAAAACAAAAAGAAAGAAAAATTAGAATGCAAAATAATTGTCCTACTCTATTTCTCTGATAGCTTGGTGTTATAATTTAAGTAGCTTAATAATTTCAGGCTTGAGACCTTTGGTTAATTTAGTAACATAGAATAAAGAGGAAAAACAAAAGGCCATAAATAAAAAGGGAAAGAAGCTTCATATCTTGAATGGAATTCACAAGGCCTTTAAAAAAGGGAATGATACTAGGATATAGAAAAACAGAAAAATAGACAAATGTACAAATGACTCTAAATGTTGGCTTCAGTTTCTGCTTTGTGAATTTATCCTATTGCTTAAGTTCATTTCTCTGAACTTAACATCATGATAGCATCCTCTATATCTCCCTCACTCCCTGCCCCAACAAGAAAACTCTCCTTCTCATCTGCCAAAGCACACAAAGCATTTTGTGTGCTTTGGGCTTACTTTTTCATTAGAACATTTTTCAGGTTGCATTATGTATGGTGAAGTGTTTCCTTGCCTGACACTGTTATGCCCAGACTGTTTATTCCCCAAAGAAGACCACCAGAGTCCAGAGTCAAAGCCAAGCGGCAAGGATCTTTCATGCAAGTTCGAACTTGGTCCCTCCGTTCCACAACATACAAGAGGGCCTCGAACAATGCGTGCGCTGGCTTTTTATAGCCCGATGAAAATAGGACTTGTAAGGTTACAGAGGAACAGGGAACAAGGTGCACTGGGCCGTGTTTGTACTGGCCCCAGGAAATTGAGAGATATATGGTGTCAAGTGGAATGTATTTGCTGGGCCCAGGACTGACGAATGTGCCTGATTTCTTTCAACACCACCAGACTGTCGTCTTGTTGGCTTCTTCTCCCCTAGTGCCAGGACAGTGAGGCAAAGTGAAAAGTATGTGGACTTCAGAATAAAAGAGAACATAAGGTTCAATTACTACTTGGTGACTTACTAAATGCAAGACCTTCTCTCAATAACTTCAATTATATAATAGAGTTTTTAATACCCCTCAGGATTGGAGAGATAATTAAATGAAATAGCTTGTATGAACTTCCTAACATTTGGTAGGGATTTTGTAAATGATAGTTATTATTAGCTTCTTTATAATAGATATACTATGTGTTCTATGAAGAATTGAAGGAAGGGAATTGAGGGAAAGGGAGGGAAAGGGAGGGGAAGGGAGGGGAGGGGAGGGG